>NC_084996.1:32806154-32896154 GCF_963854185.1 Sardina pilchardus
TTATCCATTGGTTTGGCTCATTTCTTGAAACAGTTTCTCAAAACAACATGGACAAATCTCCAAACCACTTCACAATTGTCCACAACAGAATTGCATTTCTCATTCATTTCATCAAATTGCAATTGTCTTAGTACATGTCTTAATATCATAGTACATCTTTGCAAATTATTACAGTTTTTCACAGTTGCTCAAACACTAAACCCCATTCTCTGAATCAAATTCTCAAATGCCTGAACACATTTATTGAATTATTCCCTTTTTTGGCAAAACCATAGACTACTTTCACCCACTTTCACCCATTTTACCAAACTCATTAACCCTTTTTGCAAAACTGTGAACACATTGTGTATTCTGATGCACTTCTTAATTATATAGATAACCAAACAACGCAGAAGTTGAACACAATTAGTGCACAGTTGTCTCCATTTGAACACTACCACTCAAAATTGATAACACTTCTGTCTAATGAGTGGGGTACAAGGAAGAGGAGGGTGCAGGTAGGAGGAAGAGGATGAAGAGAAAAACAGAGAGTCCCAAGAGTTGCAATACTGTAAATGATGATTTGGGCAACAATCATTGACCATGTTCTGGTTCATGGACTGCCAATGAGAGAAGCAGGACTTCATGGTCCAAACCAACATCAGTGGTTTCTCTGTGGCGTCAATAATCCAAAGATTCAGACTACAGAAGAGAAATAGCGTAAATGTCCATTATCATACAGTACAGTAATCACTGAACATCCACTGTTGCACACTTACTACCCTTTGAGCTCAACTCTGAGAGAGTGAAAGAGCTGAGTTATCAGTATGTCCAAGTAAGTCTAAATTTAGGCACAATACAATATTACAGTATTGCATACGATACTTACAGTACTATCAGAGTCTGTGGCATCACCGTACAAATCATATTCAGTACAGTATTGGCCTGTCTTTCTGTTCACTTACAAAACTATTGATTTATATCTTCATATACGCTAGAGGATATGAGTAGAGATTGATAAGTCCTTATTCTTTATTTTCATTGTGATATTTTATTTTTCAAATTAGAATGAATACAATTCCTCCAGGAGCCATAAACCCTGCCCTGAAAACTACCATCCAGACAGCATTCGGCTGAGTTTTCTGACAGTTTTGGATGCACACAAGTTCACCAATCAAATCAAACACCTCAGAACATCTATATTGTGCTATTATATGATATATGCAAGTGTTTTGATATGAAATCCATGTGATTTGCATGACATCACCCTGCTGGTCAGTTTTGACCTACGCGACAGCCTTGCAAAGTACCATCCAGACAGCATTCGGCTGAGTTTTCTGACAGTTTGGGATGCACACAAGTTCACCAATCAAATCAAACACCTATAAACATCTATATTGTGCTATTATATGATATATGCAAGTGTTTTGATATGAAATCCATGTGATTTGCATGACATCACCCTGCTGGTCAGTTTTCACCTACGCGACAGCCTTGCGAAGTACCATCCAGCAGCATTCGGCTGAATTTTCCGACAGTTTGGGATGCACACAAGTTCACCAATCAAATCAAACACCTCAGAACATCTATATTGTGCTATTATATGATATATGCAAGTGTTTTGATATGAAATCCATGTGATTTGCATGACATCACCCTGCTGGTCAGTTTTGACCTACGCGACAGCCTTGCAAAGTACCATCCAGACAGCATTCGGCTGAGTTTTCTGACAGTTTGGGATGCACACAAGTTCACCAATCAAATCAAACACCTCAGAACATCTAAATATACTAGGCTGAAACATAGAAGAGGGACACGGACAACGAGCTTCAAAGCAAATGATAATTTATTGAATTAAAGCAAAACAACGTCACCAAATAGAAAGAATATTGGGAGTGGTGATGTGCGTGTGGGGATGCAATGTAGGTATCATTGGATTATTTAAGAGACTAAATGAGAAGACAAAGAAAAGAGAGACATAGAATAAGGGAGAGTGCAAAGTGCAAGAGAGAAAAAAAGACAAAGAAAGGTGTCTAATGGGAAAGAAGACAGCCCCTAATACAGGTGCTCCCAATTATTAACCTCCAAAGGTCCAACCCCACCCGTGCACTGGCATGGATGGACTGAGAGGACACAGATAATCCAAGGTTTTTGGGGTAAAATGTACAGTATGTATGTGTTTATGTATTCATTCATTCATTCATTCAGTCAGTCATTCATTCAGTCATTAATTCATTCATTCATCACAACTATTTTCATCCAATTCATCTGAAGTGTCATCTTCATCTTCATCTTCAGATGCCTCACTGTCCTGCAGAGGTACCTCAACAACCACACTGCCACCGATGAAAGCAGGACCGTAAACTAGAAGTGCCGCTGTAATGTTTCCTTCCAGCTCAAAGATGTGTCTTTTGATTTTGTTTTGTTCTGGTTCACCTTAAAAGAAAACATTTTACTATCAAAGATGCATCATCAGTAAAACACCTTTATGACATTATAGAATAGAAACTTTAGAAACTTTAATAGCCACACAACAATGTTGGTGGTATTTTTTGGTAGCTCAGTCTGGGGAGGGGGGATTACAGTTTTTTTCTGAATGCTTACGTAAACGCTAATCGTGATTCTTTTAGCACAATTTTTAAATTACTATTTTGTGTTTTGACTTTGTATTTGTTTTAATGAGTGTGAACACCAATACTTGAAGTTTGGGTCCCTGTATGTTTACAGAACTATGACAAAAGTATTACCTCAAACTGACATACTGTAGCCTACCTTGTGCACAGAGAAAGCAAAAGCCAGATGAGTCTTGTATTCATACCATCAGTGTGTAGTTGAAACATTGTGTGCTTAGTAAATGATGACTTGTGTTTGAAGCACAATTTTTACGAAGGTATGGAGAGTTAATCAAGCTGTGTTCGCTTTTGCAAGAGAACTACAATGTTTTGATAATTTGGTGAAAAGTTTTGTTATTTGAGTGAAGAGTTTTGCAAAAATAGCCAATAGTTACAAAAAATGTGCTTAAGCAATCAGAAAAAACTGTAATAGCAGGAGGGGCTAAAATAAATAAATAAAACAAGAAGAGTTGCAAATCTGAGTTGTCTCAAATCTGAGTTGTCTCTGAAGGGTAGAAGCTGTCGTTCCAGTCTACAGTGTCTTCCAGAGGGCAGAAGTTTGAAGAGTGGATTGATGGAGGGTCACAACCAGTGATTTTGGAGACTTTGGTGACAACTCTTTCTAATTTCCTCTTGGTGCGACTAACGGATCTACTGTAAAAGGCTGCCAGTCAGTCGACAGTATTATCAACTTAATGATATTTTTACCTTGGTACAGTAATTACTGGTGAACATATACTTACAGTTATCCTGGAGCAGGGATTTCACCCGGTCAAGCTGTAACTCAAGGGAGTTAATGTGCCGGTGCATCTCCCCCACAACAATTTGTACCTCCTCATGAAACCGGTTGACCAGCATGGCAATGTCGAATGCTCTTTTTTTGTGAGAGAGATTCCCATTGCCTGCAAAGACAGTTATTGATAATCGATCCATAAACAACAACCGATTAACAATCTTCCAACAGAGTTTATGTGTTTAATAATTGTTTTCTATAATGTATTTATCACTGTTTTGTGTAGCTTTTTGACTGTCCTAGTCTGTCTTAATATGTATTTGTAATATCTGTCTTGTGTGAATTTGGACATGGGTCTGGCAAATAAACTGAATTGAATTGAATATGAACCAAAATAAACATTAAACATTAATAAAAAATAAAATAAATTACAATGTACAGTCATCTACACTGTTCTACATTTCTACTTATGGTTAAATCCAAATGTTGCGTACATACTCGAAGACAGACTCTCCCAGGGCCAGATGAAATTGTCATGGACAAGCATGTCATCAAGGGATGGCAGTTTTGCCTTGTAGGCCTCATCTAATTGGTCAATAGCAGACTCCAATTTCTTTTTGTCGCCTGCTATTTTCCGCCGGATGGAGTGTCGTCTTTTATTGGAGTCTAAAAACATAAGTAAACATGACTGAAAAGCATGCATATGAGTATATGCAGTGATATTTTGATGGTTCATTGTTGTATTACAGCCACAAACACAACACTTAAAATATAACTTATCAATTTTCAAGCATCTATAAAATCAAGTCACACCAGTCTCTCTGTACAGCATGTGCTTCCGCTGCCGGATGCTGAGGTAAAGGTGCTCAATCTGGCGCTCCAGGGAATGCTCATCCACGACAGTAGAGGCTGTGATGAAATTGTCAGTATTTGTGGTCAAAGAATGCCACAAAATGCCAAAAGACATGAAGTGGATTTTGAAGACATGCATGTTTATGAAGGTTAAATATTACCACATGGCCAGCCTTGGACTTCAGAGATCCACTGTTGGAGCTGAGTGTCATCAACACTCAGCTCTGCACAGAGGGCATGCAGGTTTTTGATTTCTTCATCTAGTCTTCTCTGCGCCTTTAACAAAATAGATCCACAAACAGCACTCCATATTGTCCATGCGCCTTAAATACTTACAATACATTAGTTTATGGCTTTTGAGGTATTTTAGAGTTTTTTTCAGACATACCTTTGAATACCTCTGGGCCAATATTTTGTGGAGGTTTGCCATCTTTCGATGGTTCCACAAAATTGCCAACACTGTAATCATGTCTCTTCGTGCTGTAGTAATATAGAAAAAGTAACGGCTGTCAAATCATGGGAGAAATAAATACCCCAAAGTAAACACACAGTTTCATTGTTCTTATCATCATTGTTGTTACTGTATTGTTTTATATGTGTTGTTGTTGTTGTACCTCCTTTCGACATGTATTTGGTTGAAATGGCAGCCCTAGACAAAAAACTGTTGACCTAAGTAGTAAACAATCAGTATGTAATGTCAATACAATACTATCACAGGACACAACACAATGAAAGAATATTTTTCAATAAAATTCAACACATTTAGCACACCTGTTCAACCTCCTCGCCAATGGTGTTCCCTGCGCCTTCTTGGTTGCGGCCTCCCCATTTCAGCTGCAATTCACAAACAGAGTTTCAAGACAAGCACAAATGGTTGAAGAATTTACTGCACAAAATTTGACGCTAACCTTGCATGTCCATGAGTGGGCTTTGGCATGCATGACCGAAAGGAGGGGTCGGACTGCCTGCAGTGCCTGTGACACAGACAGATGCATTACACTCATTACATTACAGCTTTTACTGGCCAGGTTTGTGTAAACAAACAAGGAATTTGACTGTGGTTGATCTTTGCTCTCAAAGTACAACACTCAATAACATAAAAAGAATAAAAAAAAAAAATACAAAACAGTAAGAATAGAATTAAGGGCAGTAGAATAAGGCTATGTATAACAATAAACACAGAATGCACATTTGCAATGAATAGGCACTATTGGTGGGAATGCAATTGTCTGGAGGGCGGCTGGCTTATTGTCGTGGACACCTCAACAGGCACAAGCAAGATGCAATATACAATTGACAAGAGGGTGAGGATAGTGCAATATCAGTATAGATTGAGGTTTAGGATTAAGCATAAATCTAGTGCAAGGCAGTTCAGTGCAATGATAATGCATTAATAACAATACTGTAATTAAGATTGAAGAGCACATGAGATAGATGAGCAGCACAGGTTGATTGACTATGTTCGGTGTAACAATGATGTTACCTTTAGAAGTCTATCAAGTGTCCTTTTCAAGACTTTCTTACCTGCAACTCCTGAAACACTGAGGCCACCCTATTCAGGTATGGGAAGTACTTGCAGGCCACATCCATGCAAAGGAATGCAGGCCTAAGGGGCATGAGTTCTCTATGCAAGTAGAGGGGATATGCAAAGATTTCTCCCCTGAACATGTTTAAAGCTCGTAGGAGAACCCCATGCCTGCAGACAGCTATTTCCAAACCCTCCTCATCAATTTTTGACGAGGAGGGTCTACTCATCTCCTTAGCTGCTGCCCACTGGCTTGTCCCACACCTGCCACTGCCTGATGTCTGGTAAAACACAATCTTTCACAATGAAACAAGTTCATGAAAACAACAGTGCACACTGCTGAAATAGAACTTTGAAAACAACATACATGCTTTGTGTTGCTGTGGATGGACTGCACAAAGCTGGCCACCTCTTCGTCCTTGGCAAAGAAGGAACCATCAAACAGACCTACATTAGACCTTTAGAAATGATGTACAGAAGCAGTCTATGAATTACAGCTCATACATGATACATTTCTTCAGAAAGAATACTTTATAAAGGAAAATGTATTACCCTGTGGCATTTTTGAAGCGATAATGCTTCCTATTGCCATCCACAGCAATGGCGTGCATTATAGGAGCACACGCAGAGCAGAGAAATGGGTCCATCCCCATGGCCCTCTCCACCTCATGCTCTGCGTGGGACCACTCTATGAAGGCCCGCTGAAAAGTATCTCCACAGATGTTGCTGGACTAAATAGTAATGACAAATATGGAAAGATACTATTACATGTTACATATTACAATATATATTATGTGATGAGAATTATTAAGAGAAAGGAAAGATATTTACTCTCCCACAGGCTCTACTCCTCTCCTCCAACATGCCAAGGTATGCCTGACGCGACAAGCCCGGAGCAAGCAACTTCAACTGCTGGAATGCTGTCAGCATATTGACCTGGTACAAGGTGTGGTGATTCACCGTGGCAGGCCAGTAACCACACCTGACCAGGTCCTCCAACCCAGCTGTCCAACTCTTTTGGCACAGGCCACACGTGATGGTAGGGATGGACAGGTTGTAACGCCCTGAAGTAATTGTTTGTACAGTGTTAAATCAAGCAAGAACAGGGATTTCACATATACATATGTAGGGATACAACATATCCTTCTAACAACCCTCCAACTGCTATATACATACAGCATACAGTGCACCATTATTACCCCCGGACATTTAACTGTCCCACCACCACTCCACCCAAGACATCAGACATGCCTGCCCTTACACACACACACACACACACACACACACTTACAGGCTCCCTCTACTAGAACAATCCCAGGCCTTTGGGTTGGCCCCTTGAGCCACGGATCTGTCCAAGGTAATTCCAAGGGAGTTTTATCTTGCCCCTGTTGCTCCTGGGTGTCCCTTGGTGCTCCCCCAATGCCCCCCGTCCCCGTCCCCCCACCATATGCCACAATAGGCAAAGGAACTGACAATTTCACCACATTCTTTACATTAGTAATCATATGCATGTGACAAATAAACATCCTTGTATCCTTATATCCATCTTACCATTCATCCCAACCAGGATAACGCCTTTGGCTGCTGTCATCGACAGGGCACTGGGACAGCAGCCACATAATTTGGGGATACTTATTGGTAGAAATCGCACTAAGGAAAAATATATATAATATATATTCAACATCACATTCAGGCTAATTTGTCACAATAATATTGATCAACATAATTTGTGTAAATATAAATGCACCTGTTTCCGTCAATTTGAATGTGTCACCCTCAGGCTGGACTACAGTCGTGGGTGATATGGGCTGGTGAAAGCCCTTAATTGTGGCACTCCTGTCATGTAGCACAAGATGTGCATGAACCATCTCATCGCACTCACTGCACAGGAATTCCTTCGGCATACATGCCTGGCAGTGAATGACTGCCCTTTTGCTGCAGATTTTGCAGGCAGGCTCTAAGACCTCAGAGGACATCAAGGCTCGGACTAAGGAGTCCCTGATAGAGCTCCATCTCTCTGAGCTTAGAGCCTGCCTGTCACCCCAGCTGACATTCACCTGCGATGTTCCAGGGTTTATTTTTTGGTCGACAGAGTAGGCCTGGAAATTTGTATCTTATAACACAGAATATAATAATCATTATGAGAGCCTGATTACAAAATAAATAAGCCATAACAAAAACTGCACAACCACAACCAAAGCAAAGGCATACCTAGGACATCTAAGGAAACAGTTTCCGTGTCAGGAATGCTGCTTGTTGCTGCAATAGGAAATATGATGCTTTCATTTGATAGATAGATAGATAGATAGATAGATACGTATCTAAATGTAGTAGCTTATACAACCATTAGACAGCACACATAAGTCACTCACATAAAAAATCACTCACAGATGTGTGAAAAGTAAAGAGCATGAAGTGATTGCAAAAGTCTGTTAGGGACTGACCCTGCCATGTATTGACTATCATAAAGTGCTATAGTAAAGTGAACTACCACTGTTACACACATTCTAATAATAATTCATACCTTTTTTGGCCGGAATTTGCCCTCGTGGTGCTTGACCAGGTCTTTTAAAGAGCATTTCCCCATTGCTGTCCCGTGGCTGCCATTGCACTGGCGTAGCAGGACAATTTTTCTAAAGTAAGTGAGTTGCCATTAATTGTTTTATTTACAAATATACAGATAGCCACATGTTTAAACAAATCTATACTCACAGCGGTTGCATCAAATTTAGCAATAAGATGTTTGCTGGCTTCAAGAGCCTTCTGGAAGTCAGACATTTCTGCAAGAAGATTTTCTATACTCAAATTCAAAAGCTGAAAGTGTCACAGTGCTTTCTATGACAATACAGTGTAGGAGGTCAAAAGGTCACAATTCAATCTGGGACTATGGAATACTGTCCAAATCACTCTGATGAGAGCACCAAGACATAAAAAGACAACTAATAACACTTTCAGAGCAACACTTTGGAGGAAAGGGGTTGTCAACTTTGATTGTGCAGGGTTATATGTGTAAAAGCAAGAAAAGATTTTTGTAAAAGCAAAAAAGAGTAACTATGCATTACTCTTAATACATAGTTGTGTGGGAATCTTCCACAATCTTCCACTGCAAATCATGAAAGTTTCAAGATACTGTAACATGATTCACTGTCACCAATTAGCGTGGAGCATGAACCAATTAGACTACATATCCATGTAGCCTATTTTACAATTTTTCTTTTCTATTTCATAGCTAATTATTTTTACTTTACATGTAATTCAAATAAACCTATGTTGTGATTGTACTGTAGTGTATGGGGTCAATATATAACAAACTTTGTTGAATGATTCCACTATGTAGGTATTCTCTCTTCTACTGCAGTACTAATGTAGTAACATAATGTAACTTGTATCACCTATTTTGTTCTACAATACAGTATCTAATGATTGCACTAACAATGACACAATGAAACTATCTTGTGTGCGGGTGATCTATAGTTATGTTTCAGTGGTATTTCACAGTAAATTTGTTTTTTGAACCAATGATTGTGCAAGTGCAAGATGTCTTTGAAGATGTGAATGCACAATCCAATGTTTTGAACATTAGACAGCCTGTGTTACAAGTGATAACCGTTTTGAGTTTTGTGTCTAGAGTTGTGAAAAATGACATCAAGGTTCTGAAAATAGTTGCAAAGTGATTGTAAAAAACTGTAGTGGAATCATTGAACAAAGTTTGTAATATCACAACGGTTTATTTGAATCAAAGCAAAATGAATTAGCTATGAAATAGAAAAGAAAAGACGAAGCATTGTAAAATATCAGGCTACATCCGGATATTGTAGTCTAATTGGTTCATACTCCACGCTAATTGGTGACAGTGAAGATTGTTACAGTATCTTGAAACTTTCATGATTTGCAATAAACATGGAAGATTGTTTGTCTGTTTCCATACAACTATGCATGAAGAGTAATGCAACAGTTACTTATCATTTTGAGCAGTTGTATCAATCAATAGTTAGATCATTGTAAGGAAATGAATAGAAACTCATTTTAAATGTAATGTGTGAATTGCTTTTTGAATTGGTAGTACTTCGATGTTAAGTTGTATCATATTGAACAGGTGATTTTTGTTGAATGAACAAATGATCTAAGTTGTATGTGTATTGTATCCAAGTAATTGAGAATAGGGTTAGAGTTTTGAAAAATGTGCATTTTGATCATCGGTTGTTGTGAGTTTTGTGTCTAGAGTTGTGAAAAATAACATCAAGGTTCTGAAAATGCAAAGTGATTGTAAAACTATATTAAGATTGAGGACACTGCTACATCATCTAGGTAATAGACCTTGACTTTCCTTCCATGGACACCAACAACCTAACACTGAAGGAGGAAGGCACAGATCTCAGGCAGAGAGGTCAACAGATCACACAACAGATCCTCAGGGACACACATCCGAGCCAGGTTTAGTTCAAGTGGGTGTACACAGGCTACTACCTGAAACACCATAGGCCCGTGAGCTTCAGCTCGCATAAGATCTGTCTGGACAGCAGAATCTTTTCTGCCAATGTGAGGTTTGTGGCAATGTTTAAATGAACACTGTACTTTTACATTTAGTCATTTAGCAGACACTTTTATCCAAAGCGACTTGCCGGGAGAATTACAATCAAGCTATAGACTGTAATCTAACTTTGCAAATGGCAACAAAATATATACTTTCATGGCCTTTGTTCTTATGTTCATGTTGTTCATAATGTACACATGTTTGCATTGCTCAAGTTCTGCAGATACTGTATGTCAGCAGAGAATTCATGTGATTATGACTGATTGGTATTGGTAAAAGCCATCACACAAACTCAACATATTTATAAAGTGGTCTGTGAGTGTGTATTATTATGTACTTCATTTCCTTTATACATGATGTTGTCCTTTGTTCTCTTAGCACAATACTGTAGTTGGTCAAACCTCAGCCAATGACAACTTAGACAGAATGCTAAGAAAAAGTAATGTGGTGCCAACTCAAGACAGTAGTAAATACAACCTCGAAGCAACACAGATTGTAATTATCAAACTGACTGTTCTTTGTGATAAGTTGGATAACATAAGTAATAAGAAAGGTTGAGTATCACTAAGGCTGACACACAAACCAAACAAGTGTAAGAACATATTGATATTGACTAATAGGAAAATAATTAATATCACCGTGTATTTTAATTGACACACTGCAAATACATTGCAGTGCTAGGTATTGTGCCTCGTGTGTAGGAATGAGGGGGCATGTCTCAGTGCATGTTCAATTTAGACATCTAGAGATGCATACTGTACATGATGCAGGTGACACAAACATAGTGAGATAAAAAAGTTTGGGACACATAAGTGCATGAACTGTAAGGGTGCAATAGCTTTAATAGTTAATTTCATTATGCCAGTCTGTGAGATGGGAATACAGTAAACTCTGGAGAGTCAGTGTGGGGAGAGAATGGCCTTTTAAGTATATTGAAGCCCTGCAGTTGCAGTACTTCTGAAAGTCCTTTCCAATTTCCACTTCCATGTGTTGGTGTGTGTGCTCGTTGGGGGATAGGGTGTGTGTGTGTGTGTGTGTGTGGTGGGGGTAGGGGTTTTGACTCCCTGGTATCTATGATTTAGGGAACACAGGCATGTGAGCAATCTGATGAGGTTGATGGATCATAGCTGCTGGGGATCATATCTGAGGATAACAGTCCTTGTGACAGAGTACCAACATGTATGCGCTATGACCACCATACCAACGGGCCTGGCTCTTTGGCGTTGCGGTCAAGCTGCAGGGTTAATACCTCAGTAGACCTGGGTTCAAGACCGGGTGGGGTCACTGCTCTGTCCCTTCACTGCAAATGGTGTCAAAGTGGGATGGCTTGCCGTGAGGTCATCGGAAGCTTGCCCAATGTGTGAGCCATATGAGGGACCCCCAGGATAGGTTGACCCTGGTGTGAGGGACCCCAGAGATGGGTGAAGCATGTGTAGGGGGCACCCTGGTATGGATGAGGTACGGCTGGTGGTTGCACGAGAGTCGCCTGTATGAGTGAAGTGCATGGGCAAGCTTCCTGAAGGGGAGGGCAGTGTGACAGAGTACCATCACTACAGTTGAGTATGCACTATGACTGCCATACCAACAGGCCTGGCTTTTTGGCGTTGTGATCAAGCTGGAGACCCGAGTTCAAGACTGGGTGGGGTCACTGCTCTGTCCCTTCGCTACAGTCCTCCTGTGCTCCTCTCTCAGTCTCAATTAAAGATGAGGGGTGGGTTAAAAGCCAAGGCTGGATGATTTTCAGTACACCTAAAGTCTTTCCACACCAGTGGCAGCCCTCCGCTCGCCTTCAGCTCATCTGGACTCGCGCCAGTGGTGCTGCTGGGAACTCGCGGCTGCTTGGTGGGTTGCCTCACTTTCATTCCTTTCATTCCTTTCATACGGAACTAGCACAAAAAGACAGAAACACACTAAGTTCCAGCTGTACAGTGCAATAAATTTGGACTTTGGTTACTCATTCATTCATTCATTCGTTATCTGCTTAAAAGACATGATGTTACGATATCAACCTGGAGCTGTATTCTCAAAAAATGTTAGGGCTAAAAGTAGCTCATAACTGGTGAAATGAGGAGAAATAGGAGAATAATGGGTGTGTCAGTCCTAGAAAAATAGCTTTGAGAATACGGCCCTATACAGTGGGACCTTTCTTACACACTTTATATACAAACAACACACACACACACACACACACACGCACGCACGCACGCACGCACATGCGTGCGTTTCTGAATTAGAGAGGTAATCTCATTCTATATATTATATATATATATATATATATATATATATATATATATATATATATATATATATATATATATCATTTGCCTTTTCTATCAAACTGTAATACATCCTTACTACCTTACTATTGTCAGTCTATAATACATATACTATACAAAATACTTTACATGTTTTATAATCAGTTGCAAGGCTATACCCAACTTTAACAAACCATTACCACTGTTACCAGAGACTATATGATAGGAAGACACAATGCTTTTGGGGCCCATGTAAATTAGTGAGCATAAAGCCCCACTAGACGGACAGGAAATGAAATATTTTGCATACAGAAGATGTTACACTAACTCTCTTACATCTTCCCCACAAAATCATGGATACAACTTTTCTTCGGCTCAACCTCCCTGCCTTGTGAATGTTCTGTACAGTATGTACCCTATGTCTTGGAGTGTGCCCTTTGTCTGTCGCTACATAATGCTTAAAATGTCAAAACAGATCAACAACTTGTAAAATTGGTTAACATAGTGGTAGTTGTTCTAAAACTATTCGACTGTGAGTGCTCAATATACCCCCATCTACACGCCCTACCCTCCTCCCTTCCCTACCCAATACTCTCCATGCCCTCGTCATCTCCAGCCATCACCTTCTCCATCCTATATTTCTTATCATCCAAAACCTTGTCAAAAGTTCTGCATGATCAAATCACTATTGTCCACCTGCTAACCTCCCATCATCACTACATCACTCCAGTTCTTCATAACATTTGCTGTCAAATTCACAATAATTATCAAAACACTTCTTCTCACAGACAAAGCCTTCAATAATCAAAACCTTATCTTTCTTCATGACTTACTCATGCGTCCCACTCACTTCCGCGTGACATCCAGAAACAACCTTGACCTGGGTTGACAGTGACTTCACAGCTGCTGCCCTCACCCCATCTATATCATCCCTCAAGCAGGCTATCAAAACCAATCTATTCTGATTAACCAACCCTGCATTAGTGGCAAGTATGTTATAGCATTGACTCAGAATTTAATGTGCTGATGTTGGCCCAAGCCAGCTTTTTATTTTTTATGTACAGTATACCCACTAATTTCAATTAAACAGTCTATGACGAAGTGATGAAAGAAATATTGTGAATGATTTCCAGAAATTCATATCTTACCTGCCATAACTATTCAGGGTCAGTCTCCGGTCAGTTCTGTTGAAAAAGTGCAACTTTTATGACAATCTTCCTAACATTACTGAGCTGATTCACTCATGCTAGAAATATTTGCAATTAAACCATAGAGATATAGTTAATCTTGTTCATTAGAAGATAAATTACTGACTGCTAACAACAACGCTATGCTTGGTTTAAATACATGCTAATGATACGTATCTTTAAACGTGTGCAATAACTAGCTTAGCTAGCTTAGTTATAGCAAGCTATATTTACTAACAAATTATAGATTATGAGCTAGCAGTTTAACAGTTGTAAACTTTCAGGGTTGTACAGCAAACATTTATAGTTACTATAGCATAGATAGACGGTATTTTAAACATAATAAAAATAAGTATGTAAGCTTTTTGTTGAATACTTACTTTTCAAGATACTGTAACAGCATGCAGCAATGCTCTTGGACCGTGCCTGCGGGGAAACATCTCGTGAGAAACGATATTTCACATCGCTGGCCCTGATTGGCTGAAATAATGCAAGAGGCTTACATTCTCGGCCGCGATATTTTGTAGAGGGGTTACAATTCCACCAGGAGACCGGGTTGCAACCGCAACTGTAAAGCAGCTTGCACACTGCCCAAACAAGTGCCAACAAACACCAACATTCTAAAGTCTGCAACTGTTGGCAAAAGTCTTTAGAATGTTCAAATGCTCAGGTGTGCATTCTACACTGCCCAAACATCAACTGACATAACTGTCAAGGTCAAAGGTGGCTGCTATCTAGACTACTAATTACTTTCCTAGGCTACTTATAGTTTTATAATGGATACGCCTACTTTGATTAATGTAATGAAAGTGGTGTTGGTCTGGCTGGCTTATAGAGCTACTAGGCGTATACAGGATCGCCAACAAACACGAAGATTCAGGAGGAGAATGTGGTGTAAACCATGGCTTTTACGACATCAAAACCAGGGGGCTTACCCAAACTTGTGCAGGGAGCTGAGGTCCGAAGACACTCCAGCCTTTGCGAACTTTTCACGCTTTGCGCCCCAGGCTTTTGAGCAATTACGTATAATGGTAACACCCCTGATAAATAGGAAAAATACGAATTTCAGAGACTGCATCTCTCCTGGTGAGCGTCTGATGGTCACCTTGCGATTTTTGGCAACAGGTAAGGTCCAATTCCAATTCATTCATAGTTTGCTTAAAAGAGTAAGCATGGCTGTATAAAGTGTGTATAACCTTTTTGTTTAACAGGTGAAACATTCCAAAGTCTGTCATACCAGTTTCGGATTGGTTGCTCAACCATCCGAGCAATCATCCCTGAGACTTGTGCTGCCATATATCAAGTCCTCTCTGAGAAATATCTTAAGGTAAGCACCACACTTCTCCATGCGCTCCTCACACTCACAACACTTCACACACACACACACACACACACACACACACACGACAAATACACTTCCATGTATCCTTGTATCCTAGACAGTATTAACCATAGCAAATTACGAAGATGACAAAGCATGATTACATTTGAATTTGTATTTAATAAATAGAATAAATAATAATACAAATATTTTTCTGTTCTGTTATACAAACATTTCCTTGTTTTTACCATTTAATATGATACATTACATTATCATATTATAATATCTCACATATAGTTGAATATGCACAATAAATAGAATAAATAATATTTTTCCTTGTTTTTAGTTGTATATAGCCTACTTAATGTTGTATATGTATGTTGTATAATAGGCCTATGTTGTATTATGATTGATATATATATGTAGTGTGTGTGTGTGTGGGGGGGGGGGGGTGTAATAATTATATTTTGTATTGTATTATTACTTTTTAATTATATAGGCAGCATCTAACAACATCTAAAGCAACTGAATCAATTATATCCAAAGGAGTCATTGTGAGAATTTGGTCTGTTGTAGATAAATTGATTAATTTGGCATTGAACGAAACGAAAGTAATGTGGGTCTGCAGACTCAATCTGTCGGAACTCATTCTCTAAATATTGACAGTATGTTGTGATATGGTCACGTGGTCTCACAGCCGCGCTCTCACTGAGAGAGCGCAGTGTGGCATTTACCGCTTCCAGCATCTGCATGTCCTTTTCTTGGGCAGGATCTTGGGCTGACCTCTTTCTCGGCTTAGGTCGAGGAGTAGTTGAGTTTGAGGGTGGAGGGTTTAGATGGTTTGAAGGGTCTTCCTCTTCAATGTCTTCTGTTGTGTCTGTTGTTGGGTCATTGAAGCTGTTACCCTCATCAGCAGTTTCATCAGCATTGTCTTCTGGAAGATCAGATGAACTCTCCTGTTGAAATAATAACATTAGCAATTTAATATTTCTTATTTCAGTGCCCCAATACAACAACAGAGTGGCTGAAGGTTGCCGAAGGATTTCAGAAGAGCTGGCAGTTTCCCCACTGTCTGGGCGCTCTGGATGGGAAACATGTTGCCATCAGGCCTCCACCAAACAGTGGTTCACTGTATTATAACTACAAACATTTTAATTCGATTGTTCTTATGGCCCTTGTAGACAGTGACTACAAATTTCTGTACGTCGACATAGGATGCAATGGTAGAGTATCAGATGGAGGTGTATTCAGGGGCTGCACACTTGAAGAGTCAATCCAAGAACACACTGCCAACATCCCCCCACCTTCTCCTCTACCAGGCTCAGACAAAATTATACCATACTACCTAGTAGCGGATGAAGCATTCCCACTGAAGGCATACATCATGAAGCCATACGCGAGAAGAGGCCTCACCGAGGAACAACAGCTATTTAACTATAGACTGTCCAGAGCTCGAAGGGTAGTAGAGAATGCCTTTGGCATACTAGCCAACCGGTGGCGGGTGTTTTTCACCACGATCAACCAAAAGCGCTATTTGAAAGAGAAGCCATCAGGCAGCGATGGATCCATCACACCGAGACAGACCTGGATGCTGCAAAGGATGAAATTTCTAGAAGCCCATATGAAAAAAAGACCATCGCAATCAAATATATCGCCAAATGTAAGAATTTTATTTTGGTAACAAATTATTTAATTAATCATGCTTACTAGGCTAGTTCCATGTGGAATCATTGAGGTTAGTTGGAATGAAGATATTCTGTTAGAATATCCCTAACCTTTTTAGCCTGCTGAGTGGGATTTGTACTGCCTGGCAGACTAGCTTGTTGTAATACAGGATCCTGACTCCAGCTATCAGGTGTCTCAGGGACTTCATAGACATTGCTGTGTTCCTCTCGAAGGAAGTTGTGCATTGCACAGCATGCCAGCACAATGCTTTCGACTACCTCTGGCTTTTGGTTGATCGTGGTGAAAAACACCCGCCACCGGTTGGCTAGTATGCCAAAGGCATTCTCTACTACCCTTCGAGCTCTGGACAGTCTATAGTTAAATAGCTGTTGTTCCTCGGTGAGGCCTCTTCTCGCGTATGGCTTCATGATGTATGCCTTCAGTGGGAATGCTTCATCCGCTACTAGGTAGTATGGTATAATTTTGTCTGAGCCTGGTAGAGGAGAAGGTGGGGGGATGTTGGCAGTGTGTTCTTGGATTGACTCTTCAAGTGTGCAGCCCCTGAATACACCTCCATCTGATACTCTACCATTGCATCCTATGTCGACGTACAGAAATTTGTAGTCACTGTCTACAAGGGCCATAAGAACAATCGAATTAAAATGTTTGTAGTTATAATACAGTGAACCACTGTTTGGTGGAGGCCTGATGGCAACATGTTTCCCATCCAGAGCGCCCAGACAGTGGGGAAACTGCCAGCTCTTCTGAAATCCTTCGGCAACCTTCAGCCACTCTGTTGTTGTATTGGGGCACTGAAATAAGAAATATTAAATTGCTAATGTTATTATTTCAACAGGAGAGTTCATCTGATCTTCCAGAAGACAATGCTGATGAAACTGCTGATGAGGGTAACAGCTTCAATGACCCAACAACAGACACAACAGAAGACATTGAAGAGGAAGACCCTTCAAACCATCTAAACCCTCCACCCTCAAACTCAACTACTCCTCGACCTAAGCCGAGAAAGAGGTCAGCCCAAGATCCTGCCCAAGAAAAGGACATGCAGATGCTGGAAGCGGTAAATGCCACACTGCGCTCTCTCAGTGAGAGCGCGGCTGTGAGACCACGTGACCATATCACAACATACTGTCAATATTTAGAGAATGAGTTCCGACAGATTGAGTCTGCAGACCCACATTACTTTCGTTTCGTTCAATGCCAAATTAATCAATTTATCTACAACAGACCAAATTCTCACAATGACTCCTTTGGATATAATTGATTCAGTTGCTTTAGATGTTGTTAGATGCTGCCTATATAATTAAAAAGTAATAATACAATACAAAATATAATTATTACACCCCCCCCCCCCCACACACACACACACACTACATATATATATCAATCATAATACAACATAGGCCTATTATACAACATACATACAGTGAGGAGAAAATGTATTTGATACCATGCTAAAGTTGCCTAAAAAGAGGAATATAAAATCATCATTTGACAATTGATCTTAATGTCTTCATTCAAAAAATGAGTAAAAATAAAACCGCTAAGGACACCAATTTTCTTTGCGATTGAAGAACGTATCGTAAATAAATAAATGTTCTTCCTAAATGCTAGGGGGAAGGAAGTATTTGACCCCCTATGTAACCCTATGGGAATTTAGCACATAGGGTTAACATAGGGGCTGGCAGATTTTTATTTTTAAAGGCCAGCTATTTCATGGATCCAGGATATTATGCATCCTGATAAAGTTCCCTTGGCCGTTGGAATTAAAATAGCCCCACATCATCACATACCCTTCACCATATCCAGAGATTGGCATGGGTCTTTTTCCAGTAGGCCTATTAGCCTGTTTGATGCTCATTGAGCTCAATGCAAATCAAATAGGCTAATAGGCCTTTTGGAAAAAGGACCATGCCAATCTCTAGCTATGGTGAAGGGTATGTGATGATGTGGGGCTATTTTAATTCCAAAGGCCAAGGGAACTTTAACAGGATGCATAATATCCTGGATCCATGAAATAGCTGGCCTTTAAAAAATAAAAATCTGCCTGACCCTATGTTAACCCTATGTGCTAAATTCCCATAGGGTTACATAGGGGGTCAAATACTTCCTTCCCTTAGCATTTAAGGAAAACATTTATTTATTTAAGATACATTCTTCAATCACAAAGAAAATTGGTGTCCTTGGCGGTTTTATTTTTAGTCATTTTTTGAATTAAGGCATTAAGATCAACTGTCAAATGATGATTTTATATTCCTGTTTTAGCATGGTATCAAATACATATGCTCCTCACTGTATACAACATTAAGTAGGCTATATACAACTAAAAACAAGGAAAAATATTATTTATTCTATTTAGGGCTGTCCACGACCAAGGATTTCGTTGGTCGACCAGAGGCTGTCATTTACTCCGACTAATCGATTAATCGCCCCCCCCCCCCCAAAAAAAAAAAAAAATTTTTTTTTTTTAATGCCCAGCTTTTTTTTATTATTATTATTATTATTATTATTTTTAATGCCCGGCTGCCAGTAGCCTATCTATGCGCATTTACCACTAACCTCGTGACTGACTGATAAAATGTTTTCTGATTCTGATCTAGCATACATATCTGATATAGCTGATATAGCAAAATCGTTATGCATTGACGGTCATTAGGCTATGCGTGACGCCTGCGATACTTATGACAGGATAGTCAGCAGACGCCTACAGTTAGTTTAAGCTAATATCAACGTATGTATGTAGGCTACTACCCTTGTTGACACTTTTAGTGCAAATCCGCTAACTAGACGAGCGTCAGATTTTCTTTGGCTGGGATAAACTTCTCCCCTAACGCTGATTGTGCATGTAACGTTAATGTTGTGCCCACATACATTGTCAGAAAGGTTCTGCTTCAATCATGATACACACATTTATTCTGACACTTTAGATTTTTTATATTTCAATAGAAATACATTATCTGACAATGTAAACAAATATGCTGCTAGGCCGTTAAGAGTTAGCTATCCGCTAGTAAGACTATCGACAAAAATCAGCTGATGTCGGACAGAATGTCGGACTTGACAGCAGAATTCTCCCACAATACAGGGGGGCGTAATTAGAACGCTCCTGGCGAAAGGTCAATTGACAGCTTAGTTCTTCTCTCAGACGGAGAGTGAAAAAACCCGACGTCAGTGACATTATGACAAGCGCACAGCAGACAAGCGCACAGCAGGACCATAATCCTAAACCTGTCCCCTTTACACGGGCAAATGATTTCAGATTTTGAAATTCTGAATGTGTCACAAAAATAATCAGAAAAGACAGACGAACTTTGAACATTCTGAATATTTATTTAAAGTAGGCCTACGTGCCACACGCCTCCTGTTCATGATGATGCAATGCAACATAGTTAGGCTAGCAGGCAACGCTATTTACAGTATTGAGGTGGTAATGCATGTTCGTCGTGGACGAGTGATAGGCAAATGATTTACTGCAAAGTTTGCAAATAATCCTCTTTGGGTCATCTTTGTCCTTTTGGAAATGTTCCCATATTTTAGATAGTCTTCCAGACATGGTCAAATAAGTGGATGCCTTCTGTTCTTGTCGTGTCACGTCTTCCTTGTCACAACGACTCACGCCCTTCAAATTAAAAGTTGACGCATTTTTTTTCCTACGACCAATCGACCAACGGAATTCGGTCGAATAAATTTTTTTTTGGTCGACCATCGATTGATCGATTATTTGCGGACAGCCCTAATTCTATTTATTGTGCATATTCAACTATATGTGAGATATTATAATATGATAATGTAATGTATCATATTAAATGGTAAAAACAAGGAAATGTTTGTATAACAGAACAGAAAAATATTTGTATTATTATTTATTCTATTTATTAAATACAAATTCAAATGTAATCATGCTTTGTCATCTTCGTAATTTGCTATGGTTAATACTGTCTAGGATACAAGGATACATGGAAGTGTATTTGTCGTGTGTGTGTGTGTGTGTGTGTGTGTGTGTGTGAAGTGTTGTGAGTGTGAGGAGCGCATGGAGAAGTGTGGTGCTTACCTTAAGATATTTCTCAGAGAGGACTTGATATATGGCAGCACAAGTCTCAGGGATGATTGCTCGGATGGTTGAGCAACCAATCCGAAACTGGTATGACAGACTTTGGAATGTTTCACCTGTTAAACAAAAAGGTTATACACACTTTATACAGCCATGCTTACTCTTTTAAGCAAACTATGAATGAATTGGAATTGGACCTTACCTGTTGCCAAAAATCGCAAGGTGACCATCAGACGCTCACCAGGAGAGATGCAGTCTCTGAAATTCGTATTTTTCCTATTTATCAGGGGTGTTACCATTATACGTAATTGCTCAAAAGCCTGGGGCGCAAAGCGTGAAAAGTTCGCAAAGGCTGGAGTGTCTTCGGACCTCAGCTCCCTGCACAAGTTTGGGTAAGCCCCCTGGTTTTGATGTCGTAAAAGCCATGGTTTACACCACATTCTCCTCCTGAATCTTCGTGTTTGTTGGCGATCCTGTATACGCCTAGTAGCTCTATAAGCCAGCCAGACCAACACCACTTTCATTACATTAATCAAAGTAGGCGTATCCATTATAAAACTATAAGTAGCCTAGGAAAGTAATTAGTAGTCTAGATAGCAGCCACCTTTGACCTTGACAGTTATGTCAGTTGATGTTTGGGCAGTGTAGAATGCACACCTGAGCATTTGAACATTCTAAAGACTTTTGCCAACAGTTGCAGACTTTAGAATGTTGGTGTTTGTTGGCACTTGTTTGGGCAGTGTGCAAGCTGCTTAACTCGTCTGATAGATGTTCATACAGATATTTTGCCATTCGACCTCGACTGACTGCGATTTCTTGGATCTTGTAAGTACAATCTGATTCTTTTTTAAACATATTTTTAGTCTTTGTCTGAATCACTAATTTCTTGCAAAATGGTATTTCTGTACTGTTAAGTCGATGATCACGTTTTTAAAAACCTACATCGAATAGATTAATAAAGCGTTAGACTCGCTAAAGTCTAGCTATGGCTAAAGTCTGAAGGCTAAAGTCTGAAGTGGATAGCAAAAGAAAACCGTTAGAGGCAGACAGGCTAACTTTTTACTGTTCATTATAGTTTCACTAACGTCAATCGTAATGTCGACCGTCAGTATTTATCAGTATTTATCAGTAGATTGTAAATTATTAGAAGTGTTATATCCTTTAGTAGTGTTTGTACTCTAGGCGCCAGTTAGCATGTAACAGCATGTGAATGAATGAACTGGCCACACTAGCATGGTGCATTTATACCTGACGATCTCTTTCAAGACATTTGAATAAAAAACGGACATCATGGTTAGTATTTATAGGGTCTGTACATGTGGTCCCTCGCCTGGTTTGTCTGAGAATTAAGTAGAAATATCCTTTAGAAGTGTTTCTGCTTTAGGCGCTAGTTAGCATGTAACAGCATCTGAATGAATGAACTGACCACTACGGTGCATTTATACCTGACGATCTCTTTCAAGTCATTTAAATAAAACATGGATATCATGGTTAGTATTTGTAGAGTCTGTAAATGTGGTCCCTTGCTTGGTTTGTCTGAAAATTAAGTGGAAATATCCTTTAGAAGTGTTTGTACTTTAGGCGCTAGTTAGCATGTGCCAGGTGTCATACCACTGCAGTAATCATCTCACTAAACACGTCTTTTCATATCCAATCTGTTCAACAGAGTTTACCAGTCAGACCACTACACCTTTGCCAGCACCACCACCCAGCAAGCTTCATCAACTCCTGCCATGCCGGTAAATACATAATACAGTGCCTATTGACAGTCTACACACCCCTGTTCAAATGCCAGTAGCTTGGTTCATTGTTAAATCCTGTTCTTAAATGTGTTATTGTGTTTTGGAAAGGTATTGCATTACATTACTCTTCAGCTTTTGCTTTTGTAGTAGAAAACATGTTGATGGTAGTGAAAAGGTAGTAAATTCAGCTCAATTTTTTTGTATGAACCCTGCCATTGCAGTAATCATCTCACTAAATACGCCTTTTCATTTCTAATCTGTTCAACAGAGTTTACCAGTCAGACCTACACCTCCGTCAAATTCGCTCACAGCGCTGCCAATAACACCCCAGCAAGGTAGAACTGCATTTTCATTAATCTGGCACCAATATCAAGGGAGAAACAAGCCATGAATGTCTGTCACAACTTCTTTGCATCTTTACTTTTTGTGTCATGCCAATTCCAATCTATTCCTTTTGATTCATAGATTTTTACAGACTTGTTCTGCAGCACTTCCGAACAATTGAGGAGGAGCTGGGGTAAAGCAGCAGGTGGCTGTGAACACATCTATGCTGCAGAAGCTAGGTGGTGGTGGTGTGGCGGATCTTGGCCTCGTGGAGGACAACAACAGGCCATTGAGTAATGTTGAGGACCTGGACGAGTTGGAGAGGCGGCTTGCATCCGATGCGGACCTGAAAAATCAACTGGTATGTCTGTTTTTTAAGTGTTTTGCCATGTGATTATTGTAGGCATAAAAGTCCTAGCCTGGCTCTCGTAATGAATGTGGCTCTGCCTTGCTTTAATGTGGACTTACTCACTGATTCAAAAATACTATTCAAATCACGGAATGGGTGTCGAGAAGTGAGACCATGTGAGTAGCCATTGTTATCTGAAACAACTGTCGCATTTCACATCTCTTTTCCCTTCCCCACTACATTTTTGGGGAACAGACATCATATATTGAGAGCCACGTTATTCAACTCCTTGAGTGTTGTTAAACTTGAATCTCATTCCCAAGTGGAGCGTTGTGTGCTTGATACATGACATGTTGTCACTTTTTGTCATCATATATACCCTCTGTATTTGATGGTTGTGCATGAAATAGCAAAACAGCTTAAGCTGAAAACAGCTAAGATGTTTGACTGGAAGTTATGCCATTGTAATTTTGGTCTTTGTATTTCAGGTGAACATACTTGGGAGGGAAAACCACCGAGATGCTGTTAAGAGGATGCTGGGCCGGGCTTTGAGGAGGTCCCTGGCGCTCCAAATTAATTAGACTGGTGCAGCAGGAAAGGTGGCTTTTAAGTCCTTACACCTGAAGAGTGTGTTGCATATTAATATCATTATTAAAAATAATTTTAATAAATTGTTTAAGCATGTAGAAGAAATAAAGCATGTAAATGAGCATGTAAAAGAAATAAATAAACAAAATGTATTGAACCTAATACTATGTGTGGTGAGTCTGTGTGATAGTTGCTGAGGATAAATGTTTTTATATTGGATTATTAAATTACAGAATACATTTATAGGTTTCTCATCAGCAGGCACTGTCTTCACCTTAGTAAATTTGGTAACTTTGGTAAGCCCTGTAAATAATTGTAAATTGTTCTGATTGAGGGAAAATGGAAAGTGTTATAATGTATTATTGCTATATTTTAGTACATCATTTTAATTATTAAGGCCATAAATAAGGCCAATTAGAAGCTGGTGGGTAGTAAGCGGCAAAAGGGTGGCCCTTTATCTGGAGCCGCTTCCGAGCCGCCGGTGGACCGCTAGAGAACCGATGAGCAAAACTCCAGCGGGCCACTGGTGAGTACCGCCGTTGGACCGCCAACTCTGCCGCTGGTGGGCCGCCAGTGGGCCACTGACCTATTGCTATCTGGGTGTCTGTACTGTGACACAATATCAAAGCAACACACACAGATAAATAGTGAGAGACACATTTTTGTTTTTTGGAGTTTTGAGAGGTTTTGGACACTTGAGAATGCCTAAATGCACCTATTAGGAATTGCTGTGTAGCACCTACAGTACATACATCTATATGTCTGCTCCAAACGTTGTGCAGTACTTCCCAAGACCATGATGAATCAGGAAATGCATGACCTGCACATACTGTAAACTCTACGACAGTAAACCTCAAAAACAATAGGCAACTTTTATTTTTTGTATATGATGTTGTGAAAAAGAAACTTCATGAAGTAAATAAAATCCTGAAGGTAAATCTATATCTTGGCCCATGTCATGTGTCTTTAATTTAAGCCCTGAGTGATCATTGTGCTGCCCGTGGAACTTGGCATAATGACTGTTATTGTATAAAAACAAATCGTTCAAAATTTGTTCAAAATTTGGCAAGAATCTCCATCTGCATTAAGAGGTTAAAGGTAAGTGCAGTATTTCCGCAGTGGAGGCAACACACTACTGAATTTGTTATCACTTATTACTATTTATTAAACTCTAGTAATAAATAAACAGTGATCAGTCATTAAAGTTAAACATTTATTTATGTATGTATTTATTACGTTGAACATTCATTATATCAAGCAGAGTAGAAGATGTCGTGTTCATGTTGAAAACTACCACACATGATCATCTTCAAAACATTAATGGAGGAGAAAAAAGTTTGAGTCTTCTTTTCCAACGTTCGTTTTTAATATTAATATTATGTTGTCTTGCCTATAGGTAATGCTTTACCCTATCAAACAGTAGGCTACCGTGGGCTATACGCTTTTTCACTGATCTTGTGAATGACTTTCCGTCATGGTTTTCGTGCAGGCTGGACTGAGCTCTAAACACATAGCTCTAAAGGGGCATTCACATACGTCGCTACTCGCACATCGCTCCTCGCTTCCGTTAACTGTCAATCAACTCTATTCTACATTCTGATTTGGTACTCGCTTCACTCGCTTCACTCGCATCGCTGGAAGTTAAAATTATTTTAACTTTGAACCCGCCCACATCGCATCGCTAGTCCTCGCATCGCCTGTCCTGGCCACATTCAGCTAGAACACATTCACTTTACATTGACAGTTCTCGCTCAGAGATGGGCGAGTAGCGACGTATGTGAATGCAGCTTAACAGCCAACACTGAGCTTCTGATCCAGACATTACGGGAAATGTGACGTCGAACGTTAGCTTCCCTACAACCGACATGCTAAAATACTTCTTTACGGGAAACCAACGTAATATACGGGGAAACAGTGAATTAATTTTGACTTCGATACCCTATATAGAATACACAGAAACTATAAGGGAGACAAAGGGCACATGTTACATGAAGTTATGGGATCGCAAAAATCTGAAAGTCTATGGCCGTCCAAGGGAGTTAGCAGAGTGTTGATCACCAGCTCATTTCGTGTTTCTACTTCCGGGAATATGCCTGCCCCCTTGGTTACTCCTCCCATGTCAAGTAAAATGACAGAGATGTCTAGTCCCGTCCGAATTGGACATTTATATTACATAGGTCATATGATAAACCTGCATTACTGTACGTCCCCCCATAAAACTAATCCCGTCCGAATAGGCCTTAAGAAACATTTCAACCCTGCTCAAGTTGAGAACTAATTGTCCTGTCTCACTTCTACCCTACCCTTGACTTATCAGCTGCCATTGAGATGGTTAACCACCACATCCTTCTCTCTATAGACCTCTGAAGTTCGCCTACAAAAAGGATCCAAAGCTGCCATCTTTGCCCATATACGGAGATCCGGGAGTTAATTGAAGCTAACTGCCTATGGCAAGTTGCATTGTAAGTTAGCTCTGGGGTAGCGAAGATCAAAGTGCCATCTTCACCTACCGAAGATCACAGTATGCACTTGAAGGCAGAGGACAAAACTTTGTAGCGCAAAACGTCTGCATTTCCAATTTCTTTGTCCCCGTGAGAGTTAAACAGGTGTGATAATTCAAAATCCCCATGTTATTTTCCCATAGGAAAAATCTTGAGATACCGGATCTCCTTATTTGGGCAAAGATGGTGGCTTTTTTGTAGGCGAACTTCAAAGGTCTATACCAGGGGTATTCAATTAAAATTCAAAGAGGTCCAGTTACTAAAATGTCCTCCCGGCAAAGGTCCGAATCTTAAATTGTCACTGAAAATAGTGTAGGCTACCCTGAAGTTAATAAAATCAATAACACATGTACATTTCTAGGCCTATTTAATTTATTGTTACATTTCAAGTGTTTTCAAAGTAATATGCTTGTAACATACCAAAAAGTCTTAACTTGAATGGTACTTGAATGCAAAACAATACTGTAGTTGTCTTTACTAGGCCTACCCCAGATAGCAATTAGTCATTGAATCTACGTTGAATCAACATTACCTCGTCAACACTTAAGTCATTGAATCAACATCGCACTGCAACGTTGATTCTACAACATTTTGCACCCTCTATTATCATTGAACCAACGTTGAAAGTGTAACTACAAATCAATGGAATTTCAACGCGGTTTCAATGAAAATTAATATTGAAACAACGTTGAAATTACAGCCCAACTAAAGATCAACGTGACTTCAGTGGTATTTCAATTGATATTAAACCACAGTAAACCTGTATTAAGCAGGCAAAATATTGGTAAATTCATATCCTGCTTTATCTACAGCCAGGATAAATTAGGCTAGCAGAAGCATAGGCCGTCTGGTTTAGGCTACACAAGCTTGCACAAATAACCATGGACAACTTTCTTATCAGTTTGAAAAGCAAGTGCATTTATTCATCCACTCTTAATTCAGAAATCCACGTGCTGTGCTTCACTGCCATCCATTCCGTATAGCATCCCTCCATACACCTCCCGGTTGCAGTCATCGTCCACCATCCAGCTGCAGTGAGACGGCAGAAATAGAAGAAAAAAGTGACAAGTGTTAGAGAAATGTGTTCAACTGATGGCTACCCTTAAGTGAAACATTTTGACAGCGATAGTAAATATTTTATGTAAATCATACGAATATAATAACTTACTGAAAACGTAGGTAGGCCATGGACAACTTCTTCCGTTTGAAAGGCAGTGCAATTTATTTAGCTGCTATCCACTCTTCACTTAGAAATCCACGTGAGCTGTGCTTCACTGCCATATCCTTTCATCCATAAACCTCCCGGTTGCAGCTAGTCATCCTCCACCATCCAGCTGCAGTGAGAAGGCAGAAATAGAAGGGAAAAAGAGACAGTGTTAGAGAAATGTGTTCAACTAAAACTGATTGCTACTTACAAGTAGCAGCTAAACCTTAAGAATAATCATAGAATAGAAGATGGTGTTAGCCAACTCCGTTTTTTAAGTTACTCACGGAGTTGCATAGTTCGCAAACACGTTAACGTTAACCAGGACATCATCTTCAGCCTAACATTTTGACCATAACGTAGCAAATATTTTATGTAAATCATACGAATAATAACTTAGAGAACTTAAGTAGCTGCTAGGCCTATTAAAAACTAGACTGCCGAGTAATGTTAACATTATGATGATCTGTCGTAACTTAAGTAGGCTAGCTAGCCTAATATTTAGTTAAACAAGCATGAGTCTGTTTGTAAGTCGTAACAGTACGATGCAGATAAACTGTGAACGTTTGATGTAGCCTAGTACAATTTCACAATGAAACATTAACGTTAGATAAATAAATGCTGCTTGCTTACCATTAGGACCGGCGAACTTGAGAGTCGTTTCGTTGGTCTGACTGAACTGTTGCTCCCAATGATATCCCGACCCGCAAACAGTTTAAACGTCGTCGCGCCCCAGATAGCAAAACCACTCTGGCGTGGACCTGGCCCACACCTATCATGCGGTCCGCCCCGGATCCGTCTCACGGACACGGTCCAGCGTCCAAACGCACAGCGGGCCGATAGTGGTCAGGATTCGTTTTATGGCTCTGCACCGGAGATGGGTCGGCGCTGGCCCATTCCCGTACCAAAACAGTAAAACTACACTGGGGTGGATCTGGCCCACACTTACCGTTCCATCCGCATCTGATCCGTTTAACGGACACGGCCCAGCGTCCAAACGCACATCGGCCACGAAGTGGTCAGGCTCCGTTGCACGGCTCCGAATTGGAACTGGAACAGCGCTGGCCCAGTCCCGTATAGATGCGGCATGGAACCGCGTACCGGATCGATGCCAGCTATGCCTTATTTTCGGCATTTATAGTTAGGCTACATGATGTTTAGTCTATGATGTGTTTGGGCTACCTTATTTAATTACCCTACAGTCAGAAGCAACAATCATAGGCCTACATCCGCATAAAGTAGCCTTCACATTTAACAATCTAACATTCTCGCTTGGTGTCTTTAAAACAAGGCTAAGGAAATTACCCAGCGACTAACATAGTCCAATACCCCAATAACCCTAATCAGAATCGAAGAAAATGTTTACTTTTTTTTCCAAAAAAACTTTATTCAAAACATGATGATCATCAATGAATCTAGCTTGCTCCTTCACACTGGCGTTTGCGACGTCCCCCCTTCTCGGTCATGCGCCAGCACATTGGTGAATGTCGCTACGGTATCCGTTGCCTGGGCTGTCACTGGACACTTGCGTACCGTTCCTGTGGAAAAAGAAAATACGTTATATTAGTGTGCTACTAAATTATATGGGCAGGCTCGCACTGGTGCACCTGCCGCTGCTCGGGTGGAAGGAGTTTTCATTGTAGACAATGCATGCAACTTTACCAAACTGTAGCCGTTTTCAGACAGACGTGTATTTCCACAATGTCCACGGTGTGTAGGCTACGGTATGGTTGTCTTTGCTGTGATGTCTGAATTCATATATCCGTATACTATCTACTTTCCTGTAGCTAACCTGGTAATTTCGCCGTAATGTTGTCGTCACAACTGTCCTGTGAATCCAGTCACGGAAACATTCAAAGGCTAGTGAAAACGACACTCTTCCGCGGTCAGGCATTAACGGCGCGGCCGCATTTGACAGAAATTGACAGAAATTCTAAAGAAGACGTGAACAACAGGTGGCCGTACATTCCGCATATCATGTCTGAATGGCCCGATTTCTCTCGCGCACACTCAATGGACACCCGCCCATCAACAAGCACATGCAATCCGAATAAAACATTCACAATCGTGAAAACAATGATGCATAGAAGACGACTAGCTGAATTAGCGTATTATAAAATCCGGTTAGCAAGCGGCGCACACTCTTGCATTCAAGTTGACTGATCATCTCAATACCAATGTTTTCAACTCAAAAGACTCAAAAGCGCCTCTCTCAAGGACACAAGTATTACTCTACTTTTAAACTTAAACACACATGGGGAAACTGAACAGTCCAACCAGTAGACTATGACAAGCTAGCCAACTATGTTACTTTGTTTACAATATTTTGAGGCTTCAATCAGACAGCTGAATTAAAGAGGTGGAGTTGTAATGTGAATATAATCTGCATGAAGTGTGCGGTCATGAATATCAGACATTTCAGCATGTAGAATAAATAATTGTATATACATATAGGCTATATATATTTTATGTTGAATGTATCTCAATTCATCCTTACCTAGAGACAGCAGTTGCAGAGGCCTGTAGTTATTTCTCTTCTGAAATAAAAAATATGTGCATTCCATTAGCTTTTGAGGCATAAGGTGGATTTTTATTACAGCAGACAAAGGGATTCATGTATGTTGACATGTGCCTTCAATTCATCCTGAACTGGTAACACCACTTACAAAGGCATATGGTTATTTGTGTTATTAATGTGTGGACCGAAAGTCAAATAGATCAAATGTAAAACTGTATAGCTTACTTTACTTGGGTGGCAGGACAGGATAAGCAAGGGTAGACCCCCAAACCAGACTTGTGAATGACCTGTAATACAGATACATAAATATGCATTACTTTCATCATCAGAAAGAAATAGCCAAATATTTATCAATACCAATATTAGACCCCATTCTAAACATTGAAAACAGTCTGGTCTGTGACAAGGCAAAGCAAGGATATACATCAAGTCAACTAACTGCCTCTTCTATAATGTCCCTTTTCAGTCAAATCTTACTCCAAGAAACTTTCAACATCATTAAATGAACTTGTAGACGGCAGTATTTCTGCATTAAACAAATGGCTTCGGGATTTGTGCCCTTACACTTTATAAAAGTTAGGGAGGAATCTCTACTATTCAGTCTAAAGAGTCACTTGGAAACAAGACTTTTTAGATTTAATAGTAGGCCCGTTAGCCGGTTTCTCACTAATGTGTACAAAATATAAGGGCACGAATCCCGAAGCTTTGATCCTTACCTGGAAACAGCAGTTGCAGAGCCTGTGGTTATTTCTCTTCTGAAAAAAAAAAATATATATATGTACATTTCTTTAGAGAGCTTTTGAGGTATAAGGTGGGTTTTTATTTCAGCAGACAAAGGCAGTCATGTATTTTGACATGTGCCTTCAATTCATCCTGAACTGGTAACACCACTTACAAAGGCATATGGTTATTTGTGTTATTAATGTGGACCAAAAGTCAAATAGATCAAATGTAAAACTGTATAGCTTACTTTACTTGGGTGGCAGGACAGGATGAGCAAGGGTAGACCCCCAAACCAGACTTGTGAATGACCTGTAATACAGATACATAAATATGCATTACTCTCATCATCAGAAAGAAATAGGCAAATATTTATCAATACTTAATATTACACCCCATTCTAAACATTGAAAACAGTCTGGTCCGTGACAAGGCAAAGCAAGGATATACATCAAGTCAACTACTGCCTCTTCTAATTGTCCCTTTTCAGTCAAATCTTACTCCAACAAACTTTCAACATCATTAAATGAACTCGTAGACGGCAGTATTTCTGCATTAAACAAATGGCTTCGGAATTTTTACTTAATAAAAGTTAGGGAGGAATCTCTACTATTTAGATTGAATAGTAGGACAGTTAGTTGGTTTCTCACTAACGTGTACAAAATATAAGGGCATGAATCCCGAAGCTGTTCTGTTCCTGCCTTCTAAAAGTGTCAACAATGTCTGAGCATGAGGGTGACAGGGCGCATAGGTTTACGTTTTGGAACCAGCCGCTAACGTCGTTCATAATTTAAAATCAGCATTTCAAATCAGGACAGGGAAACAATGTGAAATCAGCCTCCCTCCCAGAATGAAATGAGGTTTAAACTCATACGAAATAGCTTAAGTTTTCTCTCGGGAGATAAGACTCCCGAGTCCAACATCTAAGCTTTCATAACGTTAACAAAAAACTATTATGTTTGTGTAACAACTTTAAGTTATCGTTGGTCAACAAGCTAGCCTGCTAATGCTAGCTCACGCAAGGCAACTTTTGTTGTTCACGGGCAAACACATAAGGTTACCGTCAAATCAAGTTGCGCTCATTTTAAATTCAGTATTGAGTTAATTATACATTTCTAAAAAAGTTCATAAAGTTGGACAGGACTAAGTGAGCTAAATTAGCTTGCGCAAGCTACACGTTAGCAGCTAGCTGCTAGCTGGTATGTAAATGTGAGCTACCATCAGCCGGCCATTATAGCACATTTTCGGATTACATCAGCAAACAAAGCTAGATAAGTAGGTAACTTGTGTTATGGAAGTACGTTTTCACTGGATAGACTAGGTAATTGCATAAATAAAGCATATAGGAGCATACTTACAGTGAGCCTTTAGACGCCACCGTTTTGTCTCACACTCGGCAGCACTCCATCAGCGAAAAAACTGATGAAATAAACCGTTAGGGCGCGTTCGGTGTACGCATCCGTACAGGGTCCGTCGCGGACCCGGTGAATGAAGGCGCGCTGGCGAGGCGGAACGGGTCCGGTGCCCGTAGCCAAAACGGAGGTAGACTGTCAGGCGGATGTGGCCTTATATGGACCTTATATGCTGTATATATTTTTAAGGATGTATTCTATTTGTAAAGCAGTTGCCTAGTTGTCAATAGTCCAGGTAGGCGTGCGATCAGCAAGCAGGTGGCCTTTTCATGGAAAATTGCTGCCCAAACAAACCAACAACAACAACAATAAAAACAACAACAACAAAAACTTTCCTTGCACCCCCCAAAAATGTTAGCTGGATATGATTTTGAAATCATATCTAGGGTGATTTTTTTACCAGATTATCTGGAAATAAACGAGGATCAGTTATAAGTTTTGTTTGTAAGCTATTTGGCTGTGATTGGCCTCGTTGAATAGTTTGAAGGTGGTCTAGGTCCGTATTACAGATGTGGGCCACATCAGTGAACTGTCTTTGAGGAAGCTTTGGTTCCGATGTGGTAAGTGGATCTGGGCCATATCTGCTGATCGTAAGAAAAACAGCACTGCAGTTAAAGCTGAAAAGTCTAACCGGCCCAGATCTGGTCCTTAGCCAGAAACCGTGTGTAAGCTACGTCCGGATCTAGAGGCTTTTATGCGGGTCCGGCCCAAAGGGGTTTGCTATCTGGGGCGGTCATCTATAAACCCACCACTTTTCAATCACCACGTCAAGATTTCCCAGTCATATAAATCCACGACTTTTCAATGTCTTTTCGTGAACGCTACATCGATGCTCTATCGATTATGACAATATGAACTATAAACCAATGTTGTTTCAATGCATCTGTTATCAATGCTCTTGCACTGTCGGGTTTTTGTCAGGATTGTAATGCTGTTTCAATGTCTATTTACCATTGAGATTTCAATCTCAACCAAAATGATGATTTAGATGGAAAATCAACATCTTATCAGTGGGCGCGGTTACATGCACATTCATACTCGAAGTAATCATTACTCTGATTATTATCAGAACGTTGAATACTTCGGTCTACATGCAAATAAGAGAACATAAAGAAATCGAATGTCATGATCTGATTCCATGCGCTCTGACTTGTCCTCATTGGGTAGCCTAGACCTATGTTTTCTTCAGTTTTAACGGGGAGGTTTATTATTTGGAAACTATGCAATGCTCTACGGCTAACATGAAAGCTCTGTCTTTTGTTGCAAACGCACAAACACCACTTAACTGCTTTGGGCAACCTAACTGTCAAACGCAACAAAAAATGGATCCGCATACAGCACAAGTGCTACCGATACTTTTAATGGCGTTGCTAAAACATTATGACTATTTTCCAGGCACTTGTTTTACTCCTACAAGAGTGCAATGTTTTAATAATACTTTGCCAGCAGCAATAACGCATAGCCTAGTCCCGTAGATTGGCACATCATCGCACTACAATGATAGACAGCTCACGGCACTATGCAAAGCAAAATCACAAGATGAAACATAACCTTTTCAAAAATCACCAGACATACTACAACAGCTAGCCTACCTAACAGGGATGCCCAGATGATTAATCCTCCCATGCACAAGCTAGCTTGCATACCGTAGTAAACATTTCCAAAACACCAACAAATATAACTGTACCGATATTCCACAAATTGCCACGGCGGGCTGAAGTAAAGAAACAAAAAAGTAAACCCATGAACCTACCACATATGCAAAACAGCTATTTCCAATCACGTAGCCTAGTAGCAAGCTTGTAGTAGGCAGTCAGCTAACGGTAGATGTTTTGTGTGCAGACTCTCAGCAGAAATGATCTTACAATAATTCCGTTGTTTGGTCCCTGAATAGCCTATATAAAAATAAACTACATTATATCTACATCTGCCATTAGGCATACTGAGTCTATATTTAGTCTTCTATCATTCACTTGACTGCGACGACTCAAAAAAAACAAAACAACCGCAACTGTCACAAACGCGAAAACTTTCTTTGCTACTGCTAGCTTTAGAGGTCTTCAAACTTGACAGGCGCTGTAGGCTACTGCCACTCACTGGTGGACAAATGATAGAACTGATCGCCACTAGTCCTTGAGCCAGAGCCTCACATTTGACTGTCAGTAGGCTACCTAAGGCAGTAAGTCTCCATAATAAGCCTATGGAGAGTTTCATTGCAGGTGAATAGGGTAAAACGATGATCTAATAGATATCCCCACAATACCTCTTAAGCTGATAATTTAGGCTACATTTAGGCAACACCTTTTTGCATTGTACGTTTTCGCATGCTCGGGTTGCTCACGCAGGCGTTTACACGGTTTTCAGGCTGCATTTTATATCTGTGCCATGATCACTACACTACAACCTCTCGGACGAAAGACATGTGAAATACTGTATAGGCTAGGCTATTTTAGCGAAAAGTGGACCACAACTTCATTCACAAGCAGAGCAAACAATTCAAATTAGACTGAGGGGACGTTTAAATAGCCTAGGCTAACCATAGTCTTTAGGTTAAATTGTGTAGGCTATGGTAAAGTTATATTCGGACTAGTCTGCCAGAAGCAGCTGGCAATGGAAGTCATAAATAATTTCCTGAGTCCGTTTTTAGATGTTTTACTTTTGATCTGACCACAAAAATCTGTAAAACAAAGCGTTATTTGCTTCTTCGTATCGCATTCATAAATAAATAATGAAATAACAAGTCTTTTTTTTGCCTATCAAATGAACGAAACATACACGAACCAGAATAGAATACTCCGGTTTAAATCGGAGTATTCTGTTACATGACACATTCGTTCGGATCGAAAGAGAATAATCTCCCCCAGCAAAATCACGTTGAAAAGTCGTTGAAAAGACGTCTTGTCAAGTCGTCGAAACAACGGCCCAGTTTGGTTTAAAAGTGAAAGGTTAGATGACGTCTTTTCATGGTCGTTGAAAAGACGTCTATGGAAAGACGCCTTTTCAACGTTTAAATTTGGTTGAAACCACGTCTTGTTTAGGTGCTGCCATGGACCTATTTTCAACCAGAATTTTGCTGTTATATATTAATTTATAAGCCTATATTATCCTATTATAGGCTTTTAAATAATGTGCATTAAGCACTTACTAACTTTACCATTACCCATACTATTGCTGTTAAAATAAGCCTATATTATCATATTATAGGCTTTTAAAATGTGCATTAAGCATTTTCATTTACCAACTTAACCATCTAGATGATAAATACATAATCTAATAGGCCTACATTACAATAGCAAGCTAGGCGTAAACAAACAGTCAAACAAACGTTATCCATTTCATTGTAATTTTATTTAATTCTTGAAGTCTCCGCCACCGGACCGTCCAGGTGCATCATGTTTAAGATGATCTGCCTCAGCTCTCCCGATGTCACGGTCAGCCTTGTTGCTCCATTTTTCACCGCAGCTGAAATGACAGGAAACATTTTCATTAACAGTGTTTCCCATACATTGAGTAATCTGTGGCGGGCCGCCACAAAATAATGTTCTATGTTGTACGATTGAAATTATTTTTAAATCATGTTATCAATTGAATCACTTTCATTGAGCTGCGCGCACGCAGCTTTTTCTTTGCCCGAATGAAACCACTGCCTCTGCATGTGCATTTAACAAAACATTAACGATTGTTGAAGGATTGTTGTTGCCACATACGGCGAGCTAAACTGCTATTAATTCTGCTTAACATGCGGCGCAAATGTGTTCAAAACGGCGGCATTCAAGTGAACTTTTGCTAACGTCTCACAACGTAGCCCCCATTAGGGAGACTAAACTAAGTTATGCATTCGAGCCGTATCTCTAAGCGTTAGAATAGTGTAACGAAGAGACTCTTGTGTGGTCTCAACCGCTGACCGGCCCGCTGGCCGGTGAAGTACCCGATCCAACGCTGCCTCCACAGCAGCTTACGAGGAAAACCCCCTGACTGGGAAGCGACAATCAGTCCTCACTCCTACATCCCCGGCCTTAGCTAGCGTCTCCTAACCCTCTCTGGCTTCACCGCGGGCAGCCCTGAACACGCAGGTGTTATCAATTACAATGTACAATTCCAATTCACATTGATTTCCCCCACAGATCCGCCCCCACACAAGAGTCTCTTCGTTGACACTATTCTAACGCTTGGAGATACAGCTCGAATGCATAACTTAGTTTAAGCCTACCTTACATTGCCAGACTTTGCAAAGATTTGGAAAAGATTTTTGAAAGACTACAGTCTCAGACCCTCTCACATCTAAAGACAATTCATTGAGTTTTTAGTCACAGACTAGTCACAAGCCAGTCTCAGATTAGGATTTTGCAAAGACTGTGGTCACTATTTACAAGACTGCTGCTAGATTCCTTCAAATTATTTCCATCGTGCACTAGGCTATACGTCATCATCAACAGGAACTCACATGATAGGCTACTCATATCAAAGTATTTCTTTCGCGTTTCTGCAGCATTGTTTGATAGTGTGACATCACTAACAGACATACAGTTGTTCTGTCACGTAGAATAGCCGACTAATAAATTATAAGAAATGAAATAACAAGTAATCATACAGGCTAACAGCTGTCGCCTATTTTGCCCCTTCCGTTTTCGTGTTCGCGAGAGGTTACTATTGGTTTTTAATGTTCACGTCACTATTTGCATGAGCCACGACTGAAAAGACTTCCGATAATATCAAACATGTTTGATATTGTCGTAACGGCAAAACTAGAGAAAGACTGCCTCCGACGGACTTAAAACCGCTAAGATTGGCACCTTACACTAAACGATTTAGATGACGGGAGCGCGCTGCGATTCTAGCACAACTCTCAAGATTTCCGCCCGATTTTGGAAATGTAGTCGCCGACTGTTAAAACAGACCAAAATGGTGCAATGTAAGCCAGCCTTTAGTCTCCCTAATGTAGGCTACGTTGTGAGACGTTAGCAGAGTTAACTTGAATGCAGCAGTACGGTGTACATTTTAGGACCGTACAGCAGCCGTTTTGAACACATTTGCGCAGCATGTTAAGCAGAATTAATAGCAGTTTAGCTCGCGCGAGTCTCCTCGTTACGTTTGGATGTCGAATTTAGCATGCTAACAGGTACTTTTCTCTTCCGCTGTCGTGAATGAACAGCTGACAGCGCGGCCGCATTTAGAAGGCGTCACGACGTGATTATTTCTGAGATTCTGATATATTTTCAAAACTGGAATTTATTGTGCATACGTCATGGTTGAAAACTTATCAGAATCTCAGAAATAATCACGTCTGCAGTCGTCTTAAAACGGCTACATCAAGTCAAACCAGACCGACATAAAAAAAACACACCTCCAAAGTGTAGTTTTAGGTTGTTTTGGATAGAAGCGTCTGCTGATTGACTAAATTACCAAATGCGGGGGGGAAAGGAAAATGTATAGCACACTAAAGCATAGGGAAATATAAATGTATTTCACTCACAGCATTAAGGGCCCTGTTGGTTGTGGTTAGCGGAGGGAGGTCCCAGGAAGAGGCCACGTTCTGTACCCTTCCCATTTCTTCAGCTGATAGGTTTGATTCCACCTCCAGCTTGAAGATGGAGAGCATGAAAGAGATACATAATGGTTAGACAGTGTGTTAAAAGTTTATAGAATCATAATAGTGGGTCCACCAGTTGACTCCTCAGTTTTTCTAAAATCATTATAAAATCAAAGACCCACAGTCTTTTGGGGGCAACACACAAACAACAACAAAACAAAATAAAAACACAACATAACATCAAACATTAGTATTTTCTATGTAAACATACAAGCCTGATTGTTTCTCTAATGTCCAGGTCTGCACAGTCCTCCAGGTTTACTGTAGCCGTGTCTGGGCTCCCACGAAGCAGTATGGACAACCACATCACAGAGTCCAGACAAGCAGGGTCCTCCATGAAGGAAAGAGTGCCCCACAATTATCCCAGCCACAATGAACATATCACTGAGAAAGGGAGAAGCTGAGGGGACCAAATGACCAGGCTCTCCTTCAAAGTGGTGTAACAATGGTGTTTGCTGTTTCAAAAAAAAAAAGACAAAAAAGCAAAGTTAGAATAAAACAACTTTGCTTGCTACAACACTTAGAAATAATAAAATTCAGTACATAGTGAACCGTACACTGTTCAGATTCTTCAAAGTCATCCAGCAGTTACTTTAGCTTAGAATAATGGCTTCAAACACATTTTGAGACAGAACTTGAAATAATAGATGAAAATGGTTTTACGTAAAGTTTTTTTTTTTACCCTGAGTAGCATTCACCATCTGACAGTACTAGCAGTTGCAGTTCTGGAAGTTGATGGTAGATCTTCCAGGGACACACTTAAGAGTTGATGTGCTGAGAAGACAAATGAGCAAAGGCTTTAGAAAAAGCAAGTTACACAGAAAAATGACAGGAATCCCAGACCTCAAAAGCAGCGTCTAGTAAAAACACGCTGGAAGTGTCACTTCTTACATAACCAATTTCCAAAAATAATCATTAAGCACAAACCCATCAGAACTTATTGACACAGTCTATAACACAGGAGGAAGAGGGAGACACACACACAGACCAGGAAACCAGGGGACACAAGGGACCACAGGGGATAGTCCAACAAGGAGGTACATAGCTTCGGCGCTACAATACAATCACATAAACACACAACTAGTTTCCCCTACCTTTCACTTTAAAATACCAACATATTGCACAACCTGGGCATCTGAGCCTCGACAATGTTGACCACTCTGTTACTACTCTGTGCCAAATGACAGTCAATAAATAGATAGATATTACTATCATTATTATTCATAATAATAATAATAATAATAATAACAACAATAACACTATTAACATGCTGCACAACTGGTCAACAGGTTCTCCACGTCTGGTAATGATGACTGCTTGCTATGAACCATAAACAATAAATGGAGAGTGGGCCTAATAGCGATTCTGGTATTTAAAATAGTCCTGTTGGCAACAAGTACAAGTTGTTGCTACCAAAATGCTACAACAAAAATGAAGTGGATAACAGCGCGCTGCTTGTCTACTCTAGTCTAGTGTATCTAGCAGGACGGTGGAGAGATATCCATGGTTACAAAGGACTCTTCGGGACGGGTAGATTTAGCCGCGAAAAAAATTCAAATTTTCGCGCTACCTTTGTGAACGTTCTAAGCAGGTCCACGAAATAATGCGTGTTGCAATCAGGTTCCTAACTTCCTACGTTACCACAAACGGCCCTAAATTGTGTTGAATAGATCAGACAGAAAACACTTTCCTTTCATAGAGATAACGGGACCTAACAGCAATTACAAACGGGTTTCAAGTCCGACTACATTATCAGCGGTAGAGTGAATTAACACAGAAGAATTTCTCCACTCAAGTAAAACTAGCCCAGGACAGGTTAAGTTAGCATGGTAACATACAGATCCTCGATTACTCCGCTGTCCGCATAATCATCTCTGATAGCACTGTTGATGGTGTTCAGAGCATTCGTCTCGTTTTGGCAAAACTGACTCTCGATCAAAATGTTACATTTCTACTTCCTAAATCATAGGCATAAACTCACTTACCTCAGTAGCAGGTTCCATCTTCACGCTGTTCTTCAACGGCTTCAACTGACTGTGTGTTTCAAGCAAAGTTCGAAATGGGCTCGGCTACGGCTTCCCGCCTCCGTTCCTCTTGTACATGCGCAGAGTTCACTCCTGTCTCCTTTACGTGAACATTTATGTGATTTTTTTTTTATCAGAATTTTAATTACTCATTATTTCAATGACTGATTTTTTTCCATCTGAATTTTTCCTCTGATTTTTTTTTCAGAGGGGAGAAGGCTAAAAACAGAGTTGTCCGTCCATATCAACTGTTGCCATGAGTAAACAAACAAAAGTCACACACGCAGTTAACGGCAGCCAAGATGGCGGCGCCGGGCGCCCGTAGAGTTCGCGGCGGATTTGGGCAATCCCCGGGGGGGAAAGATGGTCGACAGGAACGATAATGTAGTCCTAGGTAGACTATAACTGATAATTTACATCAGGATTTAATTAGTTGATATGTGGTCTGAAAAAGGACGTGCTAAAGACGTCTTTCCTTAGACCAAAATGGGCCGGCCAAAACAAGACCATTATTCTACGTCTAATTTTGGTTGAAATCAGGGCCATGACGGACCGACGGGATTTAGCCCAAATATCAACGTTGAAATGACGTCGTGTGCTGGGGGGGAGGTCGTCTGATCGTATTTGACCAATTCTGATTTCAATCGAAGTATTCCAGTTACATGACATTTTTTAATCAGAGTAATTAAATACTCCAATTGAAATCGGAGTATTCATGTGCATGTAACCGCGCCCAATGTCACCTTGCTATCTGGGACATTTCAAGAAAGACAGACAACAGACACTGAATTTATTCTGAATAGAATAAATATAAAGTGCAAAATAACTTTGAGCAGCCTGAACTTAGGGCCTATTTCAAGCAGCCTATGCCTAATGTAAAACATTCCGAATCTTTTGAATAAAATAAAAGTGGATCTTTAAGAAAATAAAAATAGACCTTTGCATACTGCGTTCTAGTATCCTCTGCTAATAGTTCAGATGTTCTTGAATCTTGTTGTTGAAGCTGACAATGGGATCTGTAAAGTTTCTGCAGCCGCCAATTTCAACGGGTCCGGACAGCACCGTCACTGGGTCCGGGCCCGGACCGCGGTCCGCCATTTGGTGATGCCTGGTCTATACTCTCAAACATGGGCATCTCAGGCTCTGCGCTCCTGGTTTGAATCCTACCTCACAGGGCACTCATTTAACGCGTCATGGATTGGACAGTTGTCCTCGATATCTCACCGCAGGGCTCGGTGCTCTGGCCACCTCTCTTTGCTATTTATACCACCTCTCTGTGTCCAATTATTCGTTGGAAAAAAAGGGTTAGCAGAGGCACTCCGAGATTTTTAGAAATATAAAAGCCTTTAATGATTCATGGCAAGGGTATTTAAAAGCACATGGGCCTACGCGTTACGGCCATATTGGCCTTCATCAGGGCATAGATAAAGGAAGTGGAACAGAGTTTAAAATGGACACCCATAGGTGCTCCAGTGGGTGGAGCCTTCACATTATAGGCGTGTTCAAGTTCAACTCCAAATGACCTCTTGCAGCAGCGAGAGCTGAGGGGATACAAACCAGGGGGTCAGGATTTGACTGATTAGCTTTGCCGATTAGCAAAGCACTTCCTCGTCGCCATTTTCCAGAAATACATCATGTCCGGTGCCGTTTTACCTGCGTTTTACTCATGCTGATTGGTGGCTGATCCACTCTCAGCTCATGCACGAGCTTAGTGTGGGCACGAGCTCTCCTTCTGTACCTTACGTCAATCGGTAACCTGGCACTTAATTGGCTAAGTAAAACGGCACCGGAAACAAGCCCCTTGAAACGCCATGTTGACGCCTGAAAAAAACGTTCAATTTTGGCACTTTTCACTAGCCTAGCATTCCCATTGAAATGAATGGGGGCGGGACTTGTTCACTTTCTCCAGTTCTTATAATACCTCCATGATACAAACGCTGCTATGAAGTTGTACACTCTCTACTTCCCGTAGTCTAGACTTGACCATGTGACGAATCACGAGGCACGGACCCGCACGGAGCCTTGTGGATATGAGGAGGTATCTAAACACCTGCACATACGTCAGGGATGTAAAAGCCAATTAGGGCAAAGACCTGACGTCATGAAGGCAGGGTCTAGGCTCCGCTGCGCTCCGCAGTACCTCTAAAGCTGCTGCTCCGCTGCGAAGCAGCTGCCTGGCCACGCCTTGCTCCCGCGATAAGTTGAGGCCATGTGATACCGACTGCCGAGTTGAAAACACACCCATCTAGACCATCGTGGACAGATTTTTAACCACGTGCATCTTGTGCTGCGCAGTTTTTGTGCTGCGCAGCCCAGAGCCATACTGCCCTACAAAGCAAAAAGGCAGTAACTGACAACTGAAAAAAACTGAAAAAATGACCTTAAAGTTATCCTGCTGTCCAGCCTAAGTAGTTGTAGGTGAATTATTGTACATGTGGAGGTTTTGTTACATTACATTAACTTATTAATATTGATATTTACCAAAAATAACAAGTTGAATGTCATGAAAATTATAATAAAAAAAAATTGATCAAAAACGCAGTTACTGCCTTCTTGCTTTGTAGGGCAGCATAAGCCGTGTTCAAGTTCAACTCCAAATGACCTTTTGCAGCAACGAGAGCTGCCGGTGGCAGCAGGGGCGGGGATGCAAACGCTGCTATGAAGTTGTACACTCTCTACTTCCCGTAGTGTAGACTTGGCTAGACTTGACCATGTGACGAATCACGAGGCACGGACCCGCACGGACTCTTGTGGATATGGGGAGGCATCTAAACACCTGCACACACGTCAGGGATGTAAAAGCCAATTAGGGCAAAGACCTGACGTCATGAAGGCAGGGTCTAGGCTCCGCTGCTCTCCGCAGTACCTCCAGACCGGCTGCTCTTTTGCGGAGCAGCCGCCTGGCCACGCCTTGCTCCCGCGATAAGTTGAGGCCATGTGATACCGACTGCCGAGTCGAAAACACGCCCATCTAGACCATCGTGGACAGATTTTTAACCACGTGCATCTTGTGCTGCGCAGTTTTTGTGCTGCGCAGCCAACTTGAACGCGCCTATAGATAGAGAGAGTTGCGACACTCTTTGAAGTCGCCGCCGCGCCGTCACGTGGTTCATGTACGCTACAACAGTTCTAACCAGCCCTGGCGCTGCCATGTTATTTCTATGGGATAGACAGCAATGATCACGAGAAACATCGAAACATTCCAAACGAGTTCAATTTGAAGTGCTATAACGTTGGTTAGCATGTTTACATTAGTGCCCATGACATATCGCAAGTTTGCTCTGCAAACATCGTTCTGAAATAGTCTATTCTGTGGTAGCTGACACTGCCATTTAGCCTACCTCTCGGCATCAGCTCCATTCCTGGTTCCGTGATTTGCCTGTTTGTCGTCATGCATAATAAACTTACATCGTTGAAATGTATGTAGTATTTTGTATCCAATGTTACCGTGGGTATTTGAGATGTTCAGTGATCCTCTCCAGTTATTTTGATGAGATGAAGGTGGCCACTATATAGGCCTACACACCCACAGCCTTCACAATTTTAGGAGTAAGCCATGAACTCTATAATATATGGCAACCAGTAACAGGTTATACGTTAAAAGTTAGATCAATGCAGTCAATCAGTTAATTTGTTTATTTTAAGGAATAGCCTAAATATGGCCACCACACAGCCTTAGTAATATTTTCAGATTAAGCCATAAACATATGAAAATACATTAACAAAGAACGATAAATAACAGCCAAAATGTTAAAGTTAAGTTTGTTCAACAGTTCGTTCAGGACACCCACTGTTTCGATAACATTGTAACTCAATACGCAATCATCTGTTTCAAGAAAGCACTTAGAACAGCATAAAAAGGATGACTGATACATTTTGAGTTTTCAATACATTTGTTTATTACATTTTCAATGTGTGGAACAAGTAGGCTATGTTTTAACAACATCAAGAACAGGAATACACACAGAAAAGGCTTAAGGGAGATATGGTGAGACTGCAATATAAACAGGAGGGTTAACACCCATTTATATTTTCAAAGACATTCTGAAAAACATTTCAGATTCCCAAATCTGAACAACCGTACCGTGTGTACAACTAAAGACATTAATGTGCAAAGGATGCTGGACATGCACACCTACAGTACAAGAAGGTTAACTGAGGAAGATGCATCACATTTGGCTGGAGGTGTGACAGGAGGTGTTGGAGATGCTGAGGTTGGAAGGGTCCCTTCGTTTGGACCTAAACCATAAAAAATGACCTTCTCTGATAATTTCAGTCAATACTACACACCCGTCTTGTCCTCTGCATCCTTGGTCCTAGGCAAGAACAGGCACAGTGGAAAATGGAGAGAGCAGGTAAAAGTCAGTGTATACTTGGTACAATACATTCACAGATGCCACATCAAGGTATTAGCATAAACAAAAGCAAAAGGCCAGCAAGAGTTTTACACAGCTGACCCCTTCAAGGTTGGTTGGGGGTGCCACACCTTATAACTTTTATAACACCAATGATTCCCAACAATATCTTTCATGGTTATTTTGAGAATAAAAAGCTGACAGGCTATAAGAAATCACTGCACTTTTAGCCATTGCATTCATCAACACAAGGAGACTTTTCTTATTGTAATAAGAACAATACTGAGGGTAATCAGTAACTGACTTTGTGAGGAATGCCAGCATGCTGTAGGCTACAGACAACAATTGGGATTGATTACAGTATACCCACTACAGCTAACTAGACTAGGCTACATCATTGCAAACATTGTTCTTATTCTATGGATGGACCTAATTCTACCCTTAAAGCATCATTAACCTACACTTTTCAGTTATCCATACAAGGTTAAAAAAAAAAGAAAGAAAATTATAGCCTACTTACAAGGACCACTTAATTGAAGACAATGTCTTGTCACATCACTTTCAGCATCTGCAAGATAGTCATTGCAATCAAAATTATTCCATCAAATACATTGACCTGCTGTGGTGATATAGACCTCAGAAATGTACATTCAATGTAGAATAATATTGACTGCAACCTGACATCCAACAGCAGTTGAGACAAAAATAAGTACTGCACTGTACACGCGCCCCTATCCCAAGCTCTAGTCTCGTGCCACTGTCCCGACTCCCGAGTTGGAACAGTAGTGGCACTAGGGGCAGGACTGGACAGTTAGGCAAGTGACACACGGCAGGAGAGTATAGTAGTACAGTTTTTGCTTCAGCTCTCCTGGCCTGAAGTTCATAATTGAAATTTCTGTTGTGAAGAGATGTAGCCTACCCGAGTTCATATCATGCTCTCTGATCACAAGTTTAGCTTCAGGTTCACTTCATAGTGCCATGAAACATTCCATCTAGCAAGCTAACAAGCTAGATCAGGTCTAAATGAAATGTCATCCCATTAATTAGTTCCACTGTTCATCTGAAGAACAACTTAATCACAAACTCGTTGATAACGAGCACATCTGATGCCATTGCATGCATTAAGATCACGTTACTGTTCCCCCTTCATTGCATTTCGAATGTGCGTGAGCTGACTAGCTAACATTAGCTAACGCCATCAGGTTCAGCAAATAGGATTATAAATGTCATACAAACTCCTTGATAACCCCATATATTATCTAACGTTGCTCTACTACAGTAGCGTAACCAAGTGTGATATGTCTGACATTCCTTATTGACATAGGAACATTACATTTAAGCTAGCCTGCCTCCACGTCTAAGGTTAGCTTGGTAGGCTAACGTAACGTTATGCTCTGAAATTTCGGTCATAACTAGATACAAAAATAACAGTTAAACGAGCAGCACAAACAACTCGAATAACACTACGAGTACATACTGGTACAGTTGATATAGGAAATATATAACAATTTCAAAAAAGGTCGTGCTTTCGTTTACTTACCGCTGACAAAGTTAGGCAGACACCAATGGAAGTGAATGAGGCAAACTCCGCGAATGTCACTGTTAAGAACTGTTGAGCTCTCCATAACGCGGAAGTAGCCTGAAAAAACGTCCGCCATTGTTTCCTATGGATGTCTATGGGAGTGTCGCCACTCTGTTATATCTACCGCTCTGGCGCAGCCATCTTGAACGCGCCTATTGTCACACACCATGTGACTTAGCAAGTCGTTCAAAATCATTAGTTAACAAAAAATTTAACAGAAACAATTCATTAAAGAGAAAGAAAAAAGAGAAAAAAGAAAAATAGGACAGGAGGTTTAGATAATAACCCAGCTAACAATTTCTGGTTAGGAGAACGTTTTTAGAACGTTTTTTTCCTGGTTAGGAAAACGTTGCCTGAAAGTTGCGAAAGTTGCCACAAGGTTCCCCAGGAAAGTTTTCTTGACGAAAATACTACGTTTTTTTCTGGTTGTTTATTTTGGTTAGCAGAACGTTCTCCTACCCTTTAGGGAACTTTACTATATTTGGTTGCATTAACGTTCCCCTAACCTCCCAGCAACAAAGTGTAAAGGGGGAAAAAATATGTAGGCTAGAATTATCGTGACATCCTTGCATGGCTCGCTGCACACTCGCCGTCTGCGACGGCAGTCTATCTGTAACCTGGGAGAACGAACGGCTAAGGCAATGACTAGCATATGTATCTTCACTTACCATTAGCTGCTTGCTGAACTGCGACGAATACGACCCGTTAATATTTCAATGTGTCAGCTAAGTATTTAAATGCGGTTAGGTCTAATACTTTCTTGTCTACGGTGTCTTTTCCTATAATAAACGATTAGTCAGATCAAAACATAAGCAGAGCAGGCGCTAGCCTAACACACTGTTTCAACATTCAAAACTGGCTGTTTTTATTGCATCGTATATGCCATTAAAAGTCCTCGGTTCAGAATTATGATGGATTTTGGTTTATTTTGTTTTAAATTGGGACTGGGAATTGTGGGATAGGCTGAGTGAACAGCACAGTAACATAGGCTTGGACTACGTGTTAATATAAAACAATTCTCCCCCGGGAACATTGTGCTGTTTAAGATGCAGTCTCAACGTTTGAGAAATAATTAATTGGAGTCCTCATCATCATATTTTCATAACAAATAAAGCTTTAAAAACATGAATGCATTTTAATCGATTATGGATTAATCCAAAACTATTCGTCAGATTAGTTAGCATGAAATCGTTGTGTGCCTGCCTGGGACTATGGCTAGCTAGCTCTTCCACCCGGTTTACCCTGTACAGTGTTTTTTAAAAGCCTGTTGGACTTAATGGAACAAGTGCATGGAGAACGATGTGAAGAATGTGATCGATACCATACAGCCAGCCTACGTGAGTAACTTTATCTCTGTGTTATCCAAATGTCTTAAAGTTAGCGAGGTTGAGTCTGCTAAAACACCAACACCCCAGAACTCACGGAGATGAAAGTTTCTCAACCTAGCTTCTCGCGCTGGTCCCTTTAACCAAAGTCTTTTTAAAGCAAGTCACGTCACTCGGCAGCCATATTGGCCATGGGGTCGGGCAGCGACTTTGACCGGAACAAGACCAGGCTCTATCTAAATGAATGGGGAGAGAGCTGGATGTCCGTGTTCCGAGGTGTAAGAGACATAAAAATCACATGTTTGAAATCGCGATGAAAATCTGACTAAAATCGCTGAAAAGGTTTGGTGGTTTTGTATCAAATTAACGCTTTAAAAGCCTTTTTCTTACTGGTAATTTTGGACTGCGCATGCTCTGTTCTTCACGACGCAGCTTTCAAAAAGCGTGACCGCCAAGGATCGGTCAAATGATTGGAGCAACGGCACTGGAAGAGGCGGGACGTGCAAACCATAGCCAACCGGTGTAAACAACCGCCATCTTTCGCGTTACGAAGTTACCCCATGCTTTTCAATGGGCGATTTTTCCAGTGCAGTGTCTCCTCATATATAAGTGTCTCTGCTTTAACTGACGGGCTGGCTTGGTCGGCCGAATATCAATCCAACAGAGGGGGGAAGAATAGAATAGGGCTATATGTCGATTTTGCAACAAATTATTCCGACTTTGCAGTGTGGCTGCTGGCCGTGTTCAATTGGAAACTCATAGAAACTCTGGGGCGATTTTCATCAATCAACCCCACGTACATAACCAGAGAATACCGATATGGTTATACAAATAAGATACCTAAAAACAACTAAGTAGCAACGTTGTGTGAAAAGAGAAATGCAACCAGAATATAACGTTTTTTTCTTTAGTTGTAATAACGTTCGGGAAACTTTGATAACCTGGAGCTAACGTTCTCTCCAGGGTATTAGAAGGTTACTGATAAACTAACCACAGGAGAACCAGCGGCTAACGTTATTTGCTTGCTGGGATTCAACCAGAATATAACGTTTTTTTCTTTAGTTGTAAAAACGTTAGGGGAACGTTATTTGTTTTGACAACCTGGAGATAACGTTCTCTAAACGTTATTAGTAGGTTGCTGAAAAACGAACCATAGGGGAACCAAAAGCTAACGTTAGTGAAAGTTAGCAGAACGTTAATTGTTTGCTGGGAATGACCAAATAATAATACTAATAGTAAAAATAATAACACAGCACAGATAAATGTCCATATATCAAAGAAAAGGGGAAAAGTCACACTCCTCATTAAGGCCGGGGAAAGAAGTTGCCTTGAGTCTACTAATCCAAAAGGTTTCCTTTTGGAAAAGGGTCCTAAGATGGTCTCCACCTCTCGGGGGTTTGGAGACAACTTCTATCACCATCACTTTGAGGGAGGAAGCAGAGGGGTGGCCTGCCTGTTGGTAGTGGACCGCCATGGGATAAGCTAGATTTGTTGTCCTTATGGCATTCTTCTGTTCCGCCACTCTGTCCTTCAACCGTCTTTTCGCCGATTTAGAAACAGCCACATTCACACTCCAGTCTGTAGACTACAAAGGTAGTGTTACAATTGGCAAAGGCATTAACAGTAAAGCTTGTGTTAGAAAAAACATCCAAAAAGGTAGTTGATTTTACTACATTTCCACAATGATTGCAATTCCCACACCTGCGATTTCCTTTCAGTTTCTGTAACCAGTGTTCTTTCTTCTGAACAGTCAGATGACTGCACTAATTTGTCTCTTAATGTTGGTGCTCGTTTAAAACCGAAGAACAGAAAATTATTAGTTGCACGGCTTCTCGCATCACTGCTTTGCAGATGACACACAGCTTATGGGCTGGCTTACATTGTACGATTTTGGTCTGTTTTAACAGTCAGCGACTACATTTCCAAAATAAATTTAATCGAGTCAGTACCTTTCCGGAAATGTCTCTGCTGCAGCTAGCAACGCTATAACAACACTTTATTAACATTTCCGGAAAGGTACGGACTCGATTAAATTCATTCTGGACTCTCTATCCGACCACATAAAGACGTGGGGATACTTCGGTTTGGCTTTAGGGACCCTCTACTCACTACCACGTAAGTGTAGTGTTGTTTGGAACAGTAGAAGAGGTATAAAAATAGAGTTTTGTAGCGGCGAAAGGACATGCCTGAGTCACTTCCAGGCTAACGAGTTTTGGCTAAAAACGGTGAGCTCGAACTTTCTCAAAATACATCCGAATGACATGATTTTAGTGTCAACTCAACGTATGTACTCCCAATAGTCCGAAAAATTGATCTAAAGTGCAGTTCACTCCGGATTATCCCTTTAATTAGGGTAATAACGTAGTTTAATATGAGAAAATGGTGAAGTGTTCCTTTAAAGGTGCACTATGAGATCTTGCATGGTTTTTATTTTTGTTTCAAATCATAGCCATCTCCCTTTGATCAGGTTGCTGCCTGCTCCCTGAATACATTGTGAAAAAATCCGGTCTCTGGAGACGACACAGGGGCTGTAAAACGTCAAACAAACACTAGGGCACAGGATGTGTACCAAAACATAACAAACCATATTTCAGCCAAACACCAACAAGATGTTTAGGGGAGGGGTTGGGGGTTAGTGAGCATGCACATACAGTGGGGAGAACATATATTTGATACCATGCTAAAGTTGCCTAAAAAGAGGGATATTAAATCATCATTTGACAAGTGGTTTAATTTATCTGGTGCCAAGATAACGCAAGTCAACGGTAACATCCAGCCTGCCACTGAAAACACTCCACACAGAACACCCGAAACAAATACATTTTAACGTCAGACTATCGATGCACATGCCTAGTGTTGATAGAACAATGCAAACCTTGCATTGCATTGCAATAGCCTTCTTTGTTCCCTGTATGGCAGTGGCGGATTGATATTGAGAAACTAGTCTCTCAAAATGTAATAAATCATTGAGTTGCAAGGTTAGTTTTATTTCTAAAATTATTCTATCAACACGGACATGTATATATAATATATATATAATATATATTAATTTACTTGTCTCGGTTGCGCTGTGGAGTGAGTAGGCTAAGGGTAAGACTGTTTTGGATGTTACCGTTGAAATGCGTTAGCTCAGAACAAGCCGTAGCAAAGGGGAACGCTGCAACTGAAGGAAGGGGTTAAACGCGATAAAAACGGTCTCCACCGACTTATATCACCTCGGCAAAGTTGGAAATGAGGTCCTATGTCCAAAATTCCGAACTATTCCTTTAAGTCTAGAAAGGCCCCTTTCCACCGACAGAGAACCGGCTCCGTTCCCGTTCGCGAACCAACATTTGAACCGTTCGTCGTGTTTCCACCAAACAAAAGCCGGTTCGGAACGTGGCACCTTGGTTCGGAAGTCGAACCAACAAAATACTTGTTTTTTCTTGCGAACCGGAGTGGGCGTGTCATTGTGCCATTCAGTGGGGAAAAGCCTAAAAGCATGAGTTTTCCGTCCATATGAACTGTTGCCATGAGTAAACAAAACCATTCAACTGGCATTACACTGCAGACGTTGACTCGCTTTTTAAACCGCTAATTTCTGCCGTTTTTATGGGACAACTGGTCATATCATTCTCCCGTTTATGCATCTCATTAACTTTTGCTTTTGCGTGCACCACCCATTGCTGATGACGCATCCTTGGTTCGGTTCAGAACTGGTGTAAATGCAGGCTGGTTCACTAAATAGCACCACGGTTCAAAGACTTTCGAACGGCACCAGTTCAACACAGGTTCTGCTCTCAGTAGTGTTTTCTTTAAACCTGTTTACTGTGTTTATATTTGTACCATATGGACATTATGTATGTATGATATTCAGCGTGTTGTATGTACGATGTTTATATCTCACTGTTTAGTAAGGATGACACCTGCTGGATGTTTGGTATACTTACACTTGTCACCTGACTAACACATCTGCAAGGTGTAGCTTTCTGATTGGAGAATTTAGATGTTAAGAACCTCTCCTTACCTGTGAGAAATGTTTGACTCCCTGATGAAGGCTACATGGCCGAAACGCGTTGGAGTTTTTTAAAAGGTTTAATGTGACCGAGCCGCTACAATAAAGGCTTTTTAACTTTTGTTACATGAGAGTGCCTTGGAGTTCCTCTGGTTTTTCCAACTGTTTTTTCCCTTCCAAAGAGCACCTCAAACAAACTTTTTCTGAGTCCAAGAAGCGCTCCTAGACAAACGTTTTCTCAACACCAGGTTCGTTTTCGGTGGAAAAAGGCCTGAAGTGTGAATGAAATTGTGCCCAGGGTAGCATGGGTGCACCCAGGCTAGTAAACTGCCTGAATCCTACAGAAAGTATCAGACTCAGAAGCTTTTTTTTGGTCAAAATACATGACATTTTTACTGCAAGGCAACATTCCATCAAGACTTTTTACAGTGTTGATCAAAATGCATTTTTTTCAAAACACGTTTATTTCTTTTCATTTCATTCTCATCTCTTCTCATCAAAAAGTGATGGAAAGTGAACAAGCTCAGTGATGTGTAGTAATATGGCAAGTAATCTAAACTTGGTCACCAAAGGCAACAGAAGACTCAGTTTACCCGACTAAACTATACTGCACAAGATTGTATACAAAACGGTCATAAGAAAACATTATCCATTGTTGTCAAAAATGGGTGACATTGTCATTAGCAACAGACACTGAAAATAATTCAAGAAATGGAAAAAAAACATGGAATGTACTGAGCAAAACACTAAGAACAGACTGGCATACAGTACAGTAACTTTCCAGTTATAGCCTAAAGTTAATCCACAATCTACATCTAATAAGTGTCTTAGGATCAGTGCAAGGAAAGACAATGGCCCAGAATAAGAATCTGGGCATACACTGAAGGGGAAGCAAGCACCACTATTTAACCCACCATCACAAATGTTTAACAGTCAAACAGTTTCATGGCCATCTTCATACACACAACATTACAAGAAGCCACTTTGCATGGGCTTGTGTGTGTTGTGTGTGACTGGGAAGGAAGAGAGTAGCCTATGTGTGAAAGAGTGTGAAAGAGTGTGTAGATACTGTATATGTGTGCTGCATGGTATCCTACAGCATCTTATCTAATTAAGACTGGTGGAGAAATTCCATACCCTCGATGGGTTATAAGACAGGCAGCATCAGAGTGCAAGGAGGAGGAAATATTAACAGCAATAGACAAAAGAAACCATAACCATAACAGGAGTGTATCTGTTAAAACTGAATTTTGTGAGTGTGTTTGTGAATAGGGCATATTCCTGTTGATTGGCACTCTGACATGGCGAATCGGAAAACTGACAGAAGCTGGTCCAGATGTCAGTCCTAATCATCCTTCATACCACACACAAAGACATGCAGACACATAGACACGCAAACACAGAGAGAGAGAGAGAGAGAAGTTAATATGCAAAGAACACATTTCTTAAAAGTTGATGACAGAATGACTGAAACTTGCCTAATTTTAACTTCAAAATAAAAATATTTGGATGTGTGTGTTTGAGAGAGAGAAAGAGAGAGACAAAAACAACAAAGGATGATTCTTACCCATTCATCCTCATCTACACCCTCAAAAGATTCTTGTGGCAGTGGGTCATCCAAGTTCCCAAGCTTTGCCACCATGGCACTGAGCAACTACAAACAAACAAATACAACACTTTACTGTACCACTGCTTGGTCAAATTTCCTCTTGTGATGCGCTATTTGGAACATGCCTTATGTAAGGGATAACGACCGGTTCGATGGAAATAATGGCTAGGTGGAGGTCTAGAACTCCGGTGACGTGCGAAGGATTATTTTTCGTTATCTCCCTCAACAATGGAATTCTCTTCTCTGATTGGCTGATGGGGTGGCCATTAACTTCGTATAACCTGCTACCTCTGAAGTAGTTCCCGTATCACACTTGAATATTAATTCGCCAAACTCGTTGCTAAGTTTAAATGAACTGTCACGTTGCATCCAAGCTGAAATACAGACGTGCAGAACCATACTAACATTGTAGCATATGACGGAGGTGGATTGTAGCTAGTTGGATGCCATGTAGGCTATAAAAGTAGCGATCTTTCAAAGTTAAAGTTAATCAGAATCCTGGGAAATGCCCCCTTGACAACGGCAGAGATAGAACTAACGACTGGCTTTTGGCCGTAGCAACTAGCCATTTAGAACTAACGACTGGCTTTTGGCCATAGCAACTATCCATTTAGAACTAGTAACGGCAGTTTTGTCCTGCAAGTAGAAAGTTGATATGTGGCGGAAAGTAGTCCCACAGTCAAGACAGTTTTAGCGATGTTAACGGACGCAACGGTGGAATAAAACGATGTTCTAAATATACAGGTTATGAATGCAAACGGGAGATAAGCGGGATAACGGCCTTCGAGGTCGACCGGTTCGATGGAAATAATGGCACGGCGGAGGTAACTCCGTCTCCGTGCTTCGCACGTCGCCGGAGTTCTAGACCTCCACCTAGCCATTATTTCCATCGAACCGGTCACCTCGTCGGCCGTTATCCCTTACATAATACGCACGGCTATGAAGTAGTTCCTTTTTTTGGGCTTATCACACTTGAATATTAATTCGCCAATGTGAATGTAACGCTAAAAACAGCAATGTTGTATCTAAGACAGCGGCAATATAAACGAAAATGATAGAAGCAGTGGTATAAGCAAGATAATCAACTCCACGCCGTTTTATAGGAAAATAATGCACTTACAGGAAAATAATGCACTTATCGAAGTGTTAGTCCGCCTGCGGCGTCGGGACCTTATTACAACTTCGAACGTGCATTATTTTCCTATAAAACGCACGGCGCGTCGTTGATTATCCCTTACATAAAGAAGGTAACTAATGGCCTGTGCAGATTACACAATTTTATCATAGCCGAGAAATTTATTTATGAATTTAATTATGAAAAGTTGGGAAAGACCCCATAGGAGGAATGCGTCTTGTATTGTGACATATTTAACGATCTGCGATGTTCCACGACCAAAGTCTAGCGTGTTAGAATTTCTGAGGAATCTCCAACAACTCCCGTAGTATGATGACACGCCACTACTAGCCACTACAATAGGCTACATGATCTTGTAATGTGGCCAATCTCTCAACCAAGACACAGCAAGAATTTATGTTTCTATGATCGCCTAGTCTGACATGGTCAATCATAAAACACCATCGTGGAAGACAAAAAAGTAATGTAATCTGCATAGGCTACATGGGGAAAGTCATATTATAATAAATCATATTATTTTCTAACACAAACACACACACACACACACACACACATACACACACATACACTTACTGACCTCATCTTTTTTCTGCTCATCAGTTTTCTCTTCCAGGTAAACTGAAGAGGGCAAGTATTTGCGCACAGGAGCTTCTTTTGGTGCTTCACTCACTAAACACACAGCCACACACACGGGTTTACAAATGGACATGTAAAGATTACTACTTTTCAACTTCCGTTTGTCTGTAATCAACCATGGCAGTCCAATCTGTTGTAACACTATTCACTTTAAATGTCTTGTTTAAATGTGAGTTTAAATGTCAGGTGTGCACTGTCTGTCCACAACGTTAAAGGAGTCATAGAATGCATTTTTTGACCATTACAAATTGATCTTTGAGCCTAAATAATGTCATATGTAAATTTGTGGGGCTGAAAACGCCCCAGGAGCACTGCTAGATCGCCTAATACAAGGTCATAAATAAGCCTTGCAATGAAACAGTTTGTTTTTCCCGCCCACTCAGCAAGTTCATGAATATTCAAATGAGATGCGTGCTGATTGGTCTATTGGCCGAAATGTCCTGAAAGTTGATTGGCTCAATCCACCGGTCTGAAGCTAGAACAAAGTGAAACTACGTTTACTGCTGGTAAATAAAGCCAAAGTCTTTGATAAAGCTATCAACAATGGATTTAAATAAGGAATACAGCCGTACATGTATAAACCGAGTCAGAAGAAGGTTCTGACGAAGATGAAGTGCAGCAGATTCCCCAACAGAATGAATGTGTTAGATTGGTAAGTTTTATCAGTACATTTCTTAGTATAGTAACTCTCCAAAGTTAGCTGTAATAACGCTAGCATTACAACGTCTCTGCCATAGACCACATATCTAGATATTAGCATCGTAAGAGCAGTTTAACAAGAATTATTAATCGAAGGTATGCAAATGAGAGGGGGTGTATCTAAAGGGGGATGGGCGCCTATTACGTGTTATCTGAGCTCTGTTCAGATTGGAGCATTTCAACACGGCCGTTTCTATTTCTCAATTTGCATACGAAAGCAGGCGGGGGACGCGGTAAAGTCTTTGGTGTTGTCCTTTGGACACTGCTCGCAGCCTAAATTCAACAGGAACAAGGTGAATGTGGTTTTGAATTCTAGGACTCCTTTAAATGTGTGGGGTGATTTGGCTAATTACCAGGTGTCATATCTTTAGGCTGCAGGCTGATTTTGCGGTGCTGCTGGTTGGACCCAGTGAGCCAATCAGCAGCAGAGAGAGAGGATTCCCACCACACAGCTGTCTCAGGGAACACATCATCTTGGAAAAACTCTTTCTGTAGTGCATATGTGTGAGAGAGCAAGACAGAAGGAAGGGGAGATCAGTTCATATACCCACAATGCATTGCAATACACAGTAATGCAAGAGGGCGAGATTAGGACCAGAGATCCTGAAATGAGAGGGAGACTCACCCTAACACGTGGGACCCTGAAGGCAATAGGCTCTATAGTGGTCTTGCTGAGACGGAGCGCACGGGCCACCTCTACATCTCTCACATCACACAATGTCTTTGCAAGGAAGGAGAAACCCTAATGACAGAACATTTGTTCATTGTGTGAATTACTGAATGCAAAAAACTCTAAGCAGAATTTTGTATGCACACAACAAAAGCCCACATTATTCCAGAAAAAAATGTTGGACGAAGAGCAACCCTGGTCATATTGTTCAAAACAGCACACTGCAATACCTTGGATAGTTATGGGGTTTTATTGTTTGAATAGGTCTGAATGTTGTAAGAAAGTTGGTGGGATTATCCAAAGGGGGCAACAATCATTTTAGCAAGTGTGAGACCGGTTCATTGAAAGTGTCAGCTGAGAGCACAGTTGTGCTCAGTAACCTTCTCTGCTGAATCATAAGGTTTGAATAGAGCTAGCAAATGCTGTTCACCTTGTGTGGCTCAGAGGAATGGAAGCTGCTGCACTCCAAGAAATAGGGCTCTTCTGGCACAATGTCATAGATGTAGACTCGGGTGTCACCCTATGACACACACACACACACACACACACAGAGAGAGAGAGATAGAGAGTATAATGGACAAAGACTCCCTTCACCACAGCCTTCCTCTTTCTTCCATGATGTGCATGCATGTGGTGTACCAGCACAGACAGACACACTCACAAGTCTCTCTCAAGCTGTGCTTACCTTGCCAGTGAGGAAGACGACACTGGTGTCAGGGTCATAAAAGGGGATGAGGGTGGAGGGGGAGACATCAGCCGAGACGTTCGCAATGGGCCCTGCACTCACAGACTCAGCAGATATCAGGTACAGCTGCCGCTCACTGCGACTGAAGAGGATGTTTTGAAGTGTGAGTGTGTGTATGCGTGAAGTTGATTATCTAGAGGTCCTTGCATGATGTAGATATATAACTCATATAGATCCTTTACGAGTTTAAATCTGCTACTCATCTGAAACGACCTCCTGCATGTCTATCATAATACTGTTCTCCTTTGCTGGCATCAAGCCCTATCCCACCCCTTCTATTCCTGCCCAGGCCCTGCCCAGCAGAGTTTATGCAAGTCATTCCAGAGTTGCTAAGTTGATATTAGAATAGAATAGATATATTGTCATATCGGGCATGAAAATTGTCTTCGGTCTTACCAATAAAATAGACAGTACATATAATACAGTATAGACACAATTCCATTAAACGGTGTTCACCAAGATACAACATATCAACAGGACAAATACAAATAGGTCTTAAATGCACATACACACATTTTCATCTTCTCTCCCTTCCACACATACACACACACACACACACACACACACACACACACACACACACACACACACACACACACGTATTCCAGACCTAGCTGGGCACATGCACAACTGCAGTATGTAGCTAACCAAACTATGCTCCCATGTTTCATTTTCCAGTTTATTGACCATATTAATTGCATTTGGTAGGAAAGAGCCTTTGTAGATCTGTGCCAACCAACTGGAGGGGATGAGTTTTATCATATAAAATTAACAGGACTTTCCTGTGTATGTCAATGCTGTAGAGGTCAATAGTTTTTGTTGCTGGCCTATAATCCTCACTGCTGTTCACTATTCTAGTCAGCTTGTTTTTGGTTAGATTGCTTAACCAAACTAGCCTGGGTGTTCCCATGCTGCCTTGCGCGCGATTTGATTCACGCTGCTAACGCTGCTATTCACGCAGCCTGGAAACTACCGCCCTCACTTTTGCCACAGACAGGGGACCAATCACAGAATATAGGGGGAAAGCAAGACGATAATGAGTTATGCACAGACGCATTTGATAGACATCTGTGGCGCCCAATAAATGGATCTGGGCATTTTTTCTATACGAGAAAACGAACGTTTCGTTCACAGACCACGTCTCATTGAGAAGTGGTGACGCTAGCCAGGCGAAAACCAAACAGAAATATTAAAAAACAGAATACTCTGTCAGGGTGACATACACATTTTCAAGAATGTCAGAATGTCTTTGTGAATGAATAATGTATCGTAAATAAATGTTCTTCCTTAATATACAGGGTCCATAAGTATAGATGCCCCTATGCTAAATTCCCATAGAGGCAGGCAGATTTTTATCTTTAAAAACCAGTGATTTCATGGATCCAGGATACTATTCAGCTTTGCAATTAAAATAGCCCCACATCATCACATACCCTTCACCATCCCTATAGATTGGCATGGGGTACTTTCCATAAGTATTTGTTTGTAAAAAGTAAACGCACACCTTGTGAGGTGCTCAAGGCGGTAAATGAAAAGTTACATTTAAACAAAAGTGTCGCGGCACACTTGTTACTTCAAGATATTTTAAGATTTGTTTTTATTAACCAACGTTTCGGCTTACGCTTTCATCAGGAAAATGACCCTGATGAAGGCGTAAGCCGAAACGTTGGTCAATAAAAAAAATCTTAAAATATCTTGAAGTTCTGAGTGAGCCACGGTACTTTCCATAAGATCATCTCTCAATGCAAATCAAACCAGCTAGTAGGCTAGCTGAAATAAAACCATGACAATCTCTTGTGTTTTATCATAATAAACATTGTACGCCTTTAAAATTGTCTGAATGACAGAGGATGAATCAGAATATAGCTTGTAAAGAAATACTGGTTAGAAAGAAATAGAGGTTCTATACTTGGAAGAAGCTATCAGAGTGATATACGTGATATATATAGATTATATATAAATTCTTTGAACTTTTTATTTGCTTATACTCAACCTATCAAAATGTAGATAAAAGTAATTAACTGACACACTAATCAAACAACTATCTGACCTAGCAAGAGAATGCAAGAGGTGGGGATGCGCTTAAACGCAGGTGGTTGCCACCACTGATCAATAAACTTAAGGCTTTTTACTTTTGTGCAGGAGTGCCTCAATCCTTTTGTTTTTCTTCTTTGTTAGTCCAAATGTTGTTTTTACATAATAACTAGAGGTGGGCATAGATTAATTTTGTTAATCTAGATTAATCTCACTGTTATCTTGAAATTAATCTAGATTAATCTAGATTAATTTTAGGTGCACCAGCGCAAAATTTAGGTGCACCCACATTTTTCATTGCATCGCCTTTAACGCTAAAAGGTCACCTTTTTATTGCTGTCCTTTCATATAATGATTTTTTAACAACAAAAAGTCTAGAAAAAGCTTGAAACACAATAAAAGATTTTTTTCTTTACAAAATTATTTATATAAGCCTATTCTATATACTGAAATGTCTGATATTCATGACAGCACACTTTATGCAGATTGCAGCCTACTATTCATATTACAACTCTGCCTCTTTAATTCAGCTGTCTGCTTGAAACCTCAAAATGTAAACAAAGTAGCATAGTTGGCTAGTTTATCATAGTTAACTAGTTGGACTGCTCAGTTTCCCCGTGTGTTTACTGTAAGTTTCAATGTGGGCTAATACTTTTTCTCCTTTCGAGTTTTGGAGTTGGAAAACATTGGTATTGAGATTATCATCCAACTCATGCAAGAGTGACTTGAGTTTTGAGTTTTAATCAACTCAAAAAAAATTGAGTTTTAATCAACTTTCTGCAGCAATGATGCTAACCGGAATTTATATTAATTTAGCTAACGTCTTCTATATGCATCATTGCTTTCACGATAGTGAATGTTTTATTTGGATTAAATGTGCATGTCGGGGCGGGTCGCGACTCGCGAGTGTCCATTGAGCGCGCACGGGAGAGTGAGGGAGAGGGAGAGGGAGAGGGAGAGCAAGAGAAAGCGGGCCAAGGAGAGGGGGGTTACTTCTATTAGGAATGAGCGATCAGGTGCCGATTCGGGAGGGGTCTGAGCTTATCGTCCATGTTGGGAGGATGTATCATTGGTTACTGTTTGGTAAAGTTGCACGCATAGTCTACAATGACAACTTGTGAAAGAAAGCAGCCGAGCAGCGTCAGGTGCACCAGTGCGACCTAGACTTTTTTCAGGCGCACTCTTAAACATTGGCGTTCGCGCTAAGATATCAAGGTGAAAGTGATCATAGCTTGCGTGGTATAGACCCAGCTCCCAGCCCAACTTTGAGAATAGATTAACGCCGATATTTTTTTTATCGCCCGATAAGAGTTGCACGATAACGCAGCACGTTAACGCCGATAACGGCCCACCACTAATAATAACACAACTCCTTGGGGTTCAATATGCAAATGTAAAAATGGTCCCTACTCACTTGTCAAAACCAGACACCAGCAGATATTTTCCACCCAGGACCCAGACAATACGGGCCCCTCTGTGGCCCTCGGGCCCCGGCCCCTCCTGTGGAGAGAAGGGGAGGGTTACCTACACTTTAACTATGGACACAATCATGAATAAATCATCAAATATATTCATCTCATACACACCTGAATGGGCGCATCAGACTTGCGTGGGTCATACACACGAACCTTCCCATCCTTGCACACTGTTGCTAGCAGCATACCATCTGGGCTCCAGGCCATTCCAAAGATCTAAACAGAGAGTGAATGGAGAGGGACAGAAGGAGTCAACATGGCGCTCTTAAGGTTATTATAAAGCATGCACACACCCACACACACACACACACACACACACACACACACACACACACACACACACACACACACACACACCCACACCTGGTCATCATGTCCCTTTAGCTTCTTAACTTCCTTTCCTGACTGGAGGTCCCACAAACGCACACTGAGGTCATAAGAAGAGGAGACCAACAGGCCAGAGGCATGAGGGTGGAACCTGATGGAGTAGATCTTCTCAGTGTGACCTGAGAATGGCCCCGTGAGATACAAGTTAAAAGTGCAAAACCATATTGCGCAGGTAATGACAAGTCCTTTTCATAACTCCTTTCACTCACCCGGGAGCACACACTCAGGCTCCGTCAGAGTTTCAGTTAGACCCCCCTCAGGCACCAACCAGATGCGGATCTTAGCGTCCTCTCCAGCTGTCACAGACAATGGCATCATCATCATCATCATCCTCATCCTCATCATCAGTCTTATTATATCACTATTAGATTTTTCATCCATTCCAACAACAACCAGCCCCCCCCCCCCCACACACACACACGGATACAGCGAGAGAGAGAGAGAGAGAGAGAGAGAGAGAGAGAGAGAGAGAGAGAGAGTTAGAGAGAGAAAGAGACAAGAAACGCGTCATACCAACAGCTAATCTGTGGGGGTTGAATGGGTCCCAGCAGAAGTCAGCCACACTGACTGAGTTCTGAATGGTGGGCAGGGCTGTGTCAGGAAGCTTCCCTGGTTGAGACAGCTGAAAAGAGGTGAGAAGGGGCCATCAGGCTCTGTGAGGTATCTGTTTAATTAAATACATTTGATACTGTGTTTAATAAAAACACAGTATCAAATGTATCCTATCTTGCTTCTTTCCACTTGAGTGCACTATGGTGAAGTGGGTGATCTTTATATGAAATATCTGTATTCATAGTTTACAGTGCATTTTTAGGTGAACTACGTGTTCATATTTACAAGAAATAACATGAAGTAACAGTGAATTAACAAATCAACATGTTTTCCTCCTCTTATGATGTAAATATGGCTGCTTTCTGCAGTCCTCATAGCGACTCAAAGACAGCTCTAATTTAGATGGTACGTAATACTACAGTTAATGCACCAAGTCCATTGGGCATAAACTAATGTCTGTGCACGGATGAGGAAGTTGTCCGTAAATTAATTCCAACCAATTAATTAAAACCAGACAGCCAACTCTCATCTAAGGTCAATCCATCACCTTCCTAAGATGTTAGAAAGCAGAAGCGCTACTAATTAATCAACCAATTCATGTCTGAATATCAATGAATATGAGACAAAATAAAAGGAAACATTGCTATCACAACCTGTTATAACAACAGCTCACAGTCTAAACATGCATCCACATTGTCAATCAATCATCACCCATCATTTTCAAATTAGAGGCCATAGTGATTGGCAACAAAGCTTTGCTGATTTGTCTAAAAGCTATGTAATAAGTAGATCTTTTAACTCACCCCAACTTTTTTCTTTTCTTTACATATATAGCCTATTTAATATTTAGTTTCAATCAGACTGTGAGCAGTGGTATTTTTGTAATTGAGTCAAGGGCCAGTAAGTACCTCAAACACAGCTATTTGTCCTCCCGCAATGTTCAGGGGTACTGCCACATGATGCTGACTGGAGCAGAAGCCATCACACTCTCCTGGTGTAGTGAGGTTGAGCCCACGCAGATTGGTAATATGTGTGTCACGGTGCTGAACATTTCCCTGAATATGTCGAAACTTAGAGCTTGGACCTGAAAGAGGACAGAATGAGGGAGGTGATTGAGAATGCAGAGAGGGAGTGTGTGAGTCTTTTTCTATGTGTGTATTCTTTGACTATGACAATAAAGTTTACTTCATCGAGCAATAGAGAACTAAGATGAAAACTGTACTTGAAATGTGAGGCTTAGACTTTCAGGTGAAAAAAAGGCAAGCACAGACTCCTCTCTCTTACCCAGCATGCCCTGCAGCTGGCGTGCGCTGGCCGTGGAGGAGGGGCTGGGCAGGCAGCTGGACGCCAGGCCGCTGGTGGAGGAGGCGGAGCGGGACTGAGCCATGCTCGAACTGCCCGAACTCAGCTCACTGCTGGACACAGACTTCTAAGAAAAAGAGTGATACAGACACTGGACTATCACTAACACTCAAACCTTACAGCATAGCAATGTCTTATAGTAGGGGACACAAACTCCCGGCCCACGGGCCACTTCTGGCCCAGGTCCGGCCCAACTCCACCCCGCAACTTGATAATAATAATTGTAATTCAATAATGTATTTTTAATTATGACAAACAACAGCACTGATTAAAACACACAATAGATCCAAGTACGGTGACAAATCTTATTTGTACACTCCACCACTAGTTGCCAGACATCCAGAGCTTTGCTTCAAGCCAAAGCTCCAATCCAGATTCCATCCAATCAGATGACATTGGCAGCAGTGGCCCCCAGCTCATTTGAGCTTGAGACTCCTGTCAGCATGTCTCTCATGTTTAAGGTGGAGGGAATAACTGTCCATCCATACTTTACATTAGTCTTACCTCTTTGCTCTTTTGAGTGGCTAGTGGTGGAGCTGGTTGCCGACTGGCTGTTTTGGAACTGGACTTGGTACGTTTGTCTGGGTGAAGGCTGACCCTCACCACCTGAGGTCAAGGACAATGATCACAAAGATACATGTATTTGTAAATTGCAACACACATGGACACCAGCAGATGTGTGGTCTTGAGCACCAGACTAGCTTCAGATGGCTGTAAAGGCCTAAACACACCAACCCGACCAGCCGACCGTCGGCAGCAGTCGGAATATCAGTCGGGCTCTCGTCTCCCCTGGTCGGTCAAAAAAGTGCCACTGAACACACAGAAGCGACGAAGACGCCGATTGTACGCTCTGCGCGTGTGCGAAGTGTGACACATTACCCATAACTGCAGGCTCAGCCGAGTAGATATCATACAAGATTCACGGAACTAATAGCCTAGGTGCACAAAAGGCTCTTCCTGTACACTCATTTATTTCCGGTGGAAATTAAACTGTTGTAACGGCATCTTCTGTTATATTATGCTCGTTAAATCTTCCACTCTGACACGGAATATCTTGTTCAACTAATAATGGCCGGGTTTCCCAAAATTGTTAAGAAGCTCTTAAGTGCTAAGAACTTCTTAGGAGCGTTGTAAGAATGTTCTAAGAAGCGCTCCTAAGAAGTTCTTAGGACTTAAGAGCTTCTTAACGATTTTGGGAAACCCGGCCAATAACAATTATTCCGGCTCCACTGGAAACAAACGAGCGTACAGAGAGCCTTTCCTGCATGTAGCGTATTGCCACTAGTTTTTGGACTTCTGCTGATTAAGCAATAAGAAAATATAAATATAATTATATAGTGCGTAGTATTTTGTTGCCATTGCTTGTATGTGATGCCAACAAAATACTCTCTTGGGCACGGAATAAATAACGTTTCGCCCCTAACCTACCTAGCTAGCTTGCTAGCTAATATTAGCACAGTAAACGGAAAGTGAATGGGAAATGACCTCAAATAACACACCTTCAGAAACTTAGTTCTAGCAAAAATATGTTAGGAAGGTTATCAAAATGGGTTAGAAACTTACATCGCTGAATGTAGGGCTAATGGTTAGTTTAAACAAAGTTCTTTGCTACCTAGATGTTTCGAAGGGTTAGGAGTAAGACTCAACCAATCAGATTGGTCATTGAGGCCAACGGCCACTGGCCGACTCTACATGTCAAGTCGGCCAAAACTGGCCAAGATTAACCCCGACGCCGACGACGACGGCATGGGACACACCAAACAGACTCGAGTCCCCGACCGGCCCCGACTGCCCGACGGCTGATTATCGGGTTGGTGTGTTTAGGCCTTAAAGGGTAGCATGCCGGCCTTACATAGGGGGAAATCCATATGCGTGTCCTATGCAGCAGGTTAATCCTAGCTGTCTTTAGCTGGGTTTAGCATCACCCATTTGTTTGCTATCCCTGTTGAAGTACTGTCGCTCTGTTCAAGTGTGTGGGCCTCACCTGTTTGTTGTCTCCACCCCACCACTCCTCTGTGGTCATAGCAGCTGTCTGCCCCAGCGTGTCAGGATATAGGTCAGCATGGAAGTCCTGTCCAGACTGTGTCACAGATACAGAAAACATGAGCAATACAGACAAAATATATTATTAACATATTACTAAAACACATTTTGAAATGACTACATCATTTAGTGTGACCGTTGAAATGAGTGTTATGACAAATTAGTCAATTTGTCATAAAGTGCCCACCTTGCGTGGTACATGATAGCTAACAGGCACAATGAAGTTCTCTGTCAGTTGCAGCACACGCATGACCTCACAGGAGCCAACATCCAAGGCCAGTTTGGGGACCAAGGCAACGCCGCGGCTGGATGATTCAGTCAGGCAATGACTCACTGGGAGAGAGAAAGACGTGCAATCAACAAGATTTGTTTCAGACAAAAGAGAATCACTCAAACCTCTAGCTAGAGCTATATGAGTGTTTACATATGTGTATTTTGTGTGCTTTTGAATGTCTGTTTCGGCAGAAAGGGAATAACAAAGTGAAAGAGAATGATCAACTGCACCTTGTGGCAAGTGGGGCTCTACAGATGAAATCTCATAGCAGTCAATACCAGAATCCCCCTATAGGACACACACAGTGTCAAACACACTTCAATCACAACAAGAAAAAAAGAGAATACATAGAGTAGGTCCTGTTCACGGCATATATGTTTTAGAAGTAATGTGCAATAAAATACTCACCTTTCCAGACACCACTAGGAGGCCAGAGTCTTGGTCAAACAATGGCATCAGGATTCTAAGCATCAAAGAGGAGCAACGAGAGGCATTTTAAATGTGTGAAATGTGCTACGCTCTCAAGAGTTTCACACACACAATAAAAGGGTCAAACAGCTCTGCATAGAATCCACCAGATTTGCAAACATGCACACACACACACAAACAGAGAGAGGGGGGGTTAGACTTCCATAGGGACGGCCAAAGAGGACAGTCGTTTGAGGAGTTAATCGGTGAAGTGTCCCTTTAAGTCAGCAGTCTTTCGTGGTTGTGTTTACTGAACCAAGCTGAATGTAAGCTGTAATCAATAAGATTAAACCCAAAAAATGTAATTTCACTTTATATCTAATGAAGAAATGTCGACTAGTATATGAAAGATTCACCTGTTGAAATAAAGGGGGGGGGGGGGTATTGTTAATGTGCTACTTCAGCCACCAGGGGGTCCTCAAAACACGGCTATTTCCAATCTAGTCATATGTCTACTTTCACTTTCAACAGCCTACTACCTAATCCTGTTTTCCTGGGGACATGTCCCTTCTTTGAACAATATTTTTTTTCACCACATTTTCTCACATTTAAAGGAACACTTCACCGTAAACTATGTTATTCGCTTAATTAAGACAAGTTGATACACCGCTCACGTTTCAATGCGTGCACTCACTGGCTCTGGCACGCGGCGCAACTTTGATAGCACTTAGCTATATTGTGTGGCGGAATAATATTGGGAGCACTTAGACACTGCACAGTAATATCCTCACTCCAAAGTGAAACTGAAAGTGCAAGAGTGAGGATATTACTGCGCCACACAATATAGTTATTATCCCTCTTACCTGCTTAAATGCACCACATTTTATTTTGTCTCACCATACTTGGTCGTGTGACTACTTGATTAACTGTATTTTAATAGGGAAAACATGGAGGTGTTTGGTCGCTTCTAACTTAATCTCTGTTTGGATCATAATGAATGCATTGGGCTAGCTAAGTGCTATCAAAGTTGCACCAAGCGCCAGAGCCATGAAGTGCACGCATTGAAACGTGAGAGGTATGTATCAACTCGTCTTAGTTAGGGGAATAATGTAGTTTAATATGAAAAAAAACGGTTAAGTGTTCCTTTAAGCTGTCTTGGGAATTGAAAAGATTCAGAAACCACACACACACACACACACACACACACACACACACACACACACACTTGGAGGCAGCTCAATGGTCTGAGTAGACTGAGAAACTAACATTTGTTTGGCATGTTACAGTAATCTGAATGTTAAACTAATGACTAGCTAGACTAACTGAGATTTTAAGGTGGATAAGGTGGATCTAACCTAATGTATTTTTGTATTTACATTTTTATTGTTCATAACTTCTCTGTGAAAAACGTTAATGTGATGAATCACAGGCATTTCAAGAATGGAGGGTTTTACTGGAATAATCAGATTATAGTCATGCTTGAATACTCTTACAATAGGAGTCTGGCTGGACAGACAGACACGCGCACACACGCGCACACACACACACACACACACACACACACACACACACACACATACAATGAGAGAGAGTGTAAATAATGTGTACAACATAACAGTAAAACTGTTTGGTGTGTACAAATAACAAGTCCTTCAGACCTTTTCAGGGTCATTATTGTATGCCAGCAATTATATACAGTAGGCTAGTGCTGTTACCATTAAATGACATTAGTTCAATGAATCCAGTTATGGATGTTATTGGGAATCTCTCTCTCTCTCTCTCTCTCTCTCTCTCTGTGTGTGTGTGTAATGTGTTCAGTGTGAGAGGTACAAAACTACAGCCACTGGCAGTGGACTGGCAGTACAGTTATGTTTTACTAGTTCCCCTTGGAAACATTACCCACAGCATGGGTTCAGCTGTAGGTTTTATGGTGCCAGGGCGATTAGGAGGTGGTGTGTACACACACTCTCACAACCCACAGAACTGGTGCCTTACGTCCATTCAAGCTCACAGCTGAGTCAAGACAGTGCTTGGTATTTTATAGTTATTGCTAAATGGCTAAACATCATCAAGTGCAGATGGAAAGACACATGTCAAGACCTACTGCATACTGCATGTAAAACCCCCTCTAGTAATGTAGGTAATCACTATTCCCTACCATGTTACATTTTAATACCACAACAAGTAAGAATGGTTAAGGCAGATGAGATCTTGCATTCTGAAATGCCTGACTCAACACTTTAATCCATCAGAAATCTAGCAGAACCTAAAGCAGGCTGGTAGAGCAACAACACCAGACTAGAAGTACTTCTGTAAATATGGGCCCTTGACATAACTGCTATTATACAACAGTTAGTCCAACTATTTTGTCATTTCTGACTGGATGAGAAGCATTCCATGAGTCATCACTGGGGGGGGGGGGGGGGGGGGGTCCCAGCACAACCACCCCCAAGACTTTTTATTGCTAGTAAATCACTCGGCATATTGCATTCAATTATCCAACACCAACATTCCATTCATTCATAGCAAGAGAGCAGTGATTTAACGTCAACTTGGAGTGAGAAAAATGTGAAGTAGGAGGCTGGCAGATAGGTCGTAAATGACCTCAGACAATTTTTCTTTTTTCTTTTTTTGACACTATTAGATTTAATAGTGCTTGTTTATCTTTAAGTTTAACACAATATAAGGGCACAACCACTGAACTTATTTGTTAATACAGAATTAGAGCTGATTCAGAGTTAACTCCGCCATGTTGGATCATTTAATTCGAGTTCACTTTCAAGCAACATACATCTCTCAAGTGGCTTCACGTTGCTTGTCCACTGTAAACGAGGCTTATAAAAGGCAAAAAAATTGAACTATTTTTGTGGGTGGAGGATGAACGAACATTAATCAAAATAAACAATAGAAAACACAATTTTGCATCTTAAAACTGAAGTACAGTAGTTGGCAATGGAAGCCTCTGGCCTCGTACCTATGGCCAAATTACAGACGTGGGGATATCCTTTACCAACCCTATTCCCACTCATGTCATATTGCTTAAACAATTCACACCAGTTATTATAAGGCAGGCTTAAACACTTTTTCCACATCACAGTAATTTAATGCTAGCTCATCTAATACATGTATTGTATCTTATTTATCTTATCATATGAATAAATACCCTACTGGCTTTCTATATTTACATAATTGTATTCATTTAAAAGATGCTTACAGTATATCCAAAGTGACTTACATATGTAATTCATATAAGGACCACTCTCTCCAGAACTACTCGGGGTTCATTATTTCAGGTCACATGACCTAAAAGTCTCTTAACATTGCACTCTGCAAATGGCCAACATAATATACAGTATGCTCCTAATGGAATCATTTATCAAAAGTGCACGTGGCTATAATGTTAAGACAGTTTTAAATTGTTTTGCCCAACTGTAAATTGTAAAAAACACTTGAGAGCTGCAAACTTGCACTGTTGATCAGCAATATGCCCTCTAGGGGGCAGTTTTATCAAGATGCAGGCTTGTCTACATCTATGTGCTGTACAGTACATGTGATACTTGTGCCTACCTGAGTTGAATTTACACAGTCCTACATGTAATAGCACCAATATCACAGATACACTAAGGCTATCTCTTAAATGAGAACAAAGGTGATGTAAAGTACTCTATATACAATATGGTAATGCATTATTTGAAGTGGCCCCTCGCATTGCTAACTATATTGTCAAAATTGATTTTGACAAAAACTAAAGTCATAGTTTCAGTATTCTCTAGTTGAAGCGTACAATTCTCCTGTCTCTCTCTCTCTCTTTCTCTTCTCAATTACCCACTGACCTGCTCAATACTGTGGATAGAGAGTGTGTGAATGTGTGTGAGTGTGTGTGTATGTATCTCTGTGTGTGCTTGGTGTGTACAGGGAGTACTGCACTATTTACTTAAATGAGTAAACACAGAGAGAACAGGGAGACGCTAGTGAAGAGTGTTTAAATTCCACACACACACACACACACACACACACACACACACACACACACACACACACACACACACACACACACACACACACACACACACACACACACACACACACACACACACACACACACACACACACACACACACACACACACATTCACCCTGCTCTTTAACTGAGCAGTATAACAAACAGTCAATCATAAAAAGGAAAGTCAATTCATTACGAAGGAATACTGATGACAAGCATAATTATGTTCAAGTCAGTGTTGTCTTGTTTTGGTGGTTTTATCACCTGATGCCTGAACTAACAGCCAATGTTGCTACAACTTGTCATCTTTAGTAATTCTGTCACCCAAACTATCTGGATTAAGCATAGGCCTATGTGATAGGCTACTATCTCCTGATAGTGAGTAAAGGATAGATACACCTCTAACATATTGCAGAGTTAAATATAATGACAGCAAAGTAGATAGAGGGTTATAGGTATAATTATAACAATGGCATAGTGGATCTGTGGATTGATGGAACCTCTATTCATTCATATAGTCTAGATATCTCTTACAAAAAAATATTAACCAAAGTAGCCCTATTTCCTATGTCACACAAGAATGGTGACTGCACTGGAAGATCTAGTGACCAAATCACAAATCAGACAGTAGCAGGACTACTGAGATAGGCTATTCTGCCTCAGTTGCTGATATTAAAGACAGGACTAAGTGTTACGATTATTTGTTTGCTTAGCCTTGGAACACTCAAGATAAATAGGAAATCAAGAATGTGCTCTTTATTCACTTTAAATTGATGGCTCAGCAGACTATTAAAATGCCAATTATAGGCTACTCAATTAATGCAAATAGTGTAGCCTATGTCTAAATGCAATAACCTTTATGACTTGTAGCCTATAAATGGTTATAGGTAACATAGGGTATTTCAGTTAAGTTTACGGTCACATAGCCTCGTCACTTTCCGTGACAAAGTTGGCATATAGGCTGAATTTCACAGGTTGTGACAGGTCTTCATAGACCTGGTCCTTTCCTAGTGAGCCGACATCCTACATAATCAGAGCGAAATTGTGCGTTAACTCCACCTTCCCAAAAGAACGCCACTCGCCGGATAACTAAAGCTGACTATTTTCAGTTCACTTCGAACCTTGCTCCTCCCATTTCTATCCTCAAAAGCGCGCAGTAGACTCGGGGGTCTAAACATCAGCTCTAAACTATATCGACCCGAAGCTCTTTCTACTGTCACTCCACAGACCGGCTCGGATGTATTTTATCCCCCGTCAACTATGATAGCGAATAATCTACATTTGTAAATGGCTTCACTGCCACTTGTCAAGGGCCACGATTAACTTCCTTCGTCGACAACGTGGATAAAAAAGAAATCAGGAGTCCGCTTTGAGAAAGTAAAACCTACGGAGGGGTACAGGTTTTGAGCCGGTGAGTGCTTTTTCCACCTAACTGCAGAAAGTTGCCTAATCAATCGGCTGTTTTTGTCCGCTGATGTGGGCTATTAGCCTATTAACAGTGCATTTTATGGTGTTCTGATACTCTGAAACACGTCAGTTTCTATAGATTACTTTTTCAATAGGCTACAGCCCATCACAATTCAAGGTTTACTAACTAGAAACGGACACTCACACCAGTCTTTTACGCCTATTTTATTATCAGCAAGATGTGGGTTATTATCCGAGCCAATGACTGCGGTAATGTAGAATGTGGACAAAAATGGGGGGCAAAAATGTCTTAACATTGCAATAGCCTTAATAAATGGCAGTAGCGGATCACGCTGATCAATTCATTATTTGGTTGACATTTGTCGTATATATGTAGCCAAAGTGATATCAATGTTTACTAGGCCAAAAGGGACTGCCCTGCGCGTGTGCATTTAGCAGTCTCCGGTGTTTGTGGCAAGTGCTAGATTAGAGGACAGGCGCGGAAAAGTAGCCCAGGCCAGGGCATAACATTAAGGGGATATTCTAAAACGCTTATTGCGGCAAAAAACGCACATGGCTCAGGCTAATATCCCCCAACGGCGATCCATCATCATAAACATTTCTTTTGGACAGAACATTCCTCTCCGACAATCAAAACCGAGATCCAAAAATGATGTGTTATCTTATGTACCATTTTCTCCTCCTTCATATAGAATCATTATTGAGAAAACACTTGACGTGTCCCAAAACAGCAATCAAATTCAAGTTCATGAGAGTTGAGCGCACCAGAGCAGATGCGCAGTCTAGAATAGGCTAGGCTATCATAAATGAATGCAAAGAAAATTAAAGCAGATGAAGTGGCTACCTGAGTCGAATCCAGGATTAGGCCTACGAAGGACACCCTGAACCTGGAAAGGCTTTCAACAATATCTGTGAGCGAGGCTCAGTCTACTTTGTGTCTCTCACGAGCACCGACAGTAGGCTGGTTAGTCTGGCGCGTGCCGGAGACCCATATCAATGTGCACAGATAGATGTGCGGCTGCAAATGGTTGCATCCGTCTCTATCAACGATTTCAGATTGTGTTAGGCGTATCAGGTCACAATCATTTTGAATATATTGTAGGCTTGAGATAGTTGCAGGTCAGATGGGCTATTCCATTATTATGTTGTAATTTTAAAGAGTAGGCAACTATCTAGCTAAGCTGCTCATCAGAGGCCAGAACACAAAGGGTTGTAACCTCTTGTATTCAGCTTACCACTACTCACACACATTGTTCAAGAGCTTTGCTTTTCATAAAGTGTCCTTAATCTAATCTAATCTATTTTTCCTCTCACTGATGACAATGAATTTGTTGCTGCTCCAATCATTTGACTTGAGTTCGTTTTAGTAGGCCTACCAAGAAAACACCTGGTTACAGCAAATACAGTTTTACATAGTCCTGTGGCTTTATTAAGACAGTTGTGAAATAGAACTGTTTGCTGTTGCATTTTTGGTATCAATTCTGGCCAACAGGCTCTGGTAGCCTGGCTATACCCCCAAACAGGTGACTGAGTCAGCTGGTGGGGATAAAGGAAATGTCACTAGAGAGGTCCACTTTGTAACATTTCCAGTACATTTCATTACTGTTCATTACCTTACCATGTAACCATATAAACACCACACAGCATCCACCCACTGTCAGGTATTTGAGAGAAGATCTGCTAAAGTGAGCTTTAAGTCAGTTATCTTGGCACTTGCTAGATAACATGTGGATTGTGCTCTTTTTCCATACCAAGAGCCAAGAACACCAAGAACTTGCAGTGTTTTTGTATAATTTTGTCAAAACTACAGAGAAAACATTTTTTTCAAAATCATTGTCATTTCAACTGCAGCATGAATGGCATACAGTATAGCATCATTCCAAATATGCAGAAGAGCGAGTAGGGTGCAAACATATCAGAGAGTGGTTAGGACATCTGAGACTGTGTGTGTATTGCAGGAGTATCCTGGTGCTCTCAGGTATTAGTGCCGATGCCATGGATTTGATGTCATTCTGGAGAGTGTAATGAGTGTTCTTTAGTGTGTGTGCATGTGTGTGCGTGTTTCAAGTACGCATTCCGACAATATTTCCTTTCTGATATCATTCTATTTGTCTATGTGGCATGCTGTTAAGTGAATGCACACGTCTTTTTGGAAATTGATTGCAGCACAGTATGTGGGAAACGGGAAATGGGGAGTATGAACCGGATTAAGAAGGGGTGAAGCTCTCTTGAATATTCTCTTAAAGAAGTGAAGAGATCATTCAGAAACTCACAAACGTCCCCCCTTTCTCATCTGCCTGTTACTCTCCTGTGAAGGCACCTTACCCTCCATACAGTAAATGTATATATATCCACAACATGTAGAGGAGGTAGTGCACACACCCCAACCTCATCTGACTTGATGTCGCTCCCCAGGTGTCTAAATGCCACATCAGTGCTTGTGTTGTGTGCTGTGTTTAGGCTTCAAAGGCATGCAGCTGTCCAGCTGAGGCAGCAGTGTGTGTGTGTTGTGGGGGGGTATCTCATCCCCTGGCCACTTCAAACCCGCCACAAGGCCATCAAACCAAATGATGCGTTCAGGAGAACCATCCAGATAAATACAGTCTCGAAATAACCAATGTCCCAGCTCTAGGCCCCCTGAAAACTGCTGCCTTGCACTCTTGCTCACTCAGACTCTAGCTGTTCAGAGAGGTTTAAAAAAAACTGTCAAGAATTGTAGAATCTGCAAACATTAACAATACATTCAAGTTTGTTGTATAGATTTAATTTATTGTAGGTAACCCTCTCCTGAACCAGTCACACAATCCTAAACTGACTAGTGTGCTTGTTCTTGAATTTCCCCTATAGGGGATCAATAAAGTATCTATCTATCTATCTATCTATCTATCTATCTATCTATCTATCTATCTGCTCAAAAGAACATCTCCCAGCAAGCCATCACTTCTGTCCTCAATGTTTATATTTACAATTAGGAAAAATAATGAATGTCTTGTACATGTACATGTGTCAAGCCTGAATTTGGATGTATAAACATCAGGTTCACTGTGACTTTGTCACATGCTGAAAAAAATAGTTTATATTATACCTGCAGTCTGAAAATGACAAACAACAAAGACATGCTGCTGTCTACCAAGTGAGCACACCAACGTTTGAGAGGGCCAAGGAGGGACAGAAGGAGAAAGAGAGAGGAAGAAGGGGAATGAGAGAGAGCAAGGGAAAAAAGAGAGTACGGGACAGAGGGAGAGAGCCACCACAAATTGGTGCATTTCAGCCCAACAGTAAAAAAAGAAAAGGGACTTTTAATGTAAGGTTGTAATTTCCTCCTGCCTGAGCTGTAATTAGGAAATGAGCCTTGAACCAAAGAGAGCGCCAGTCTGCATGAAGCAAATGTACATGCTTTCACACACACACACACACACACACACACACACACACACACACACACACACACACACACAGAGAGAGAGAGAGAGAGAGAGAGAGAGAGAGAGAGAGGTCTGCCCATGAACACTGTTCTACCCCTACCCGGAATCTAACAAGGTCATATTCTTCTGCAGACTCTATTAATGACTAATGAACAGAACAAATAATTTGATAAATATTAACTACTTCCTCAAATCCAACCACACATTTCTTAAAATACAATATTTAAGTTAATCAAGCTCTGGTGTGTGTGTGTGTGATGTGTGTGTGTGTGTGTGTGTGTGTGTGTGTGTGTGTGTGTGTGTGTGTGTGTGTGTGTGTGTGTGTGTGTGTGTGTGTATGTATGTATGTATGAGAGAGGGAGAGAGAGAGAGAGAGAGAGCTTTGAGATACTTCTCACATCAACCCCCCCCCCCCCCCCCAAATATTGTTCCTCTTTAACAAAAAGAGCTCTCTGCTCGGTTCAATTCACAACAGAATGATGCAAAGAGTCTGAGCCCATCTGAGCCCAATGATGCAAAGAGTCTGAGCCCATCAATAGGAGACAAATAGCATCACATGCTTCTGTTAAAGTACCTTCCAACATTTCTGGCACCTCTGCTTAAGTTGACTAAAAGCAGTTGTAAAAAAATATGTAGGCAATTTATTGTAATCTCACAATGAAAATAATGAGGAAATGTCCAACCTTAAAGGGAAGAAAAAATGTATTTAGAGAAAAAGAAAAATCGAATAAATAAATAAACCCCTGCTTGTAATACCTTCTTAAGCTTGCCTCTGCCAATAAAACAGCTTTTAATATTCTCCTTTGACCAGGGCTGTAGTACTCGAGTCCGGACTCGGACCCGAGTCCGGACTCGAGTCCGTTTTTTTATGGTCTCGGACTTGTCTCGGACTCGGCTGGTATCTGACTTGGACTTGTCTCGGTCTCGGCCACCGGTCTTGCCAAATATGGTTCTTGGTCTTGACCGAGTCCAGGCATCTTTATTATGTTATAATATTCAAGGGAAGTATGTGATATTAAGGGGAATGGTTATACTTACAAATCCTGGGTGGGTATTTAGATCAGCAAAATTAATAATAACCCAAAATTATTGTCTTTATACTGTCATGCATGCAACTTGTTTTTTTCTGTCCTGGACTCGGTCTTGACTCGGACTCGAGTCTTTTGGACTCGGCCTGTCTTGGACTTGAACCTCTTTGGACTCGGTCTTGACTTGGTCTCGACCGGTCCTGGTCTTGGACTTGTCTTGGACTCGACAAAGGTGGTCTTGACTACAGCCCTACCTTTGACACCCCATACAGTTGGAAATGACAAAGCAAGGGATCGTCCAGATCGTCCAGATTGCTAGGTCCACACTTGTGCATTCTCCTCTTTGACTCACCCCTCTGTTTTTCTATGGAGTTTAGATCAGAGGACTGAGATGGCAATGGCAGAAGCTTGATTTTGTATTCAGTAAACCATATTTGTTTTGATTTGGACGTTTGTTTTGGTTCATTGACCTGATGAATGATCCAGTCATGACCCACTTTTAGTGTCTTGGCTGATATTGACAGATTTCCTTTGAAAATGTTCAGGTTTTCCTAGGGGTTCATGATGCCATGCACCTTAGTGAGGTTCCCAAGGCCGTTGGGAATAAAAGCCCCACAATATCACAGCCCCTCCACCATAATTCTCATTAGACATGGGGTTATTTTCAGTAGTCATTCTTCTATGTACACCAAACACACCACACTAAAGTGTTTCTAGCCAAAGAGCGCACTTTCATCATTTCATCTGACTATAGGCCACACTATAGACAAAGTCACTGTACCATTATAGAACTCCTGCTGTCTACCTTGGTTATTAAATGACTGCACAGGCTTTTACCTGGCATGCCCTCTAAATAATCTATTAGCAGTAGGGTCAAATTTGACGATTTTTTACAAGATGATATCATTGTCTGTAACTCCCTAACAGTGTTTTAACTGAAAATATAGGCATTTTCAGCAAAGTACCTAGTTTGTATACATTTCCTGACTTACAAACGTCACCACACTTTCTTTTTATTTATATTTAGTGTATTCTTTTGTCTTTCCAATATTGAAAGATGACTTTATTTTCATACCTTAGTGAAAAAGAAAGTCATGAACTACTTCTAAAGGCTCACAGACACTCTAGATTTTTTCTAGAATTAGAAAATGTTTCTGTTATGTTTTGTACACATTTTTTCTAGGGGTGCCAATTAATTGTGAGCAACGTGTTTTTGTTAAAGACCTCAAGGATGGATTTTTCCTCATTGTTTTCATTGTGAGAGTACAATAAATCGCTAAAGATTATTTGTTATACCTGATTTTAGTCAACTTTACCAAACGTGCCAATAATTCTGGAGGGTACATTATGTATAAAGACATACCCATTTCTGTGTTGTTTAAGAATTGTACTTGTAGAAATATAATGAATGAGCATGACTTCATTCCTCTGTTGACTAGTGGCTCAGCCCTTGTTGATTATTTAAGTCTAAAGTCTAAAGCCCTAACATTGGGTTTTCATTGCAGAGTAATTGCACCTTTACCCGGAAATGTCCGTCCTTTTATACACAAAGTGGCAGAATGAGGGGTCCTTTTGGTGCGTTTATTATGCCGGCAGCAAAGTTGGTTTTGCCTGTGCGAATACACAGCCGAACTGGCTGATAGATTGTGACGTGACCTATACAAGCTGAGCTGAATGAAGTGTCTGTTGTCAGAACACACAAATCTGACATGAGCATTCACACATGTTTTTTTATAATCCATAAATTGTTGCGATCATTTTGAGGTTAAACCAAAAAATTGATCTTTGTTTGGATGAGTTTTAAGAAGTGAGCGTAGAATAATGGCAGCTCTTTTTTTCATTATAGTGGGATGATTTGATTCCCTGTGTAAAAGGGTATTTTATTTAGTCACCTGAGTACTTCACTGTAGTTACCTCCACATCAGGCGTATTCAACCATAGGGGGAGAGCAGTGTGTGCGTGTATGTGCTCACAAATGAAGTCGTGAGGACATACACAAAGACATACCACACTAGTGACTGCTCTCATCCCTTCATCACTCAAACATTCTCTCTTCCTCTTGCCTCATAGCAAACATCTCTCACATTCCTTCTATCGCCCAGAGAAGAGTCTGTAAAAAGACTGCCTGTGTTTTTTTTTTCTTGACATGCATTGATATTCATATGCCATTTTGTTTTGTATTATCTTCAATTTTTTAATTCACACATTTTACATCTTCAATAAAGGTGGTCATGGTACCAGAAATGTTGTCAATACCAATACCAATGAAATTACACAATTATTCTCGATAGCCAAATCAATACAGTAAAGACATTTTGATGTGTTTATGCCTAGTTACTCAATAAATTCTCAGACACTGAACTCGAAGGGATTAACTTAAGTGCTAGGTGTGTTGTATGTGTTTCCTGTTACATGGTTGATGGAAATGTTGTAATTCTTTGAGGCATTAAGAGTCACAACCATGCCACTTGTTTGCATGCTTAAGATGTGTGTGTGTGTGTGTGTGTGTGTGTGTGTGTGTGTGTGTGTGTGTGTGTGTGTGTGTGTGTGTGTGTGTGTTTGTTTCACTCATGTTTGAATGTATGCGCATGAGGCTTCAGTCTGTGTTCTCTGCATGGCTATCCTGATAATAGGGTGAGACACTAAGGAATAGTCTGTATAGACCACAGACAACGCTTTAGTGTAGCATCCTGAAATTCCTCTGATTTCAAAAGTGTGAACGTACATACAAGTGGAAACTTTGCACACACACAAACAGAAGAACAGGTAGAGCAAGTGCCATCAACCACCTCCACTGTGACTTGCAATGCTAGTTACTTAGTTACAATGACAGACTGACACACGGCTCACTGTGAAAAAAATACACATTTTAAACTTTAGTGAATAAGGTGACACTTAGTTTGTCAAAGTAAAGATCATGGCGCACACACACACACACACACACACACACACACAAATACAAAAAAAGACAACACAAAGACAGAAAGAGAGTGTTGGAGAAAGTGTGGACAGGACTAAGGGATTTCTAGATCAGCAAATCTGCTCTTAAGACTTTGCGGTAGTGTGCCATGAAATAAGCTTTCATTTATGACCCACACCGGCCATCACAACTTTCAGCTACAAACTTCACAATGGCAATCTGTCTTGTTCAATTCAGAGAAAACCTTCCCTTTTCTCAACGACTTGCACACTTTTGCATGTTTTCCCCTTTCCTTTCCTAATAGTGCACACTGCAGGGCAGAAAGGGCAGTAGGCGTGTGAGTAATGATGACTGATGACACGAGACACACTCCAGGCGTTTCAAGTTTCATTGTGCTTCAGGGAACAACAGATTCCTTCCTCCTCTGCTATTGTGCAATTGTATCCACAATTGAGTGAGCATTGTGGGTAACAGGATCCAGCTGTATATCCACCTTATATGGCAATCTTAAATATCTCCCATACATTTACTGCTACTTGATGCATGCTGCAAGATCACACACACAGTGCCTATGTACTGTTCTATTAAAATGTGGAAGTATTAAATACTCCCAAAGCTCCATTAAGCGACATACTTCTGTCTAATAACACACTGAAGCTGTAGAGCCTGCAGATGTCAGAACAATAGCTGCCCATAGCATCAGAAGTACAAAGAGATTTATCCAATCCAGTGTGCTATTGGGGTGAAGACTGTGGCACCGATTGCAGGACGCAATCTTGCAGTGAAATTCATAATGAAACTGAACTGCTGTGAATCCTAAGAATGTTTAAACAAAGGAGACATGGACTGAGAGAGACAGAGGAGGAAAGAGAAAATTACAATCCTGAGGAGCAGCCAAAGCCCCGAGCTTTAAACAAACGACGGGCTCATCACATTCATCTGACAAGTCTGTTCTCTCTCACTGTCTCTGTTTAACAGAGATGCACTTGAGTTAATACCACTGTGTTAAGTCACTCAGCACGCTGCAAAGCTGCAGGGTAATCATCTACAGATGGGTTTTGGGTCCAGACTGATAAGACATGTGTTTGTATTTGTGTGTGAGAGAAGAAAATCTAATCCATAAACTCTGGCAACTTGCTGAGGATCTATTTACAATAAAAAACAAACCTCTCATTGTCTCCACAGAGGAAGTTTCTACTTATCCTGATCAGATTTTAGTGGCACATGTATTGTAAAATCACGTTAATCGGAGGAGTTTTCAGCTTGGCCGCTATTTGCATTAGCAATTAAATGCTTTATAGCGTATAGCAGCAGCCATGTCAAAATATGGAAATAGGGAAATTGCTATTTTCAAACCACTGACAAAGTAGCCTTACACTTAGGTGGTAGTGTCCATGGGTATTGTACAGATAAACCGAAGTATTGCAGACTTTTAAAGTGAACAGAGGGGCTATAACACGGAAGGTTTCTGAAGGCAACACACACTGCCTGACTTCTGTTCTGGTACCGTCAAATCAGTGCAGTTGCACGGATCTGGCTAATTTTTACAATACAACCAAGCATCACGTTCAGTCAGATCTGCGCAGTGCTGGAAGAAGTTGAATGTGCCCACAAGAAAACAACAACTGATAGGCACATGTTATAAAATAGTTAAACCTCTCATTTTAGTATGTAAACAGCAGAACAGCATTAATGTCTATTTTGTTTAATTTATTTTGTGTTGAGTGAGAACTTTTTTTTTGTGTGTATGTATTTGTGTATATGACTAATTCAATTATTTGTGTGTATGATGACTAATACATATACACAAGAAAAACATATGTCCAAAGAATTGAAACACTAAATTGTTGTATTCTAACAATCCACAAACAAAGGCACCTCTTTCCTAAGTCACGTGGAAAGTTTGCAGACCTTAGGTTTAAGTGTGCATGTGTGTGCATGTGTGTGCGTGTGTGTGTGTGTGTGTGTGTGTGTGTGTGTGTGTGTGTTTGCGTATAAAGAGTATGAGCCTTTGATCTTTCTGCCCAAACCTGTGCTGATAATCCTACTGTAGCCACTTAAAGACTAAAAGTACATGCAAAAGCCTGTGTACATTTATGCAGACTTGTATTTACAGTTTTTTACAATCACTTAGCTACTATTTTCAGAACCTTGATGTCATTTTTCACAACTCTAGACATAAAACTCGCAACCAATGATCAAAATGGACATTTTTCAAAACTCTAACCCTTTTCTCAATTGCTTGGATACAATACACATACAACTTAGATCATTTGTTCATTCAACAAAGATCACCTGTTCAATATGATACAGCTGAACATCAAAGTACCACTATTTCAAAAGGCAATTCACACATTACATTTCAAATGAGTGTCTATTAATTTCCTTACAATGATCTAACTATCAATTGATACAACTGCTCAAAATGATAAGTAGGCTAACTGTTGCATTACTCTTAATGCATAGTTGTATGGACACAGACAAAACAATCTTCCATGTTTGCTGCAAATCATGAAATTTGCAAGATACTGTAACGAGATCCATTGTCACCAATTAGCGTGGAGCATGAACCAATTCAACTACAATATCCATGGATGTAGCCTAATATTTTACAATGTTTTATCAGACTGTCGTTTCTTTTCTATTTCATAGCTAATTATATTTGCTTTGATTCAAATAAACCTATGTTGTGATGGTACTGTAGTGTTTTGCATCAATATATTGCAAACTTTGTTCAATGATTCCACTGTGTCTGTAGTCTCTCTACTACTGCAGTACTTTTACAGAGATGTATTTACTGTGCTGACATGTAGTACCATAATGAAACCTGTATCACCTATTTTGTGTACGAACAATCACACAGTGAAACTATCGGTTGCTTGTGTGCGTGTGATCTATAGTTATGTTTCAGTGGTATTTCACAGTAAATTTGTTTTTTGAACCAATGATTGTGCAAGTACAAGATTTCTTTGAAGATGTGAATGCACAATCCAATGTTTTGAACATTAGACAGCCTGTGTTACAAATGATAACCGTTTTGAGTTTTGTATCTAGAGTTTTGAAAAATGACATCAAGGTTCTGAAAATAGTAGCAAAGTGATTGTAAAAAACTGTAAAAAGAGGCCGTTAAATGACATTGAGGGAATTTCACCTACACTTGTATATGCGTGTGTTTGTCTATGGTCTCTCTTTTTTATGCACATTTCATTTGAAGCAAAACAGCAAACCTCATGTTTGTCATGCTGAAGTTTGTTCAGGTCATTAACCTATCCACTCTCCTTCTCTCTGCTCTTCATGTGTCCTCTCCCCATAGTCTCCCCTCCCTCCTGTCCCTCATACAATCCCTCCACTATCTCTCTCTAGGTTCTGTGGGGGCAGCATGATGACATCCACCCTCTTAGTGCTGCCATCTCTTCTCCTCCTGTCCTGCTACTATGTGGATCCACTATCAACAGACTGCCCAAAAGACTGCTCCTGCCCATCTCCAGAGTCAATCTTCTGTTTCCAGCGCCGTGCCCCTATCATGCCTTCTGGAGTGCCTGAACCCACTAAAAATCTTTACGTATTTCAGAATGGTATTGAGACACTGAAACAGGATGACTTTACCATGCTCAATAATTTGGAGATGCTGGACATGAGTCAGAACAAGCTCTCGGAACTTCCTGACAGAGTATTCGTTCCATTAACCTCACTACGTAACCTGGACCTGTCTACCAATCAGATTACACACATTTCTCAGGAGAGCTTTGCTGGGCTGGAGCTTTTAGAAAGGCTTTACCTTTACAGCAACCTAATCCAAACAATTCATCCCCAGGCCTTTGATGATTTGGAGCATCTACTTGAGCTCAAGCTGCAGGGGAACCAGCTGTCGTCACTACCCTCCCTAAAGATGCCGAGTCTGCTGTTGCTGGACCTGCGCTTCAACACCCTGCCTGCCCTGGGGCCAGGTGACCTACAGACCCCTAACCTAGAATGCCTGAAGTTGGCCGGTCTGGGGTTAACAAGACTAGATGAAGAGCTGCTAGGCGGGCTATCTAACCTCCATGAGCTGGACATCTCCAGTAACAAGCTGAGCATGTTCCCTCCAGTGCTACGAGAGGCTGGGGGGTTGATTCGGCTAAGTTTGGCAGGGAACCCCATGGACCCCTTGCACCGGGAGGACTTTGAACAGTTGGGAGAGCTACAAGAGTTGGACATTAGCAACCTCAAGTTGCAGGGGTTTCCAGAGGGCTTCCAGCACCTTTTCCCCAACCTGAAACGCCTTACTGTGGCTGAAAACCCCTTCAACTGCCTTTGCACACTGGCCTGGTTTCCTGGTTGGCTACGAAGTCAGCAGGTCACCCTAGGAAGAACACAAGAGACAAGGTGCCACTTCCCACCTCTCAATGCAGGTAAGGTGCTGGAGAGACTGGAGCACAGGGACTTTGGCTGCCCTACCACCACAACCCTGACTCCTAGTACAGTGAAGACCACCACCATCCAACCTTTGATTCCCACCACTCTTCCTAGCACCACACAAGCAATTCCTAGACCAGCACCTCCTAACCCCAGCCAGACTCCCTTTACAGACAGTGACAGTAACGAGCCCCCTCCCCCTGCACCTCCTTCGCCCAGTGACGATACAAACACCAATCAGGAATTACTCCTCTGTCCTTCTAACATCTGCCTGAATGGAGGCATTTGCCTTCCAGATCAGCAGGGTCACCTGGAGTGCACCTGCCCCGCCTACACGTCTGGTAACTACTGTGAGAACGTTGATGATGATGATGATGATGATGATGATGACCACAACGCAAAGGAGGCTAATGACAATGACGTCACTCCTGAAGCAACTGTTATCCCAGCAACATCTCTAGACATCAGTCCACGCTTGGTTACCAGCACCTCTATCTTGCTGGACCTACACCGTTACATTGAGGCACGGCCCTTCATTCGTGGCATTCGGCTCACATACAGCAATCTGTCTGGCCCTGACCGCCGGCCTATGCACTTGAATGTGCCAGCCACCTACTCAGAATATACCCTGCGTGGCCTGCGCCCGAATTCCACCTACACTGTATGTGCCAGCCCACTGGGGGAGACCTCTGGCAGAGACAGCACATGTGTAGAGGCGCACACGCCAAGCCATCTGGCTACCACCACCGGAGCCCGTGTGGAAGAGCCTCAACTCACCACCATGCTGGTACCAGCCCTTGCAATCCTGCTACTCCTGGTCCTGATCGCTGTGGCAGTGGGTGTGGCTTGCTACCTTCACCAGAAGCGGGCCAAGGGCCACCTGGCTCTGGACTGTGATCCAGCTCAGCTAGAGCTTGAGGGAGTAAACGAGGGGGTGGAGAATGGGGCATTGCCACAAAAACAGGGTGAACCAGGCTCAGGCCCCCCCACCGTACTTGGACTGAATGGGGGCCTGGAGTACGAGATCCCCCTGATGCAGGAACACTGTGCTGCTAACAACAACATGGCCACTCTAACGCCCTCGTACTTCTGATCCTTAACAGGCTCTGCTGATGGTCACACCTTTAGCTGGCTGAGGACGGCATCCATTCAGGGACCAGTTAGCCACGCACATAAACAACCATACAAAGAGGAAAACGCATAAAAGAATATGTATATTTAGATCACTTCCTGTCCAATACAGTGAAGATATGGAGGGCTATTAGAAATGGGAACATTTATCCTGTCCGACCTCCAATTAAACCTCTTCTGGGGTTTGTTTCTGTGAATGTGTTGCTGGGCTGGCACTCTTTGTGGAAAGAGAGAGATGTCTCATACTGGCTTCAGCTCTATAGCAGGGGTCACATTTCACACTTCAACAGTGAGGCAAGGCAAAAAGTACAAGTGCCCTTGGGGATGAGAGGAAAATCACATTCCTTGTGTGGTGCTGATAAATCCCTGAGTCCCTGCACTAAGTACCTGTGAGTAGTGTGTATGCCATGGGGATGCTTGGTTTGGATTGGATTGCCCTCACGACTGACTGAATCTATGAGTTAAGCAGTGTTCAACTATGTACTGTAGCAGTGCATATTGCACCCCCAGTGTTGCTCCAGTCTGGAGCAGTGCTACTCTCTGTGAACAACATCTGAACTAAATCTCAAAGTCATGAAGATAACGATTCCTGCACAGCCATGATGGTAGATGCTTTTGAAGGCTGTGCCTGGCTTAAAGGCTATGTGAACTCAAATATGTGTGTGATTTTTGTTTGGTTTTTTTATTTACTGTTTGTACATTTTGTATGTCTTTTAGTTGTCTTTTTATCTATATAAGGGACTGTAACCAGCCCCTCTCACCCTTACCCCATACCCGGACCACATGTGACTTTGCAGACAAAACAGCAGATTAAATTCTTTGAAGATTAAAAACTAGTCTTGTACCACCAAGTCAATCAAGGGATCTAGCCTTATGAATGGCAGACACTCATAAGAAGCTGAGAGACTGCACAGGTTCAAAAATAAATCCCTTCTCTTTCCCTGGCCCACCCCTCCTTTTCCTTACACTCACATGGCCAGATAGCCACCAACATTAGAAAAGGCACAAGCCAAAACAGTTGACGAAAAACCCTAATCTTTTTATGTCTTTGTCCAAGTTAACGCTACTTTTTACAATAGCTGACAGCTTTACAGGGAAGCTCGTAAAAGGCACAGAAGTAGAAACCTCCTCACTTTTTTCCAGCCATTATTTACAGTGTATGATCCTTCAGCACCTCTGGTGCAAGAGCTAATTTCTAGACATCATTATCTGTCTGTTTGGGCATAAGACCCTGCTAATTCCTCACCAACAAAGTGATAAGACAGGAACAAAATATTCTGATTCTAAAATAAACACCTACAGTAGATCACTGATCTTGGAGCAGTGTAACCAATAGTTTGAGGAACACTCCCCAGATATGCTCTCCAACAATTCCAGATGCTATGCTATCCCTTGGTATTTATGATTGGTCTGATTATGCGCCTGAGCTGTTATGTGGTGTTAATCAGATGAGGAGGTTCATCAGATTGAGAGGTCCACAGAAAAAAGGAGGGAGATACTGATCTGAGACCAGCATGTACAGATACAATCCCTGCTTGATGTGTCTCATGTCTAGACAGGTAGTAGATGTAACAGTTATCCAGGGAAGACAGTAAAAGTAAAAGCTGGCAAACACACATTGATTTGTGGAGATTATTGGTCAACAGCAACACATTCATCTTCTGTGTGTCTATATTTCATTGTGATATTCATGACAGGGAAAACAACAATAACACTAATATGATATTTGGCTGTTAATAAAGAATCCAAGTGTGACGGGTGCTGATTTGACCTCTATGAGGAGCATTACTGCAGCAGCTATTTTTTTCTGTTTGTCTCTCTCTGTTGCTTGAACACACACACACACACACACACACACACACACACACACACACACACACAGCAGGTACACGCATGTGAGTATCAGAACATCACATCTGGGCTCTGTACCCTGCATCCCACACACAAGAGAATTCCTTTTCTTAAACAGTACATTAGAAACAATGTGAGCAACGGTAACTGGAACCCTGGCGCTCAAAAAAGAAGGAAGTATTGAGAATATTCTGGAATATTTTCAGTAGGATTTTAATTTCCCTGTTTGTTTAGGGAAGCTGTCTCATGTATAATGTACTTTTGGATGAAGTGTCAATAACTTTAAAATGACGGTATTATGAAAACAAAAATGCAAAGAAATGAATAATAAAAAAATAAACAAAATGCTTTTGTTGTTTCTCTCACATGCAGACACACAAACACTACCATAAAACTCTATTTAAACACGGAGTTCCTGCTTAACTGATTGGGTGATCTGTTTAGTTTGTATGTGTGCTCTGGGACAAGGGAAAAGCCAGCAATGTGAGCATGGCCTCTCATCATTACTTTTTATGAGAGCTGTTTGGGGGAAGAATATGAGGGAAGGTTATTGGATTTGTGATTAAAGTGGGATGCTTAGGGCTACATGAGAACATTTTGATTGGAAATACAACAGTAATGTAATTAGAGCATACCTCACATGCACACTGACTCCATGGTAACAGTTGATGCTACAACTGACCACCCACATCTTTTATAGGTAAACGCCTGGCAGGGATTTCCAAACACACAGAAAGTGCAAAGGCCTGCTGGCAGGATTTGAGACTTAATTCTCAGCCCTTACTTGCCAGACTGATACTTGTTGAAAAGGACAATTCAATGGTTCCCTTCTAAAATAAATCCAACAACCAATTAGTTGGTGCATACTTTTAGGAAATTTACAATATTTCACGCTAATTCTCACAACATGGTCAATACAAGTAACTACAACAAGTAATTGTGTTCTCTGTGAAGGGACAAAGCATCATCAACATGTTCACTGTTGGCATAGTGAATGTCATGATACACTCAGTGGCCATGTGCTTTACTGTAATCATTCACACCTTTCACAACTGGCTAAACTGGCTGTTCTGTGGAATTTAGCCTCACTTCCGAGGGCACGGAGACCACCGCTGTTCACCTGAATTCCTAATGCATTTAGAGTTGCTTTATTTAGGGACATGGTGAAAGCACAGAGAAAGTCAGACCTCTCCTCCATTTTCTCTTTTTTTCAGAGGAGATGGACTGAGTAAATTATGATTAGGTTTCCAGTGTTTGCAGATATGTATTTAAAATACGGTGTGTGAGAGCACGTGTGCACTTCTAAATACAAGGAGGCCTCTGTCTTCAGTGGCTGCAGCAGACCTGGTGCCTGGCATTGTTCCAAACCAATGTTGCCTCAAAGAGCCTACTGTAACCACCAGGCCTGCCCCCCATCTTTTCTCTCTCTCTCTCTCTCTCTCTCTCTCTCTCTCTCATCATACACTCTCAAATTATCAAAACATTCCGAACTAAATTACTGCTGAATAAATATTTTCTCCTTTACATTTATATTCAGTGCCTCCAGCCTTTTTTCTCCCTCGCTTTTTTAAAGTTTCTTCTCCAAACCAAAGGTTTGCCTCTGCCATGGGCAACCTGTCTTTTTTTAGACCTGGTAGCAGGACTAAAGTTTTGTCCTACGGTAAAAAAAGAATATCATATTCTCTACCCTCACCTTCAGCTATTGAATACATCCCTGAGAGGAGATGCAGCAGCATATCAAATTGTCCTCCTGCATCTTCTCACACCATTGACACCCAACTTGCATAATCCCAGACTTGCAATTACAACCATTACACATAATAACATGCTATTCCACATGTTAACCACATGGATGCTTTGACTAATGTAAATGTCTCTTTCTTGTTCACCCCTGTCACCCCCTCTCCTCCCCTCTCTTCATTCAATCTTCCATTCAGAGTTGCCTTTCAAAAGGTAGTTTTGTTCTCCCAGCATCATCTACATTCACGCAGATTTTAAATCTGTATATGCAGATTTTTTTTTTTTTTTTTAACGGACACTTGTTTTATGGATCCAAGATGCTGATAAAGTTCACTTGGAAGTAACATTTGGGATTTGTGTAATAGAATCTCTATTTGTTGCATTGACAGCCTGATGTTTATACACCACAAAGAACTTTGGCTCGTGTCCCTGTAGGCCAACTTCTGACCAAAGTGAAAAGCTTCAAGCAAACATCAGCTAGACAAGAACCTAAACATGTTTAAAACCACAAACAAAAACTCGTGTAACAATTAACTATGTCCAATGGCTTCATCACCTCAGAGAAGAGCCTATGCCCATTAATTATACCAAGCGATAGTAACTACAAGAACACCTATCACCAAGCCACAAAGAATATCTCATTCCAAGAGAGGCATAACTTGACAACTGCTACATTCCATCTGTATGCACATATAGGGACTGTTGCTGTTGTTAATATTGAAGAAAAAAGGTTTATAAAGGCTTCTCTAACCAGCTGTAAAACCCTTTCATTACAGGTTTATGAGATACTCGCTTAAGTCCAAATATGGCAGGCCAAATATCAGTCATGGTGTTTCTGAAAGATTCCTTGTGTTCCTTTGAGATAAATGCACACAGGATTGTGAACATACCCCATTGGGACTGAAAGCTGACAGCTCCTAAAAACAACCCACAGTTATTTTTCTCAATTCCGAACAGTCAGAAAATCAGCATAGCACACATTTCTGACATTATTGCAATATCTGCAGGCTTTGCAGTTTACACACACACACGCACACGCACACACACACACACACACACACACACACACACACACACACACACACACACACACACACACACACACACACACACACACACACACATACACACACACACACACACACACACACACACACACGCACACACACACACACACACACACACACACACACACACAATCACAAATACACCATTGGTTTCTTGTATGAATGTGTCTGTTTGGTCCTGGTGTTTGTGTGGACCTGTGGAAGTCGTTGTGCACCAACAGGATTTAAATGGCTATAAACTGGAAAAGAAAAACAAAACATGCAGAGCATTGCAATGTTATGGTTCTGGGCTTTGGAAGACGCGATTGTCCTATTGATTGTCCATACATGTTGGTAAGAGATAAGATTGAGGAGAATAGCAATGAAACAATAATGTCATGTCACTATAGCATAACAGATACTATAATATACAAACCATGACTCAATGTAACTGCACTGTTAGAGAAATGATGGCAGAAATAACCTAATCATCTTGTTGGTGATGTTAAAGGAACACGCCACGATTTTAGGGAACACCAACATTTTCTCATTTACATGTTGTGACTTGTAAAATTACAACACATAGGCTACAAATAGATGATTTTCTAAGCATAAACAAACTTGGAACTATGTTCTCATCGCTTCTTGGGTTAAGTGATTTGCACACAGCAGCACCTGAAAAGCTGCAGTAGCAGTGCTTCACGAGATTGAAATGTAGTTCCAAGCATGTGTGCTGTATAAATTTTACATCAAATGTATACACATTGGAAGTATGTGGAATGTGTTGGTGGAATGAGTTGCCCAGTGCTCTCCGTTCCAGCAACAGTTTTGGATCTTTTAAGAGGGGTCTTAAGGCATATTTGTTTAATATGCATTTAGTCTTTTGATCGTTTGTTATGTGTTATGGTTTGTATAATAGTATTGTTTTGTTATAATTTGTCCATTGATAGATTTAGAATTGTTTTGCTATTGTCCTTAAATTTAGCCATACCATGCCATAGTTATTGTTATTATATGATTAATTGAGTGACTTATTTGATTGCTATTCTCATTTTCATTGTTTTATTTCTCATTAGTTTAGTGCTTAAAATGATTGTTTTATTGATAATATTGCTATTCTCCCTATTTTGTAATTGTTCACTGTTAATTTAATTTGTATTGTTATTTATTTGTATGTCGCTTTGGACAAAGGCGTCTGCTAAATAACCATAACCATAACCATAACCATAACCAAGTAAACTAGTCACAACATGTAAATAGAACCACATTTGAATGCTTTTGTCATTTTTGGGAGATACGCTGGTTGGAACTACCCACCTCAATGAACTATGCTAAGCTAGGCTAACGGTAAGTGCGCTAGACTGAGTTTCTGCATGCACAGAGATGCGAAGGGTACAGTACAGTATATATTATCTTATCTAACTCTGTGGGGGAGATGGTGAATAAGCTCATTTCCCGACATGTTGACTTGTTGCTTCCATAAAGCGAGCTTGTCCTCTTGTTAAAAAGAGCCTATTATTCTAGTTTTCCTTAAAGCACTCACTTTCCATTTTGTTTTCCCCTTCACTTTATCCCTACTTCATTATTGTCCACATTTCATCTCTGTCAGTGTCTTTTTCTATCTCTCTCTTAGACTCTTTCTTTTCCCAGTGGCGTGTGGCTCAGCAAGGACCTCTCCACCGCAGAGCACAAACAAGGGCGTCCGCCGTGCTGCCTGACTGACGCCTGGGCTGCCGCCTGCCCCTCCACCCCTCCACCCTTCTGTGGGCAGCCCTAGAGGAAAGTGCAGATCAGCAGCACCACAGCCCCTTCATCAACCATCAACCACAGCAGCTTCTAAATGCAGCCATAGACAGAGACAGGGAAAGAAACAGAAACTGAGATAGAGAAGGAAAGAGAGAGAGAGAGAGAAAGAAGGAAGGAAAGAAAGAGAGAAAGAGAGAGAGAGAGAGAGATGAATGTGGGAGATATGGAGACAGGGTATGAAATGAAGAGAAGAAAAAAGACATGCTGGAGGGTGCAGACAGAGAGAGCCGAGCCGAGCT
>NC_084996.1:32901154-33076154 GCF_963854185.1 Sardina pilchardus
TTTATTTTGTAGCAAGGCAGTATAGGGAAGTGTGTGTGTGCGTGTGTGTGCGTGTGTGTGCGCGTGTGTGTGCGCGTGTGTGTGTGCGTGTGTGCGTGTGTGCGTGTGTGCGTGTGTGCGTGTGTGTGTGTGTGTGTGTGTGTGTGTGTGTGTGTGTGTGTGTGTGTGTGTGTGTGTGTGTGTGTGCGCACACGTGTGCTATTAGTGAGGGGCAATCCAATTGATTAAAGGGGTTTGGACCAATTACACCAGATGGCTGTTCCATGATTGACCCAACCTCAGAAAAGAAAAGCTCAACCAGGCAGCCGGAAAAAAAAAACCATTTCCATTGTCCATGTTCCTTGTCCATTTCTTGCAAACTCTCATTCACTCACACAAAAACTCACACTACCCTTCTTCACGCATTGACACACACACACTCATACACTGCTCAAATATACACACATTCAGACAAACAGCCAACAACAACAATCTACTCCACAAATTGTACTGCCTGCTCAACCATAAACCACCCTGAATGGCACACAACATTCTCATGGCTCAGACCAATCATGCTCAGCTCAGAATGACTGCTGGAACATGATCGACACCTTTTAACAACTCTACAAACTAAAGATGCCTTGATAGCGTTGCACGTGACTGGAATTGGGCCGTTTTCAGAAGATGCGATGACCAGTGATCAGTAGCAATATCTGATTCCATTGCCTGTCAAAATGTCACTTTTTTATTACCATGTCATGTTGAAATCTTCGCCGGGTTTAACAGTCAAGACGTACATGTATGTTTTTCAGTGAAATTAGTTCATGATATGAAACTGTAGACTGTATACTGTCGAATTATGCGAAAACGTGAAATTCAACATTTTAACCCGGAAGTTTGTTTATTGTGGATTTTCTCAAAATAACGTTGTGCGCAAAGCGACTGATTTTGCTTTGAAGAGTCACATTTTATGTTGTAAAATGTGGTTATCAATGCAAGAATGCACACCTCAGAACATAAATGAATGATCGTAATACAATAGCATTTCACATACTGTATGACTAACTACTAATGGTGCGGTATAATCCTCTGATCACCAACGTAACAATAACAACACTTACTAGTTCAACAGATAGCCATAACTATTTATGGATTATTTAAGTTGTTGTAAATGACAAAAAAGCATACAGTATTTAATCAGAATAACAAAAATAATGCAACCATCACTGACTAGAGATCTCATGTAAAAGTAAAAGAGCTTTCAACAGAGGGTTTCAGTAAAAATAGTTCTAGACCTCCATGTTTACAGTAGCCATCCTCTGCCACAACCACAAGACACTGGATGACTGCAGTTGACTGGACAATGGGCCTTCAGTAAGCAAGAGAAGGGCAATGTACTCAACAGGTACTGTATGCAGCCAAGTACTCAACAGATAGACATCTGCAGAGGAAGCGCAGCCTGCAGAACTTGATCTCTGTAGGGCCATTAGTAAGCAACCTTAGTGAGATGCCTGAGAGTGCTGGTGCCTCTTTTGCCTCTTGTTTAACACAACACTTCCTTCTGACATCTCTCTCTGATCAGATGAGAGGAGGTCGGGGCCAGCACCCCTGGCATCCACACAACAAACATACCCATTTGAGTATGTGTGTGCAGTCTAACAATGTTGCCATGCACATTTGCATCAACATGACTTGAACACAGAGCTCTTCACATGCCTAGAGTTCTTTGCATGGTTCAAAAATATGCTGGAAGTATGTAATGTGGTTGCTTTTGTCCTGTTCTTTGGCACGTGTAATTAAAGTGATGGTGTGTGTGTGTGTGTGTGTGTGTGTGTGTGTGTTAAGGTGTATAAGTCTGTCATGACTGTCACGGTTAGATTGTTAACAGTGTGTGTGTGTGTGTGTGTGTGTGTGTGTGTGTGTGTGTGTGTGTGACACTAGCCAGAGAATGCCTGACAGCTTGTCACCAGATGAGTGAAGAGAGGTAGCTCTCTACCACATTCTTCACAGGCACTCTAACACAAACACACACTGACACACACACACACACACACACACTGAGATACACACACACCAACTTGATCATTTGATCTTTACTTGTTACCAACTTAGGTGTGACTCTCTGATGGGTGGTGGGTTTGTGTGGGATGAGAGACAGGGAGAGAGACACTGGCTATTCATGGGCTAGACAGTGAATAAGGTAAATAAGGTTACTGTAGGTTAAGATAAGTTATAGTTCATTGTCAAAATTCAAATAAACACACAAAATACACAGCCTGTACACACACACACACACACACACACACACACACACACACACACACACACACACACACACACACACACACACACACACACACACACACACACACACACACACACACACACACACACACACACACACACACCTGTTCCAGGGTATCTGCACAATTGCTAAGTACACATCTAATGACTTTTGAGACATCCTGACCTCTAAAAGAGGAAAACAAACATTACACCTGGTGCTGGCTTATTGTATGTATAGTGCTGCGTGCAGTCTGATGACACTGAACACAACAGCAGATATATCCACTAGTAATGGTGGAAACAGTCATTGTTGTGGGATAGGCAGGTAAAATAAAACAATGAAGTAAACTAAGTTTAAGACTGGAAGACTGTGAGGACCTCGCTGTTCTGAGAGCAGTACCTTTAGACTCCCATGGCAGGCCACACATGTAAAAGCTTGTGAGTGAGTTTGTGAGTGTAGCCATTGTCTCTGACAAGAGGGGTGAGTGTGTGAGATATGCGGATGTGTGCACACGCGTGTGGCGGTTGGAGTGAATGTCTCAGAACAATGATACGCCTGGAATGTAGAGTGTCTTGTTGGGGGCCTTCATACTGGGGAATACGACAGATCTGAACATGTCTCTCTCTCTCTCTGTCTCTCTCTCTCTCTCTCGCAAACAGCAAGAGTGTTGTTTGTGTACTCACCCTGTGGAGGTACCCAAGGACACGGAAGCCAGAGAGGAATTCAGCTTTCTGCTGTCCCACAGTCTCACCTCCTGCTGGCGGACCTACACACACACGACACACAATTGATACCCAGACATGCACAAGCACAATGCTGACATGACCTGTGCTGCTGCATACCTGAGGAAGTGGGGCAGAGAGGACTCACCTGGTTGAAGCCTGTGCTCAGGAAGCAGTCATCTCTAACCCAGAGGACGCACGAGTCCCGGTTGTTCTGCAGGCCTGCAACACTCTGGCCAGGACACACAAGCAAAGCACATGAGCAGCAGTGGCAACAGCCTCTTCCCATTTGCATTTCAACTCACATGAAGGATTTTCCAGAGAGAAAGACATATGGCAATTAAACTCCACTGCAGCTACAGAAGGATGATGGACACACACACACACACACACACACACACACACACACACACACACACACACACACACACACACACACACACACACACACACACACACACACACACACACACACACACACACACACACACACACACACACACACACACACACACACACACACACACTCTGTTGCAATCTACCCACTGTGACATGATAAGGAGATAAAACAAACTGGTGACAACAGGTTTCTGTCTCTGCCCCTCTCTCAACCTTCTACGTGCACATGCATGCTCAGAGACAGCCTGGAATGACGGGAACTGACAGATAGATAGACAAGGAGTCACCCACACTGAAAGACAGCAGAGCCCCCATCCACACACACACACACACACACACACACACACACACACACACACACACACACACACACACACACACACACACACACAAACACAAACACAAACAAAGTACAAACAAAGTACAAACTCTTAAGTTAGCAGACCACATTAGCTCATAAATCATGCATGTGTAGTGTGCTACAGTGAACATTCAATGTGTATCATGCTGATTCTGACAGTAGTAGTGGGCATCTTGGGTATAATAATCATTGCACCATAACAACTTCAAGAGGCTGAACCGTGAGTGCCCTCTATTCTGCCTGCTCAGACAGCAACAGTTCCAGGACACAAAAAGTCAGGCTGGGTAACTCTAATGGCTGCCTTTGGGGTTTGGATGTCATAGCAGATGGATAAGGTTAAGATGACCCCAGTACAAGTGTCCAGAGCACCGTTATCTGTTACTGTTACGGCTATCCCCCTTAGTCCCACTACAGCCTTCTGCACACAGACAAATGAATACACGCAGGTGAAGCACTGATATTTATATTTAGAAGCACTGCATTCTTTACATTAGTAATCATGTGACAAATAAACATCCTTGTATGCTTGATATATACATAGATATATACACATACATATAAGTTCATCAGGCACTGTGAGTGTAACAATCTAAAACATGTCCCCATGAAAATGTAAAGTGCACCGGTCACTGCCTCTAGGGCTGGACAGCTGGACTGTCCCCATGAGCTGTGAGATAGCAGGAGGAGAAGGCTGCAGCTCAGCCACCTCTAGCTCAGCTCCACACCAGCTCAACACAAAGGAATCTTATCAGCCCACTCCCAAAGGCAAACATGTCTGGGACTCATCCACACACACACACACACACACACACACACACACAGAGACACACACACACACATACACACAGACACACACACACACACACACACACACACACACACACACACACACACACACACACACACACACACACACACACACACACACACACACACACGTTATTTTCTTTGAAAGAACAGAAGTAATGATGTCTTTTCAATGCATGAGGCTGAGGCACAATGATGTATTTCATAATTACATAATATGAATGTCTTCCAAACACACACCTTTGGAGCCCCCACATTAAAAGTGTTGTGTGACTCATCTGTGTTTGTGCTCAATAATATCAGAAGGAGAGGCCAAAAGGAATGGATTAGGGTGAGGGGGAAAGGGAGCAATTCATTAGATGAGGAGAGCTAATCACTCCCAGATATGATGACATCATTCAGCGCCAATCTTAACTCAAGCCAGGTCATTTTGAGATACCATCATCAGTGTAACATGAAGCTTCATGAAGTACCATTATGGCTAACAACCAACCAGCTCAGCTCATCTCTCTCTATCTCTCTCTCTCTCTCTCTCTCTCTCTCTCTCTCTCTCTCTCTCTCTCTCTCTCTCTCTCTCTCTCTCTCTCTCTCTCTCTCTCTCTCTCTCTCTCTCTCTCTCTCTCTCTCTCTCTCTCTCTCTCTCTCTCTCTCTCTCTCTCTCTCTCTCTTCTTATTTTTATATCTTAACTGGACTTATTGACAAGACGGCAAATACAAACTGAGTTTGAGTTGAGAGAACCACCCACAAAACCACACACATATCTACACCACTTGACAGGCCACAATGTGAGTCTTACAATGAGAATATAAGTTCATTTCCTTCTACAGTTGAGACATTCCAAATAAGACTCTTCCACAACATATTTGTACTGCACTGTGGAAAATGCTGACTGTTAGCAATCAGGAAAATATTCTTCTCAAAGTTGTTGTCAATGTCTTCCTCTGTTCCACTGTGTCAGAGCCCCCGCATCTGCTCTTCACCTCTCACTGATCCACACCAAAAGTGACATCACTACTCCCTTCACTCGACCGCTGCCATTCTGGCCATTGATGATGAGGTCATCACAACTCGTTCATAAAACTAGGGGGGGGGGGGGGGGGGGCATTGGTATGCTGATCCGTGTGTGTGTGTGTGTGTGTGTGTGTGTGTGTGTGTGTGTGTGTGTGTGTGTGTGTCTGTGTCTGTGTGTCTGTGTGTCTGTGTGTGTCTCCACAACACACTGTTACACAGAAGATTCCATGGCCTGCATAAACACATTCTAACTCAACATGTGTCTGACACCTACACATACTGACATGCAGTACAACCTTCACAGCTTGTAGGTGTGTGTGTGTATGTGTGTGTGTGTGTGTGTGTGTGTGTGTGAATTCCTTTCAGTGCATCTCTTAGATGGAGTCTAAGAAAATATGTGTGTATGCATACAACATTCCTTCTCTTGCACACATTATGCACACACTTCCATACTTAACAGATACAGAACATAAAAAACATAGAATATAGTCGATTTAGAAAGGATGCAAAAAGACAAGCAAGAAAGACATGAAAAAAGAAAGAAATGTAAACAAATACAGAAAATGTAAACGGAGGCCAGAGGATGATAAATGTGTGAAAAAGTATTTCACTCCGAAAAATAAAATGAAAACACTTTTTTGTTTCTTTTACTCATAGCTTTACAGTGTGTGTGTGTGTGTGTGTGTGTGTGTGTGTGTGTGTGTTTAACCAAACGTAGAGCACATCTGTGTCACTGCACAAGAGAATGTTGATTCACCGACCAGCCTGAATATCAGGTGTCTGTATGCACATATGGGAACCATCTCCCTCCCTTTTTCTCTCTCGCCCCCGCCACCACCCCTCTAAACACACACACACACACACACACACACACACACACACACACACACACACACACACACACACACACACACACACACACACACACACACACACACACACACACACACACACACACACACACACACACACACACACACACACACACACACACACACACACTTTCAGCCATATTCGGTCTCTGGGTGTGCACAATCTCTGAGCCAGGGTTTAAATATTTAAGAGTGTGCAAAAGTTTCTCTCCCTGTCTCACTCATCCCGTGTTTTCATTCGTGCTCTACCTTTGAAATGGAGAAACTAAATGCTCCTGCATTGGACTCCACCACTGTGTGTATTTAACCTGTGTGTCCTTCCCCTCCTCTGAGAGTAAGAGTTCTTTAGTGTGTGTGTGTGTGTGTGTGTGTGTGTCTGCGCGCACGCAGAGAGAGAGTTTAATCACTGGTTACTGTGTTGTTTCTGAAGCTAACAGACCCTAATTTATGTGCTAACAAAGACTGATTAGAGAAGACCAGATTTTGTGTGAGTGTGTGTATGTATGTGTGTGTGCGTGTGTGTGTGTGTGTGTGTGTGTGTGTGTGTGTGTGTGTGTGAGAGAGAGATAGATTGATATTGGATGGATATTGGTTGAGGGCCCTCTACTGTACTATCACATCCCCTGGTGATGTGCCTAGTCCACCAATCTGCTCAAACTCTTCACCAGTCAGAGGTCTACAGCTGAGTGGCAACGCTCTTATTACATCTCCACTAGAGTTGGCCCAAACACTTTGGGAGACTCCAAGCTCAAATGCAAACTAAGGTACAGTAACTGTATTTATGTATCAATATGTAATATCACACACTTATGTTGTCCATATAATACATTTTTGTGTACTTACCAATTATTGTAAAAAAAGGCAAATTAAACGTACAAAGATTCCATCTATTAAAGCAATAAAAGGGTAAATACCCAAGGAGGATGAATACTTTTACATGCCATTGTATATGCATAATCATCTTTATTCTTGTAGGCATCGCTGTAAAACCCAGTTATGTATTGTTTTAAACAGAAACTGATAGGGTGGATATTTGACATCATATCTATCTGAACTAGAAGGGAGGAGCTCTGAGTGTATAATAAGATATTTTCAATAACAGTCAACGAGCAGGTGATAGGACAGCTTGTTTTGCACAGCTCATACTGACATACTGAGGAGGAATCCATAAGAACACGTTGGCACCAGCTTGCTAAACCAAGGATGCATCCCAGACTAAACAGACCTCAACAGATGTGTGCTTATCAGGCCATTCCCTGTTGACAAGCTACTGCCTCTAGAAAGAAATTCTGATACAACATTAAGTTAAGGTACAGCAGAGAATATCTTTCACAGGGACACTACCTTAGCCACGTTTACATGAACAGTTTTTTTGTCATTCCAATGAAACTATTCCGATTGAAAAATGTGTGCCATCTGTTTAAATGGGGTACGTTCTATTCCAGGTGCTCTTAGGTGCAATCTCAGATGCTGGTGACCTTCTACCCTTGTGCCATGGAGGGCATCCGCACCAACTGTGCCACAGTATGGTATGGCAACTGCTCTGCCTCCGAGCAGAAAGCACTGTAGAGGGTGGTGAAAAGAGCCCCACGCATCATTGGTTCCTCACTCCCCTCCACTAAGGCCATCCAAGGCAAGTGATGCTTCCTCACCCCACTCCCCTCTGGAGGCCTTACAGGTCTCTCTTTACTGGAACCAGCAGAAGGAACCAGGAACCAGGAACCTGGGGATCTTGAGCATGGCTTCGGATATTGCACTTTTATGGATGGCATTCTTAGCACTTCAAGTGGTTCAGTTCTTGTCCAGTCCACAATGGGTAGACACAGCTCCAGTCTACAAGGTCATTGAACAACAGGAGGCCAGAGCAAAAAGGAAGAGACAGGACACATATGGGAGGAGAGAGAAATGCACGGAAGAGCGATGGGAAGAGATCGGGACAAGAGATTGGAAGAGGAAGGCTGTGGTTGCAAGGATCACAAAGACTTTGTTTTGCCAACCAAAATCCAGTATACTGTTTATGTGTGAAAAGCTTTCTTTTATGTGTGTGTTTGGGTCAGTGTGTTGACATATTTATTCAGTTGAAGGGGAAAGAAATGAGAACGAGGCTGGACCTCGAATGCTCCTATAAAGCTCTCTCTCACTCACACGTACTGTATGCACATATGCATGCACACGCATGGCGCACGCACACACACACACTTTATTCAACTAGAAATGTACACCTTTTGGACTACGTCTAGTGCAAACATCTCCATTCAGCTAATCATGCTGCAGTGTAGGGCTCAGGCACAGGGATTCGTTTCCATGAGGAATAGGCCTCGCAGAGAGATTGATCACCACATAACCGCTCACCACAAAGACGTCACTGCGCACTGGCAACAGACTGCACAAACACCAGCCCCCAGATTGATTCCACATAACGGAAAGATTCAAGAAAAAAGGGGGGAAAAGTAGCAGAGGCTGGGTTGGAAAGGTGAGCAGTGGAAGACAAAAAACCCTGTCAGCAATGCGAAGGAGAGAGAGAGAAAGAGAGGGTGAGAGAGAGAGAGATCGAGAGAGAGAGGTGATTTCTGGTGTAAGTGAGACACATACACTTGGAACTGCCAGCATGGTTTGTCAAGAGGCTAAAAATACCTGAAAAAAAACTGAAGAGGCGCAAGTGTACGCATCCACACACACAAACAGAGGCGCATACACACACCTCTCCTTATGGACGGCCTGACCTGTGTTCTCACCGGTGTTGGCTTTCAGACACTGGCACTGGGCAGCTTCGCCTCGACTACGCTGTTTCATTTCCTAGAGGCCCTTTAGCAGTCAACTCCTAACGCTAGTACAGCATGCAACAAAAAACTCAAATTGAACTCACAACTCAACAACACAACACTGTGTGTGTGTGTGTGTGTGTGTGTGTGTGTGTGTGTGTGTGTGTGTGAATGCCTGCACAGGGGGAGGGTGATGGGTAATGTGTCTACTTCGATCAGTTTTCTGGCTCTTTACCCTTGCTTGCGTGGCACTTTCGGAAATAGTTTGCGGTTGTGGAAAAAGGGCATGCGTATCTAATGCTTTTTGCATTGCCCTTTTTAGGTGAAAGCAGTTTTCCCTTCCAAATGTATTTTTCAGAAGTGCGCATTAGGTGTCATCGGACATACACTTTGCCAAGTGGCACACGGCGTTCTCCGGAAGCAAGGACATCCGGAGCGCGTTGTGACTGAGCTAAAGCCGCAACAGTAATCTAATACAGGACCTTCCATCACACAGCAAATGATGCGGATGTCAAAACTATTAACCCCACTCACAGTCAAATTATAGTCCCTCTTAACGAGACATTTTAATAAGCAACAGCAACACAAAGTGCCTAGATACAGCAAAGGGCTGTAAGAAGCAATGCCATTATTTTCTAGTTTTGAGCTGAACTTTCTAAACGTTGCATTCACAGTTAAGTAAGTTTCCTATAGACACACTGAGTGTATTTAACTTGAGATGACAGGTAGACCGTGAAGTGAATATGTGTGATGAACAACTGAGGGGGAAAAGACATTACTGTATATCTCTTATATTTGTGTATAGACTTTTATCTCTTGTAGCTAGGGAAAGATTCACTGAGCTATATTCTCATTCTAACATTCCAAAAAATGCTGTCCTTTGGATCAATCCATAAATGCTCGGGTTGTAACTGTTTTTGATTTGATGAATTACCCATTTAAGCTGCAATTTGTATGATCTGTATGTAGTCAGGTGTTTCCTTTGAGGGAGTGCAGGGCTGAGTCTCAAATTCTAGCCAATTCTTCCAGATAGCACATAAGGTTCCCAAATGATACAAGTCCAGTGTGCACACTTGAAGATATATGCCACATGTTAGAAGTCTTTGAATGTGAATTATAAATGAGAGGCTCTCCCTCCAACTCAGAGCCCACAGACGGGCTTAAGGGCAGTTGACAGCTGTGAACAGAGATGTGGCTCCTTACCCACAGGCCTAATTGGAAACTTGCTTCAAAGAGAGGGCGCAAGATGCAAGAAAGATGGGGGGATGACAAAAAAGAGGAACAGACAGAACGGTGGTCCCCCTCAGGCCCCATGGAAGACACCCCACATGAGAGTGCAGCAGTGGCACAGCTCTTCACTAGGCCTCAGATGCTGTCCCTGGCCCTCAGTCAAAAGAACCATGAGCAGGACTACGTGCTGAACTGGGTGGGAAGGGCAAGAGGAGGGATACACAGCAGCAGGGTGATCTGACCAGGGTGATCTGACTTGACATCAAGTAGGATGAACCATTCTGTCACATTAATATGAACCATGGTAGCCTGGGAAAACCCAGACCTTCACAACTGTACAACTGGGAGGGGGGTCTGGAAAAGGTTCACTGACTTGAGACTTCTAGCAGGAGCATAACTAGCAGTGAAATTAAACTTATTTTGGTACATTAAACTCTTACTTTATCATTTCAAAAGTGTGGCAATGTTGTAAACAAAGGTTTAAAATGATGTCTTAGGGACACTGAACATGGGCTTCAATGGCCTCTTGGCCAGACAGACCTGCAGAGTAAATCCCATACATTTGCCATACATGAAAGCTGCTAGGAAACAAACTGCCAGTTGAATGCAATTTTACGTGAGAAGCACCTGGAGTTAAATGATTGTCCCCTCCTCCCCTTCAAGTAAACCAAATACACAGGCATTGTAGAAACGAATGGGAAATCTGCTCACCAGACTCTCTCACTCACTCGCGATATATGTGTGTATACTTTGGCGAAGAGCTGGTAAAAAAAAGCATGTGATGTATCCCACAGTCAGAGTTGAACATTCACTTTATTTATATTCAACCACCCACAACACACACACACACACACACACACACACACACACACACACACAAACAAATAAGACAATTTTCACTACTGTTTTCAGTTCACCGTTGTGTGTGTGTGTGTGTGTGTGTGTGTCTGTGTGTGTGTGTGTGTGTGTGTGTGTGTGTGTGTGTGACTGTATAATATTAGCTGCCTGTGTGTTAAGGAAAGCACTGGCAAGCACCTTGCATTCCTTCACACTGACACAGACTGATAGCTGCAACATTAAATATTATTTTTATAAGGCAAGGGGAAATGTGCTTGAGGGTCAGTGCTATGTGATGAGTGCTACTAAAATGAAGCTGGGATAAGATCACATTACAAACACAGATGGTTTTACACACACACACACACACACACACACACACACACACACACACACACACACACACACACACACACACACACACACACACACACACACACACACACACAGAAATTAAAGGAGAATGTGGTAACAGCATGGATCAAATGTGCCGCATCCGTCGGCATACCACTTCACAGAGTCCTGCTCCCATGTGTGGGGTTCTGTGGTGGAGAGGAAGAAAGACTGAAAGAAAGACTGAAAGAAAGACTGAAAGAAAGAGGGAGGAGCTGGGAAAGAAAAGCTGAAAGTTGAGCCCACAACAGTGCAAAGTCACCTGTAAGTTAACTGCCATGTCTGTTCAAATTAGGCAAGTATGCTAAACAGATCTCTACCCACAACTGTGATTGAAACAGAACCTTAGAAACTAAATGATACTGATATTAGCTCAGGGAGCGCACACACACACACACACACACACACACACACACACACACACACACACACACACACACACACACACACACACACACACACACACACACACACACACACACACACACACACACACACACACACACACACACACACACACACACACACACACACACACACACACACACACACACACACACACACAGAGTTCATTTCCTTTACACGTTTTGGCCTGATCATGCCAGTAGGCCAATAACAACAGTGCCCTGAAGTTGACTGTCTGGCTTCTGTGTGCTGTTAAGTTTCAACTCACACTTCAGCTCTTTCAGTGACGTCTTTATCTGCATTGGTCACTAGGCAATACTGACAATAGGTCTCAGCCTAGGTAAGCAAACTATGAATTCCTATGAATTTCTTATTACTACTGTTTACAGGCAAACTACGACACTGACCGACTTTTACCCCTTCTAGGGGCAAGCACACACCCAAACGATGATCAGATGTCTGATACATGTGGCCGGTCGATAGGCATCGGTGGCTCAAACATATGCTTAAATATATGTGCTGCGTGTGAAGCTCCACTAACACCCACGGACCTCCGTCTATAGCTCATGGCCAACTGGACGTGTTGAAGCGGTGTCGGGAGAAGAGTCCAATTGGCTGTTGGGAGAAGGGTCCAATTGGATGTTCAGCTTGTACTCGTTGCTCAAAAGCACAGTGTAAACATCACATATTCAAGTGAGGAGAACCAATCATGGTTAGCGTTTGGCTTCTGATCTATTAAGTAGTTTAAGCGGTTTCACCATTTCCCCATTCTCCTAAGCCCGTTGCTTTCTTCCACAACCAAAAGTCCCAGGACTGAAAATACTCATGTACTAATGTCATACATGTATTTGATTAGAGCTAGAATGTTCCTCTGGAGAATAAAAGTGGCCTAGTGTGAAAATAAGCTAGGATTCAGATCAGTCCAACGTGCTAGCAACTGAGCTAAAAGCCCCGGCTGCTAGCTCTGTCACTAGCACAACTCTAAAGGTGTCGCGAGGGAGGCTTACACAACGTACATAGGCCTACTGCACAGCTACGCACCAGCTGGCTACCGGTACACACACAGACCTGGATTAATCCCTATACTGTACTGGTAACTCTCTATGGTAGGCTATAATGAAGTGAATGTGCAAACACAGCTCTGGATGCACAGCCTTACAATCTGCGGATGAATTACTATTCCAAGACCTATTACTCAGATTCAATCTTTAAGTCAAAAACTAACATGTGCATTTTTCTTTCTGATGATCTACAGTACCTGCTTCTTCCTGAATTATCTGGGACATATTGTGGCAAGGCAATAGAAGTAGACCATACTGTGAATTGAACCACTACTACTTATGATCTAGCTCCTGCTCTACCTCATGGCCCAGAATGTTTTAGCCACTGCCTTCTAATGGGTAGTCCAATTGCTGACACTCTCAGCAGGTTTCTGGGTAAAAGTCCGAGTGAGCCATAATCTAAAGGTAGACTGATTTGTGCACTGCACTCTAAAGGCGTCCTATCACAGAGTTGTGGAGCCTGTCCATACGTCCAGCCAGCCAGTCAGATGAGCTGGGACTCTCAGATCCTCACTGCTGTCTGTATCTGTTTACACTTCTCTGATTTACACTGACGCAAACGGACACCCCTGGGAAAAACAAGACCGCACTGTGTGTGTCTGTGGGTGAATCTGTGTGTGCGTGCATGTGTGTGTGAGTGTGTGAGTGAGTGTGTGTGTGAGCCTGTGTAATTTTGTATGTGAGGTGAGTGTGTGTGTGTGTGTGTGTGTGTGTGTGTGTGTGTGTGTGTGTGTGTGTGTGTGTGTATGGTGTGTCAGTCTGTGTGTGTGTGTGTGTGTGTGAGAGAGAGAGTCTGTGAGTTATTAATTATTGTGTGTGTGTGTGTGTGTGTGTGTGTGTGTGTGTGTGTGTGTGTGTGTGTGTGTGTGTGTGTGTGTGAGAGAGAGAGAAAGTCTGTGTGTGATTATTTCTCTGTGTGTGTGTGTGTGTGTGTGTGTGTGTGTGTGTGTGTGTGTGTGTGTGTGTGTGTGTGTGTGTGTGTGTGCGTGCTCCTGGATGCTGAAGTCTGAATGAACACAGCCATATGACTAAGAGTATGTTGACACCCCTGGGAAAATCAGGACGCTACTGATGTGTGTGGACTCCTATAGCATTAGCAGAGCAGAGATTTGCATGATATATTAGCTTGTGCATTCTGACACCTATGGGAACAGGGTGTGTCTGTAATTCAATTAGGCTATGCTAATCAAATTATAAACACACACACCAAAAGTAGTAAGCAAGTAAGTAATGTTTAACTACAACAAGAATATTTATTTGATGCATTGTCTGATAAACAAACATTGCATTTGTATGGGCTAATTCATTAACATGTTAAATGTGCCTTCTTATGTTATGAGCCTTGCCTTGTTCTCTGTTCTTGTTTTGATCAGGACTAATCATTCAAATGATAGGCCTTCACATTCACAATTGCAAACACCAGCACCTTTTGGTCTGATATAGAACAAATGCAGTACACTATGCAAAGCTGTCAGCATTGTCTTTGTCACTAAAGTACAGATGTCAACATTGCCCATATCAGAATGAATCTCTTGAATTCTGTGCTTGCTCTGATGCTTTGACAACTGGTCCTCTGGCCAACAGACGATGTTCCAAATATCTTTATGCAGAGCAGACAATGAAGGTGCATGTTGGACTGCATCACAAGAACAAAAATAACACAGGAAAAGAAAAAGCAGAAGGCCATGAAGACGGGACACTGGAGCAGGCCGGCAGCAAAGCTGCCAGTTGGAGCTTGTGAGCGCTGCAGATGTGTGCAGTGGACTGCTGCTGTGCACTCAGCTCCAGTACTTGGATCCAGGTGTCAAGCACGTGGGCCGTTTTATCATTAGCTTGAGAGAAAATGCTCTCTAGGCAACTAGTGTGCTAATGAGGCCTCGCTTCCAAAAAAGCTGAAGCGCACACACACATGCTGCGAGCTCAACCAGCGCCAACTGGCAGCTCCGCTCATCCTTCAGTCAAAAACATATTCAGTGGCCCTCCAGACATTCACACACGCAAACACACTCTCTCTCTCTCTCTCTCTCTCTCTCACACACACTCACACACACACACACACACACACACACACACACACACACACACTGAAGTCTTTGTCCCATTTCATGTGTGCCATTCATACAGGTGGTCAAAGAGTTAAGGTTTAATGTTTGTGCGTGAGTGTCGGTTAAATAAAACCCAGTTCAAATGAAAGCAGATTTCCACCTCCAATTGAATGGTATTAGCAGATGATGTCTTTCAGCACTGCACTTTTTAAGGAAGCTAAAATCCCCGTTACTTCATTCTGGAAAATTCTTTCCGTCTATATTCCTCACTATCAACCTTGCCAGAGAAGGATGGCCCATAAAGACCTCCACAGACTCACAAGCACACATACACACATAAGGCACAGAAAGAAATCTCCGTCCAGACAGAGGGAAGTACAAAGAGAAAGACCATCTCAAAGTGATCATCAATATTGCTCCCCAAGGTTATGTCAGTGATAGTGTTAAAGTCCATGGCAAGGTCAAGTGTGCTTGTGAGGTGAGTTTGCAGAGGTTCTGTTTGGGGATCATGCACAAAACTACTGTCATACATTAGAATACTGACCCACACAAACTGAGGCTAACTTAACAAACTGGCAAAACATTTAGCTAATACAGCATAGCACCACACAACACCAAGCCACATGCAAGCACTGGTGGCTCAGTGCACAGATGAAGTTCTCAGTGCATTGATTTGATTACAGTGACACTATTTCCATGAAAGTTCAAACTTCAAAAATCATAGATGACAAACTCATCTAAAGCCAACCTCCATCATGTTTCTCCATACGCAGTTACTATGCTGCGGATTGAAATTAGTGCCACAAACAATTTAAGACTAAGTTGTTGTTGAAAAATGAAAGAAAGTCAGAAAATACATGGCTTAAATGTAAAGTGGAATTCTGATAATTCATCACGTACTCTAGATCTCCGTTTCCCGAGGTCACCGAGTACGGTCAGACCAAAACCAAAGTTTGGTCAAACTTGTCCATATATCTTCTAAATATTGGGCTTGATATGGAAACATCAAAGGGTGTAATGGAGCATGTTATGCACAATATGACTGATGTCGAACACTTGTCAATAAGCAAGCATGAATCTGGAGTGTTTTTCTAAAACACTTCAATACACTACTCCTCATATTAGTAATGAAATTAAATAATCAATTCAACTCCATTTGAAATCATTATTATTTAATATCCCTAGCTCAAAGCCCAACTAAATTAATCTCATAATTCCATCACTATTCTAGGAGGCGTTCCTGACAACTGGCTGGTAAATTGCAACTAACAACAGCCGCAATGCCAATGCACTAGAGAAGGGAAGAGCATGCACTTCCCAAAGCTCTGACTGCCAGCGCCGATATCACGCTGAGGACTAAGGGCATTCCAGTGATGACATGTTTACTGTGCCCCAGAGAGACATGACTCTTGGTCACACACATTCCAATTTGGAAATCCTACGAGCTTTCAAACAACAGCGAGCGGAAGTGATGGATCACTGAGGCAGTCGGGATCCCCTCCCTCAGCTCTGCACTCGCACCACGGTGTGCACTTGGATCAAAGGCTGCCTGGCACTGGCCTGCTGGAGGGTGATTAAAAATGACCGCCGAGCAAGCGAACGCGCTTACTTAGGCATGTAATAAAACACTGAGAGCAGGCCCGGCACTAGGAAGATATGGCAGTTCCCTATGGAGTGTGTCAGTCTACAGAGATGAAGTATTTTGCAGTGTTGATTCTGAAATATGCCACTGTTAGTGTTAGGCATTCCCTGAACATAAACAAATCTCATTCTGGAGAGAGCATGAGAGCAAACTTCTAAAGGGCTGTTGAAAGTGAGCTTAGAGAAGAAGCCTTTGGAAAGAGGCTTGGTTGGCACTTTGTAAGCCCTTCTGGATTAAAAAGAAAGCCAAGGGGCTATTCATAAAGGATCTCCACAGCCTTACTGAGATTGGCCAAATCTTCCAGAACTCTCTGGGGCTGTACAGTAATACCTGCAATCAGCTATTTAGAACAAATTAATTTCTGCCCATGAACTATTACTTTCACTCGTAGTTTTCTAAGAGCAAGACACTCTTCTAACAGCAAGAAAACAGAAAAAATGTCCTACGGTTTGTTTGTGTGTGTGTGTGTGTGTGTGTGTGTGTGTGTGTGTGTGTGGAGAGAGAGAGAGAGAGAGAGAGAATAATAATATAATATTTTATATCAGATGGGCCCACAGTAACCATCTTAGATTCCTGCCAATATTACCCAGAATTCCCCTCAGGCTACACTACTTGGTCTGAATTCTTGAATTCCTATTTTTTCCCCCTGGTCTGGCTGCTGTATTAAGAATCTCACATCTCCTTCATTCTTCCTTTCTTTCTTTCTCTCTAACTTTAGCAAAAACAATTCTATAAATGCATCCAGTTCATCTCTCATTCATTACTTTCTCTCTCATTCAACTAGGAGACTCCATTATCACTTTCAAAGACAATGCACCATTTCTCATGGATATTAAAGTAAAGTGTAAATTGTGATTCAAAGGTTGTAATTGAATCACATGTATTGTTAGAACTAAATATGTTCAGAGTCTGGTAGGAAAAGCCACAAATAATACACAAATAATAACCCTGAATTTGTCCTGTGTGTGTGTGTGTGTGTGTGTGTGTGTGTGTGTGTGTGTGTGTGTGTGTGTGTGTGTGTGTGTGTGTGTGTGTGTGTGTGTGTGTGTGTGTGTGTGTGTGTGTGTGTGGTGTGTGTGAGTGTGTGAGTGAGTGAAAGAGAGAGTGCAGGAGGGAGAGAGAGAAAGAGAGAGAGAAAGAGAGAGTGCAGGAGGGAGCGAGAGCAGGAGAGAGAGAGAAAGAGAGAGGGCAGGAGGGAGAGAGTGTGGTTGTGATGGGAATGAGGCAGCAGCAGATCATGATTTGGGCCCCTTCCTGTCTCCTCCTGTTGCCAGCCACCGCAGACCAGCAGCACACCAAAACTATGAGCAGTATTTTCAGCTCTGTAATTTAAAACACATACAAATGCAGAGAGAGAGAGAGAGAGAGAGAGAGAGAGAGAGAGAGAGAGAGAGAAAAGACCAGTGCCTTGCGTGCACTTAAACACACGTGCACCACAACCAGCCTCACACCTCGCAACTAACAATCTTAACCTTAGAATGGATCACTGATGCTGGACAAGGAAAACAATAGAAAGACTCTGCCATGCTTATGAGATGTGTGTGTGTGTGTGTTTGTGTGTGTGTAATGCTTTTGTGTGCTAAAAGAGAATCCTTACTGACCTATGCATGTACATATTGATCATTCATAACATTCATGGACATTTCTAGAGGGCCATACAAACAGTCCTGTGCTCCAAAAGTGAAGAGAATAGGCCTGGTGAAATCACAAGATATTCAAAAACCTCTATCTTTGATTATCTCTTTATACACAGAGACACACACACACACACACACACACACACACACACACACACACACACACACACACACACACACACACACACACACACACACACACACACACACACACACACACACACACACACACACACACACACACACACACACACACACACACACACACACACACACACACACACACACACACACAGAAAGAGCACAGAGGGCGTGTGCCAGCCACCTAAATACACACATGCATTGAAACACACACTTGCATTCACTCTGATTACAGATTGAGTCTGTTCTGCTCCTTCTGTCCAACTGCAAAATTACCCAGGACTCTCTTTCCCGTAAATACCCCACAGGCTGCAATTACATCTATATATACATATATACATACACGTGTTGCACACACACTGACACACACACAGAACATCACCACCTGCCTGCAAGAGCTCACAAATCAACACACAAATACCATCCAGTCCTCAGTCTGCATCCTGGACAATATGTTTGCTATCTTTCAAGATCATGTGTAATTATACTTTATTATTTGTTATTTTTATTATGATTATGTTTTACCTATAAAAAGCATCTCAAGTATTTTATGCTTGTGTCGGGGGGGGGGGGGGGGGGGTTGATTCAACAATTATTGATTTTCTTATATTGCTTACAGCGTGTCCTAACAGGATCCAAGCAAGTGACTGTCTGGTAGCATTCAATGTTATCAATGTTCAATGTCTACACTGAATCCATTAAATATGCCCTTCAATTGAGGCATAATAGCAGAGCAATGCGAGCGACAGGAAGAAAATAGAAACAGGGCAATCAACAAAAGTTTTCTCAAAACATTTCGTCACTGCACAGCAATGCTTCATGGCGCGTACTATTAGGACATTCCAATTGAAAACAATGTGACGAAAGGGATTTAAACGCTAATGTTCACTCAGATGGCATCCTGATAGGACACGTTGTCAGGCTTATATTGATTAGACTCCAACAATCCAACATTAATGTGACTCACACAATTCAGTCTGTGTATCAACAAAAGCCTTCGCCATGCTCTAAGATGAAGATGTAATCTATGTGAAACATAGCCTATTACCCAGAACTATGATATCTGAAGGCTTATTCACTTCACTGAGGTAATTATGTTTTGTTTTGCTGATGTTGACTAATACATTTATAGGATATCTCTCATTTCATAGTATAATAACAATACAGTTAGTAGAGACAATTTAGTAGCCCACCCAAGAATGACATCCTGGTTACCGTCAAACTGATTGTACTACAGTCATTCTTTTCTTAAGCTAGGTGTACATGTACATTATATAAGCTACATTATGTTTGCATTTACATAGATAATTACTGCAACATGGACTGTGAAGTTTTTGTGTGTGTGTGTGTGTGTGTGTGTGACCAAACACTATCCATATAAACACACAGGCGCAGCATGGCATGGGCTAGTGCCTGTGATGAGCCCGAGCACTGGGAGTGTGTGTTTAAATGTTGTGGCAGTGATATGTGTATACCAAGGCTTCACACCCACAATGAGAAACAATTATGGGGTTGGTCAAGTATGTTCATGTGGTGTGTGGTGAGGCTGTACACAGTTTGTATGTGTTTGTTTGAGAATGAGTGTTTGTTTATGTGAATGCCAGTGAAATAGCGCGAGAAAGGATCCTAGTCTGAATAAAGCTAATAGCATATTAATGACTTTGCAAACACCCATGGAACAGTGTCTGTCTGAGCTGAAACAGCTGCTCGCTAAGGAGACTGTGCACATTCTCACACATAGATGAGCACAGCAGGTGGGAGTGGGGCAAGAGATAGTGGTCACTTCTTATCTATTCATAAAATAAGATGACTGGCTCCAGAACTAAAGCCTAATGACATGACTTAAGAGTGATCAACAGTCAATGCCTTTTCCAATGCAGAATGGACTGAGCCATAAAGGCATGTCTATATGGCTCGGATAGTATGAGGGTTAGTCATTTCCAGAGATGATACTTACGATCCCTATACGAACTTACATCACACGCACGCACGCACAACTGCGCTTAAACCTTTAGGTCACAGGTCCGGGCCTTTCCCATGGTTGTCATGGTACCCATGTCAAACAAACCTCTGAACTTCAGTTGAATCAAGGACTTGATTGGCTTTTGTGCGTGTGACTCTCTCTGTGTGTGTGTGTATGTGTGTGTGTGTGTGTGTGTTTGTGTGTGAGAGAGAGAGAGTGTGAGTGAGTGAGAGTATTATAGAAAAATGTACTGTACCTGTACAGAGGTCAGCTGAGCTCTGGGGTCAAAGATGCGCAGCTTCTTATCCTAGGGAAGAAAAAGGTAGAAAACATCAAATCCAGAAAACCTTTTAAAACATCAATCATTGTTGCCATTGTTACTGTATATTATCTCCTACATTCCCTGTAGATTGTACAATTGAAAGAGATTGATTACAAATGCAGAGTCCTTTCCCTCCCATGTACCCTATGTGAGACCCTCACCCTCCTCTTGTCTACTGACACCCTTTGGACTAGCCTCATACGCATGCACAATCGGCTGCTCTTCAGGAATTCAGCAAGTTTATATGAGGCTATCATGCCCCGAGAGCTCTGGCTTTTTCCATATAAAACTGTATAGGACGTGTGTGTGTGTGTGTGTGTGTGTGTGTGTGTGTGGAGCTGCTCCATAGCACAGTGGAAACCCATAGTGAGCCCCCTCTCTCTGCCAGGACTCAGTGCTACTGCATAAGCATGAGGGAATATGACAGGAAGCTCATATGGGAGCGATCAGGAGAGGAGCTCTCGTGTGTGAGGGTGAGGTGGAACCAACGGCCCCGTGCTCAACTCCTCATGGGGAACCTCTCATGGGGCGCACGCCACGATTGTGTGGAAATGGGAGACTGCTGTGCACTAGCTGCAAGTGGCTTCCCTTGGCAACCGTCATCCATACACCACGCATCTAATCATGAGCAGACCAGACACAGTCCCTCAGTATATGAAGGCCTTCACCCTGAACTCAGAGCACTGAAATCAGATACACATGTCTAACCAGTTCAATTCCTCAAAGAAAAGACCCTACAGGTTTCTGCTCCCACAAACTGATCATAATGCATTCATCCTGTATCCTCCCATTGGCCCATAAAAACACTTCCATAAAACACTTCATAAGCCCTTTTTCCATTAAAAAGTTAATTTGCTTAAAAATGATGCACATCAAAAAGTTAGTGCGCCACATGTGATGGAAAAGGAAAAGGATGGAACATCAGTTTTGTCCTGATAAGTTAATTTGTTTGCCATGCAGAAGAGGATTAACGAGAGTTAAATCGACATAAATGTGATGGAAAAGGAATTGGAGCATTGTAAGTTACTGTGACACCTGCTCAGAATCTTCACAAAGTTAGCGCTAAAATCTGAATTTTGTCTCGCGCTTCACCTCACAATAATGTACCATTCGCTGCCTTTGATAAATTCGCTAGAAGTGTTCCATTCGCTACAACTGTTGATGGAAAACCATCTAGCGCAGTAGAACAATGCACATTAACAGGGCTCTGATTGCATCATTTTGATTCCCTTGAATCATTCTGCTGAATGGAAAACCGTTTTGGTGCTTCTAATATCGTTCAAAATTACACCGAATTATGACTTAATTTGCTTGAAAATCTTATGGAAAAAGGGCTATACCGTGATTTCTGATTTTGCATTTTCATAGAATTTACATTTCATCATCATACATCCATTACGCCCACTGTCATTGTGTACATAACATATCTCTTCAACCTCTTCAATACACACACACTAGTAGTGTTTCACTGTGCTACACTGGCAATTCCACAACCACCATGCCATGAACCTGCACACTGAGGGCTTGACTGTTTACAGGGTTGTAGGGCAAACAGGACCTTTCAGCCCACACACCCACTTCACCAAGTGGTGAGGATTTCACAGACACAGACACAGACTCTCTCACACACACTCACTCACTCTCACACACACACACACACACACACACACACACACACACCTCAAGTGGTGAGGATTTCACACCCCCTCCCTTCAGATAGGGCACACACAACACAGCCCGACTCTTCCCTCCCCTGCTACTTTCACTACACTTGATTGACAGACAGCCACACATGAGCACATAGTCAGACCAACACAAACCAATAGGTCATATATATTCTTCAGTTCAAAAAGCCACTCCATCAAATACTGTAATGAGCCTCCTGCCACATTACACAGCTGTTCAATCAGAGAGGTCTCTGGAGGAATGTCCCTGAGATCCCTCAGATCCACACAAACCCTTCTGTATTGCTCCTCATCCTCTGGACGTGCTGTGGAATTCCTCACCCCTAGCAACCAACGGCAAGTCTTTTTTGACCACCACAGTCTTGGCATTTCAGTACTGATCCCCCATCACATAGACACACTAGCATATAATGTAAGTGAACAATATTCAAGTAACAAACACTACATTTCATAAAATATCCACTCTACATCATTATAAGGTGCATGGCTCCCTTAAATGAAGAATGCTATCTTACTGCCACTTCTCTGGGCTGTCGGCCTCATCACATTCTCTCTCATATCATATCAATTCATGAGCAGCCACTGCACTAGAACAGCAAACATGGGCTTTAGCAGGCCAGGGGATGAGAGAGGTGCTGTGGCCCACCCACAGGCTTCTGGAGACTCCATAAGCCCCTCTTCAGACAGCACAAGGAGCTCCGCTCAACTCCGCTCATCACTCCTTAGCTCAGCTACACCCAACAACATCAACTCAGCAATAACACACACACACACACACACACACACACTAGAGACAATAGAGTGTGAAGAAATAAATGTGTACCAACAAAACAGAATGCATTCAGTTTCCAGGGGACGATAGCTCTATATCTTTACATTACTCCCCCTCTCTCTCACTTAATAACACACACACGGAACACAGATGCGCGCGCGCACACACACACAAACACAGATGCGCGCGCACACACACACAAACACAGACGCTCACACACACACACACACACACACACAAACACAGATGCGCGTGCACACACACACACACACAAACACAGATGCGCGTGCACACACACACACACACACACACAGATGCGCGTGCACACACACACACACACAGATGCGCGTGCACACACACACACACACACACACACACACACACACACACACACACACACACACACACACACTGTACTTATGTTTGCAAGTGTTGAATTTTGTGGCAAAAGATCAATAATATTTCTTAATATTAATAATTAAATTAATTATTAATAATTAATAGTGTTTAATAAAGCAAGATTTGCACTTAAATCCCAATGGGGAAATTATTTGCAAATTGTTCAAACAACAAAAAAAACTGCATATTTGAAATAATTTCTTGCCTTCTGTCATTTCACAAAATAATTCTCGTAATCGTAATCGAAAATCGCATTTTGAGAAAAGAAAATCGAGATTTCATTTATGGGCAAAATCGAACAGCCCTAGCTTGAAGTGGAGAAAAAGGCGGTTCTTATTATTCACATATATGAATTTCCCCTTGGGGATCAATAAAGTATCTATCTATCTATCTATCTATCATATGTATCATACGGTGTATCGTTATCAGCGAATGTATCAGCTGGTATTGAGACATCAAATACTGTACGCATATTCTTCATACAGTGAATAAAAAATACTAAGAAATATTGGTTATCAATCACCATGTACTTACTGCTTAGGCCTATTTACAGACCTTCAAATTGAGAAGGGTTGAAAAAGGTGATATATTTGCAAAGTAAAACCCGCAAGGTTAGACCCATTTAAACATTAAAACGGCTTGCCAGGCCATGGAGCCAAGTAGTTTAATCTAACATTCCTGTGCTTTCATTAATTAATTAATTAATTCATTCATTCATTCATTCATTCAACCTTTATTTATTCTTGGAGTGTCAAGTTAATCCAGTATGTCCCCAAATGCTTCATTAAATTGGATGTGTCCTCCCTTAACACGCAATAATTTTTAAACATGTTACTTATGCTGGTGTTTGAGTGTTTTGATTCACAGTTCAAGACTGGTAAGCATTTTAAGATGCACTAACACTACTTCCCGTCAGAGCAGCTTAATTAGCGACAGGTGATGATTCATATGGTGATGATTCTGTAGCCTCTTTAGGGGCCTCGTAATGATAGAAAGCTGCACAAGTAGAGGCTACAGTTTGAGATAACAGGTGAGTGTCCTGTAGCACTACGCTCCTGGGAAATGTAGTTTACTTAATTAGCCCCAAAGGGCACGCGGAACCTGATTTGGAGATGACAGAAAAGAGTACCAACAATTTAGGAGATTAGAATCTGCCGGTACACAAGAAAAAGTGCAGGCACGCTTACTGTAAGAGTAAAATGTAGAAGTGCCCATACTGAGTAACAACCCACCTTGAGCATTGCACACACGCTCACACACAAACAAACACACACAAACACACTCACACAAATAAACAAACATCCAGGGAGGGGAAACTCTTTAGTTCTGTTATAATGCCCTCATGAATCACGTCTAATTTTGTATCCAAACAACTTTTCACAAACAATTTCAGCCCAACCTCATCTCCAGGTCAAGAGCTGTGCTGTGGGAAGCCCAATCACCCACCCTGGAGGCCTAGTGTGGGGGCTCTCTGGGCCAGGTGGGGCAGCCACTGCTTCAAAGAGCGCCATAACTCTTAGAGATTAAAGAGCAGCCTACCGCATGTAAGACTGACTGTACTCGACCCACGCAGGGTCAGCGCACAGGTTAAAGGTGACACCAGCTGTCACATCCCCTGAGGTGAACCCCTCCACTTCACAACTCCAAGGCGCTCATTAGTCTGTTAGCTGCTTAACAGTTCATCCAATCGGGTCACAGGATATGAAAATGTGACAATGAGAGTGCAGCCTGTGAGTGGAGGAATCGCAAAAACATCCATCAATCATTTCAAACGGAGCATTAATCTCTGCCTCTCTAATTAGCTCAGCCTCTGTGTCAGCAGGGCTCTCTCTCTCTCTCTCTCTTTTTCTCTCTCTCTCTCTCTCTCTCTCTCTCTGTGTGTGTGTGTGTGTGTGAGAGTCTGCTAATAAGTTTATTTCAATTTGTTCATGCACCAATGTTTTTTTTTGTTTTTATCAGGAGAACTAACATACAGTGAGGAGCACATGTATTTGATACCATGCTAAAACAGGAATATCAAATCATCATTTGACAATTGACCTTAATGCCTTAATTTAAAAAATGAGTAAAAATCAAACCGCCAAGGACACCAATTTTCTTTGTTTTTGAATAATGTATCATAAATAGATAAATGTTTTCCTTAAATGCTAGGGGAAGGAAGTATTTGACCCCCTATGTAACCCTATGGGAATTTAACGCATAGGGTGAACATAGGGGCAGGCATATTTTTATTTTTAAAGGCCAGCTATTTCATGGATCTAGGATATTATGCATCCCAATAAATTTCCCTTGGCCTTTGGAATTAAAATAGCCCCACATCATCACAAAGCCTTGACCATAGCTAGAGATTGGCATGGTGCTTTTTCCAGTAGGCCTATTAGCCTGTTTGATTTACATTGAGCTCAATGAGCATCAAACAGGCTAATAGGCCTACTGGAAAAAGCACCATGCCAATCTCTAGCTATGGTGAAAGGTATGTAATGATGTGGGGCTATTTTAATTCCAACGGCCAAGGGAACTTTATCAGGATGCATAATATCCTGAATCCATGAAATAGTTGGCCTTAAAAAATAAAAATCTGCCGGCCCCTATGTTAACCCTATGTGTTAAATTCCCATAGGGTTACATTGGGGGTCAAATACTTCCTTCCCCCTAGCATTTAGGAAGAACATTTATTTATTTACGAAACATTCTTCAATCACAAAGAAAATTGGGGTACTTAGCGGTTTTATTTTTACTCAATTTTTGAATTAAGACATTAACATCAATTGTCAAATGATGATTTTATATTCCTCTTTTTAGGCAACTTTAGCATGGTATCAAATACATTTTCTCCTCACTGTAAGTGAGTCTGACTGATGACTCAATTCCACTTTTGCACAGTGTCCAATTTAAAAGTGCACAGGTGACATCTGCTGGTGAAGAAATAAACTACAGTTCACCTATTAGTATAGGGGAGCTAACACATGAGCAAGAAGGTATTTAATGTGATTATGCAAAATACAAATTTCCACAGACAACATATTATAGTGAGTTAAAATATTGAGGTTCAGGCTGTAAATGCTTTGAGACAATGTTAAAGCAACACTAAAGAGTTTTTTGTACATTAAAGTAATGTTTCCAAAATCATTTCAGTGGTTCATCAACTCATAACAGGGTGAACAGCACTTCTGCTTTTGTCTCTTGGCCCTCTATCGGCTATAACCGCACTGTGTAACTTTACCAGGTCAGGTAGCGTATCTGCAGTTTGATGAAATGAGACATAAGAAACTACAAATTTGACTTGCTTCGATGTCGGAATACATCATACTTTCATAAAATCATGCAACATACTCTACCTTGTTTGTGGACATCGTTATTTGCTGGATAAACAAATAGCGTGCATGCGACCAAGGAAAAGTGCTTTAGTGTTGCTTTAATGGTTTTGGACACTATATGAATTCAATATATCACTAAATAGAACTGAACTGAATTGAATCACAGAAAACATCTTCCTTCTCTCATTAACTCTCACTGGTAATGCTGATATAACAATATATAACATAACTATAGCCTCGTTCCCATTGGGGGTACATTTAGAAAGTGGGAAAATGCCAGGCTATGCCCTCTCACTTGGCTCTCTCGCGTGTCTCCATTACAAAAAGGGACACTATCAGGATTTACCAGACTACCAGAATCATGGCTTGCACCTTAGTGCCAGTCCACTTGTCATACTTTCTTCTCCTCGCTCTTGTTGCACTTTCTTCTCATCTTATTCTCCATCTTCTTCTGCTAGCCACTACTCTTCTTCAACTGGCTTTTCAAAATGGCACTGCTGTTGCAGCGCGAGGGTTGAGTTCTACCCACACCTTTAGTCATATCCAATCAGTGGGCTAGGTACCCTTATGGCCCTAAAAAAAGGCGTGAAAAAAAGCCCTCAAGGGCACGTTCTGTGAAGGGAGATACATCCAAACGGGTATATTTGCCGGTTAAATGTTGGTAAATGCTGTAAACAGCCCTAATGTAAATAAAATAAAATAAAATAAGATCTTATTTCATTTCGAAAGTGTTTCCACTGTGGGAATACCAACAAGGGCTATCAACTGACAACTGCAGACTGAGAATTAGTCCACATGAGTCATTCTGTTTCAGTAAATCCTCTAGTTGTCTTTTTTGCAATCTCAGATTAGCATGCCTGTTTAATTAGAGGTATCCAGTATGACCATACAGCATATGTGAAAGATACTACAGCATTAGGTTGATTCATTGGACCTAGACCAACTCACTGAACTTTTCTTCACAGAGTAGAGCACGTTGATTTTCAGGGTCAAACAGCCTCCAAATAATACAGTCACAAATATAATGAAAAGTATAAACAAAAATCTAAAGTGCAACATAAGAAATACATTTTCTATTTTTTGAACAGTGCACTAGATCACACATTTCAAGCAGGATTGAGTTCATTTTCTTTGTCATTAGCTGAGGCCATAGGACCAAGAGATGAACTCAGGACATTGCACATGAATCTAGACAATTCTGTAACACACTGCATTATTGAGCATCTGCAACTTACTTTACAAGAAGTTGCCAGCAAAGAGCCATCTTGTTTCCAGGAGAAACTTTGCAGGTGGTCAGGATGCTGCTCCAAAACTATAGAAACACACACACACACACACACACACACACACACACATATACTAAGTGTAGACAACACAAGATACTTGAAGTCACTTACATGTAAACAAAGGCCTGAGAAAAATGCAAAGGCATTTGTGAGGAGCAGGGAACAGTAGGGTGAGGACAGAAATGTGAGTGTGATGTCACACACACACACACACACACACACACACACACACACACACACACACACACACACACACACACACACACACACACACACACACACACACACACACACACACACACACACACACACACACACACACACACACACACACACACACACACACACACACACACACACACACACTGTGCAACAGAATAGGAAGCATCACAGAATGTGTGTGCAAGCTCTGCTTCCTGCAGCTGAACACAATACATTCATGGATATACAGTCACAGAAATACACTGGAACCCACTGGACAGGACATAAAACACACATGCTCACACACACACACACACAAACAAAGGTAGGGGGCGGCCTTGTGAGAGCCAATGGGCGTGGGAGGGTGATGGAGCAGAGCTGCTTGTGGAAGCGTCATGTGAACACAGGGTCATAGGTCACCAGGCTTATTTACCTCAGCACTGCACGTGCTCACACACCCCACTGCAATCTGAGGTTCTGCTGAACACACAGTCTCCAACACACCCACCCAAACACACACACACACACACACACACAGAGACATACACATGCAGACACAAACAAAAATGGAACAATACACATATATCCACAGACAAACATTGCCAAGACAAAATTATACTCCACAAAAGACAGACAAATTCATGTGCTAGCCATAAATGTTCTATTACTAAATGCAATGGGTTTGCTTGACTGAGCATTAATACAATACAAAAAAAAACATACTTAAAAACACACACACACACACACACACACACAGTTGTGAGGATGCTTTATCATCTATCATCTTTCTATCGTGTGTGTGTGTGTGTGTGTGTGTGTGTGTGTGTGTATGAGAGAATGAGTGAGTGTCATTGGTGTGTTGCATGTACTGTACCTGCCAAGGCTGAATCTCGGGTGATATCCCATAGCTGCACAGCTTGACTGGAGCTTACAGCAAGTAGACCACCAGCAGAGGGGTGGAAGAGGACCAGCTCTAAACGGCCTGAGCCTGGGCACAGAGTTACCTCAGGCTCCACAACTTGGTCCTCCACCCCGCACACACGCCAGAGTTTAACCTGACAGAACAACAAGAAGAAAGAGCTTCAGTTCAAAGGACTCTGTTCTGCTGAGAGTGAGACAAACAAGACCAAGCACCAAGCGCCAAGCTGTTTATTCATGTGTGTGTGTGTGTGTGTGTGTGTGTGTGTGTGTGTGTATTCATATATGTGTACATGTGTGTACATGTGTATAGTGCGTATGCACTATAACTGAAAGCCTCACTGTTTCATCAGCAGAACATGTTGCCAGAAGGTCATTGTCAAATGGTGAGAAGTCCAGATCTGTCACTTGGTCTGATATTAAACAAGAAAGCAAACAGTATCAAAGCAAACTAAAGCAACCTAAACCAAAGAAAACAATTCAGAGGGATCTTGTAGCAGGTCATGAGGTTATGGGAGATGTGATGTGAGAAATCATGTCTCACCAGCATGACAGGCCAGGTAGACCACTGGCCACTTCCCATCAGCACCAGCCCCCACTGATGTCAGGCCCACCATTCCACCAGCTGCAGAACACACACACACACATGCATGAGATACATTAAGTAACACACACACACACACACACACACACACACACACACACACACACACACACACACACACACACACACACTTTTCATTATTGACAGAGACAATGTATTCCCAGATCAGTAGGAATGTAAAGGGAGCAGAATGAGGGTCATAGGCATCTACGAACACGTCAGGGCAGATCCTTTGTAGCTTTGCAGCCCATCATTTACACAAGAAGCATACCGCTGCAATCCATACTTCTATGTAAGAGACACAGAATAAACCAGAGGCTTTCAAATATATGGATGGACACAAATATGTATGCAGATCATTATTCACCACCTGATAAAGCTGTTTGAGAAGATGGTTGATAAGAGTACAATGGCTGATTACAGAAATGAAAAAGAAAGCCTGTCACCTCTTCAATTTATGCACTGATGGCCTACAAACGCACTATATTCCAACAACATTCCTCTGTCCTTGTTAAGTAAGCCAAGGCCCTAATTCACTAGCTGGAGATATAGCAGGACCCAACATACTGTAGGTCAAGTGACCTAGGTCGAGTTTCATGGGTTAAGGTTGTGAAAAATATTTAGACATGTTCAGACTTACCAGGCTTTGCAATACTTCCTCAATATATCCTTTACACATGGTATCTTGTCTACATGTCAGTGTGTATCACAATAATAAAGCTTTTCTTTCTCATGCATACTGATAGTTTAAGAGCCCTTACCCCCCTGGTCTGAGCTGAAAGCTACAAAGTCACAGCTGGACTTGATCTGGTTTCCTTGAGAGTTATTGGACCCAGCCCGCACACCACCAATCCAGCCCTGAAGGGAGGAAATGAGAATAAGTAAAAGGCAAGCTTTTCCTGCAGGTTCATCATAGATAATATACTACAGAAAGACTACACAATTATATATTCCATCATCTTAAACATACAAACACCTTATCCCATAAACCTCTGCATTACCCTCTGGTTATCGTGTGTTGTTTGTAAAGTCTGTAGTGGTAAATTGCAGAGCTGCCAACACTGATACACTAGTCAGCAGTGCAAGACTGAAGCATTCATTCTGATGGAATATGGTCATATGAACAACAGCACAAATGGGTCATCCAGGATATGAACTATGCGCGTCTGTATTCAGGATCGGAGGACATTGCAAAAATGAAAGAAAATCTCAAGCTGGACATTGCTGACTAGCCTACATAGGCTATCCAAAACAGGCCAGTCAGCATGCTACAAAGCTCATAGCAGTGCTATGAAGGCTCTGAGCTTTACATGACTAAGATAGTAAGCTCACTTGTTTTAGACCTAAACATGTACAGTGCTGCTTTACCAATTAATTCAAATGCACAGTTTTTCAGCAGGATTGTGCAAACTGTTTGTAGAAAAATCCACAAAACAGTGGAGGAGTGTAGTGGGGCTAATTTATATTTTAATGTTGGATTTGGTTGATTCTGTAAACTTTTCAGAAACAGAGTGCATAACATTTAAAACTTAATGCAATGCATACAAACATAAGCAGGCTGAGATCACTTCTTCCTGGCACTAAAACTAGAATGAGGTAAACAAACAGGGCAGAAAAGTGCAAGAGGAAGAGGGAACCGGAAGGATTTGTCACTGACTCTTTTCGCAAGAGAAAGAGAACAGAGCATTTTTATTCAGCAGAAACTTGAGGAAGTCAAAAGGCCCCCTTCAGTGCAGGGTGCAGCAAAATGAAAGGCTAATAGAATGTTAACAAGGCTTAATGTGTGTGTGTGTGTGGGGGGGGGGTTGTAGCATATTGCTAGGCTGGGGAAAGCCTCTGAGAGAAATGCATATTACAAGTGCATCTACTACTTCACCAAGCGAGCACACACACAGCTGTAAAACAGAATATTGTCCCACCAGAGTAAAAATGTACACAACACAATTCAATAAAGATATAACACAACCACCATTGTAAGTAATGTTCATTCCACCCCGTCTTTTTTTTATAGAGAGAGAGAAATTGGCTTAATTTACTAAGCATCCAATAATAGGTAATAGGTTTAAAATAATAATGTTCTAATAATGTTCACCACCAGTGGAGTCTAGGAGCCTTTCACTTTTGTATTCTCCTTAATGTAGTCTTACCAACTTTGTCAACTGTTAAATTGAATTGTATTGCTGTTATTTGGACAAACTCATACATCCCATAACCATAATGGACTGCATCCAGAGTCTGATTAACAATTTTATGAAATCACTAGATATTCCATCTCAGAAAAATCATACACAACTTTGTCTAGAAAATGTGGCAAACAACAGTTTTAACAGTTTATGTTAAGTTGGCATAGCCTATACCATAACAACAAAAAAACAGTGAACTGTTTTAGTGAATACTTCCAGGCTGTGGCTACAGTTTCATCCCTTGGGTCCGAATGACATACTGTATCACACATGGGCACTGTCCACTGACTCAAGCAAATCCAGAAAACTGTGTTAAGGCATGTGTTCTCTAACATGCTACTGTGCCAAAGGCCTGCACTGACTGTCACGTGCAACACTTATGTGTATAATCTAAGAAATCACATTGGTCATGCCAATCAGGACGTGGTTGAGACAATGCATTAATAAGAAAGCCACTAAACTGCTGAGAACTGCCTGCAGTTCAGCGTAGCCTTCTTCTTCATGCATACTAACCAGAGTACATTATGCAACACACGTTGTTACTATACTAATGTAACACAACCCAGGCTCTCCCATAGATATAGGTAATCTGGATATGTAGCCTACAGATAGATAGCCAGGCTACACTATTGCGGCGGCTACAGAAGAGTTCTGTCAAGCTAGCTAATCAGATGTAGGCCTATTGTAGCACGTTTTGATTGACTGATTTGCATGGGTTTTCCTGTCCCAGATGGAGAGGTAGAAATGAGCCACACTCCAAAACACGCCGGATTGGATTTCAGGGATGCTAAATTGAAGTCCCTCCATACGCTTGAAGACAGCCACTGCTTAACTATAACCACAGATTTGATTATTGGCTACCATTACAAGCACAATACTCACATCTTTTTTAGGAATTTTCGGGGTGGTATTTTTGAATTTCGAAGTCTTGAAGCGGTTCATTGTGGTTCTCCCTCGTCTGTGCACCTTCCGGGTGTCTCAGTGTGGCTACTTCGCTGTCAAAGGAGGCGAAGAATCGAATCTTGTGCTCAGCTGACAGGACGCTCCGTCTGCTCACACAATTTAGGGTTGGAGCTATAGTTTATGCAGGAAATGAACGTGAAACGCGTAGACTACTCTGGCTGCTGTTTCTCTGTGACTTGAACTAGTGATACATTGCACCGACATTACTATAACAGAAACTCGAATACTAAAAACGATAGTCTGTAAAGTCTTCCGATGTCTGTCAGCTAGGCTTTCTGTCCAGAAATAATACGGAACTTGCTTAAATGAAATGGGTGAATGTGTTTGGGAGGGAATGATTGGAAATAATTTCCTCAACAATTTAACAACAAATCGTCATTTCTGGCAAAGATTCAGGATATTTTCCACAACAATACTTCAATGGACTTAATTATGTTCCTATGATTAGGCTATTTCAATGGGCATGTCTGCAATATCTCTGCCAGTGCCACCACTCTTTAGAGAAGTTATCTCCAACCCTGTGCGCATGCGCCGAGTTATGAACATGCGCAGGCAGGCTACGCTACTCTACTCCGACTGCTATCTCTCTGCTGCTATGCTCTGAGCCCGTTTACCCATGTGTATGCGTTTACCCAAACAGCCTACAAACCGTACCTGCATTTTTTTTTGTTTCGCTAGGGGCGATCGCGAGTAAGTGGAAAAAACATGGGGGTCCATGACAGCGGTTTCCAACCTTTTCTGGCTCATGGCACCCCTAGACATATCTCTCTCCATCCACGGCATCCCTATTTTCTTTGTTTACTTTTTACTCTCAACCTCCTTTATGTCATATTGTAGCCTACTTCACACCAGTGTAGCCTTTTTAACCTATGTTGGATAGGCCATACTGCTTTTATTATAGCCTAAGCATGATGAGAAGGTGAGTTTATCTAATTTTCGTTTTATTCAAATGAACCATTCTCTTTAATTCAACTCATTTAATAGAACTTTTGAAAAAATAGTGAACAGACTATAAACAGAAATATCAGGAATATGTCTTCAACTAAAGTGCATAAAACATTGGTGGTGCCTTTATCACAACATATTGAGCTAAAATCCCAGGTTATAGGTTTCCTGCCAGGCGTCAGAGAGTGAGGTTGATCATCACTAGCGGGCATTTGGCTGACACATTCAAAACTGCACAAAATTTGAAGCGTGGATCATGACACCCTCTGAATGCATGCCAAGTTTCAATTGACCTCATTAAGTCCTGCCCATCAAACGCAGATGAGCCAGCAGCTTCGTACAGGCCAATGAATTCTATATTCTACAGGAAGCCAGTGCAGTTTAGCCAACACTGGTGTAATGTGGTCATGTTTCTTAGATTTGGGGCCTTGAGATGCCCCTTCTTATGCACAGGGACCAGATATGATGTTTATCACAGTTGGGACCCTTCCTAGCTTCAAGCGCCGATCAAAGATGCTTTGAGAGATTCCAGAGTTGTTTAACACACCCAGTGAGCACCTCCACGCTCACTCCATCAGGGCCTGCTCCTTTGCCTAACTGAAGTCCCTCCAGTTGCCTTTTCACCTGATCTGCTGTGAAATTCGGAGGGAGTGCTAGCCTGGGAGTAAGGAACAGTTGGTGCAGGGACCACAGAAGGTCTGGATGGGTGCTGGGTGGTGAATCGTGATTGGGGAGGTCTGAAGACATGAGGCATGAGAGGGTGGATGAGTGATGGTTCCGGAGTAGAATCTAGTCACTTGTTGGCTCTGGCAAGCTGTTCTCACTCATATGGCTGGTGGTCTGATTGTAGCTGGTGACTTTCCTTAATCCATTCCACACCACTCCACTCTTGCGTTGATCTTGTTTAGATTACTTTCAGTCCTTTAGTCCAACCAAATTAGCCCGAAAAAGAGTCAAAGAGTCCATCATCATTTTATGTAGAATAAGATTGCCAGGTGCTCACAACACCAATCCTTACAGGAAAAAATGACAGAGCTTTGAACTAGCTTTGGACCATGGTACAATATGCCCAAAATTGTATGCTAGCACATCTGGGTGTTAGCCAACATCTCCCATGCCAGTGGAAAAATCCACATCAAACCTGGTATACTTATACAAGGGCTAAATTAACTGATTGGGTACTTAATGTCTTGGGGTGAAAGGTCAAGGCTGCACAGGTTCACACAAATGCACAAATATAGTGTCTGGCCTATATCTTCAAAGCAGATCGATGCTGATTTTGCGAAACTTTATAACTCCTACAAATGTGGTGGGCACCAAATAAAACCATGTTTTATTATGTTTATTTTGTTTGTCTATGCCTCCAAATAACAACATACAAACACAGCGAGTCCCGGGAAGAGCAACATCCAGGCACACCAGTGTTCACTCACCAACTTTGAGAGCAGGCTTGGACACAATCAGTGCAATTTCAAATATAGAACTCAAAGAAGTCCAGAAATTACAATAAGGGGCCATCCCCGAGCTGGGCTACCAGTGAAAGGAACTCTGAATACTTCAGCATTAACCACTTTGTGAGAACACTTTGGGGATGGCACCAGTTAACAAAACAAGGTCCATAAAGACATGGATGAGCTTGGTGTGGGTGAACTTGACTGGCCTACAGAGTCTTGACCTCAACCCAATAAAACACCAATGGGAACTAGAGCGGAGACTGAGAGCCAGTCTCCTCGTCCAACTTCAGTGTGTGACCTCACAAATGTACTGCTGAAACAAAGTTAAAGAAATCCCATGAACACACTCCTAAACCTTATGGAAAGCTTTCCCAGAAGAGTTGAAGTTATTATAGCTGCAAAGAGTGAACCAACATCATATTAAACCCTATGGATTAAGAATGGGATGTGACTGAAGTTCCATCTGTGAGTCAAGGCAGGTGAGCAAATGCTTTTGGCAATGTAGTGTACATGGGAACAGTGCCCTCCTACTGTAAGTAGGCACAGTGCATTGTTGGGGGGAAAGCCTAAATGGTCCGCACCAGACAGCAACATTTGATTTGAGATCTCACCTGTTCCACCTAAGGAAAAATGGGGCCAGGTAAGAATATATTGAGAAGAGCAGAGTTTAGACAGGGAACATCCAGGACATGCAGAGTGAAACTACACTAATAAGGCAAGACTCTTGAAGGCTCTAATAATAAACTTGTCCATCACTTCATTGACAACCACTTTTCCTGGGATTTGCATGGGAGTACAAATGAAGTCAACTGTTTAACTTTTTAACAATTAATAATGTAGCCTGAAGATATGTGTGATGCGTCAGAAATACATTTTAGTTGTCAATATTGAATAAAATCACGTCTGTTTCTCCTACAGTCACATGCAGAACAAGCAAAGGGAAATTCCATGCTTGTAGCGCTCTCTAGAGGCTGATATGGGCACGTTTCTAAGGAACTGTGAACATTTACAGATGGAAACAGAATGACCTGTACATAATACACATTGATACAGTGATCACAGTGAAAACATCCTGCATTACAGAAGGAATATACCAGGTATTTGACAAACATGGCAATTTAGAAATATGGAGATCAATTTAAAAAAAAAAAGAGCTAAAATCTGTGATAAAGGAATAAACTGTTGACACTACAAATAACACAACACAATACATATTGAGATGCAACAAAGATGGGGAAAGAAGAGATCAGATATTCTTTACCACGCTTTTGAGATCATAGACAGGGTGTTACTTGCTTCAATAAAATGGGGAACAGAGAAATGTTGTGGTTTTGAATTGTTTATTACACTGAATCTTAAGTGAGAAATGCTTGCACTGAACACATCTAATGACTGACTATACACAGGCAACAACAGAACAGGTGGCAAACAAAAAAGTTTCTGATAATAGATAAGTGTAGTTGAAAAATTATTATAGCAGACAGAATTAGAAGGCTCCTGACAGCAATTCAAACGAAGCTACCAAGCTGACCTGATGACCACAATTGAATTTCAAATCTCAAATCAACAGCCAGGGCTCAATACACCATATATCAAATGATTCATCTGACACTGCTGGACAGAAACTCTTCTGCTTCAGATGTGATGTTTATTCTTGTATAACATCCCATATTACTTTGTATGACAAGAGACAGTAAGCAGAGTAAAGCATTTAGTTCCAGACCATGACGTACATTAAAGGTAAGTCCAGTATACAGTCGTTCAGTTTAGTAAATAGAGTAAGATGGTTAGTCCTTAAAGAAAGTGAAAGTGACATTAACTGCTTAGAACAATACTACAATTTAAAACAAACATCATAGGGAAAGGAAAATGATAAATATGGGATATTCTGGGATTTTTGAATGCACTGGATTGGTGTAAACAAGACTCTTCCTGGGCGAGTCCAAATCTAGTGAGAGCACAAGTTCTCTCGAAGCCACCATATTGCTTTGCTGTTGCTCTACCAGCCAATTCATCCTGAACAGGTTTTTTTCCTTCCTAAATCTGACATAAGTATCCATAACCATAAACTGATGAACAACCTGTACATAATCTGACACAGGCTGTAAATGAAGGTGGTCAAACTAGCTAGCTAGCAAATCAGAGAGGACAAACAAATGAATCATTAAAAAAGAATGATATGACTAATATATGCATCTTTACAGAGGCCTTGGAGAGAGAGCAGGATGTGTGACAGATAAAAGCATCCTCAGGGGTTTCTGAAAAAGCCTCACCAACAGGCTTCCTCCAAACTCCTGCTCTGCTTACAACTTTCCTTTTAAGTGAAGATAGTGGTCATCTAAGGCACTTGAAAGGAACTCTGCATCAGCCACTTATAGCCTATATAGCAGCCTTAAGAACACACAAACAGGCCGCCAGGGTTTCGTGAATCAGACATGCAAAAACTTCATGTCGACACATTGACACCTGTTTCACCAAATGCTGGTACATTTTCCCATCCATTTTATAGTCCTACTGTATCACGTAACTGATTGTCCTGAGAACTGAATCTCAGTAATAAACCTTTTTTTTTTTTCATTTTGAAAGTAAGTTGTCAAAAGTCTCATTGTAGACTGATTAATACTTCACAGATAACAAAATTAAAATAGCCAAACAACTAAGAAGTCATTTTAAAAAGTCCATCAGAAAGTCTTAAGAGAATATTCAAGAACATTCAACAGAGTTAGACATTCATTAGCCTCCCAATCTCAGCATATTTTAATGGGCTACATCATTACATTTACATTCCTAGGTCTTAATATGGGAAAACATAGCATATTTGGTTCTCAGTAGCCCCTTGGCTGAGTTAGAAAATGTCCAGCACGGTCGCCTTTACAAGAGTCTTCTCTATTGTACTGTGTGCTGCCCATCATGAACCATTAAAGGACCACGAGAGTGTGAGAGTTGTCTGTAGACAGTTTACCAGGTAATGTTCTGTTCTGTTCTTAAATATGCAATTCTGCTAAACAAAAAATAATTTTAAAACTCTTTTTGTGAACAATGGCCTCCTAACTTCATAATGTAATAAGCTAATACAGCAATTTTCCTGATAAATACAATCAAGACTTGGGGGCCAAAGAGATAACCATACACCATGGCGAAAAAGAAAAAAAAAGGTTACATTCAACAGAGTTATTTTGCACTATACATGGACCAATTTAGAAATAACAACTTTTTTCTAACAATGTCTTGGTAATATCTCAGTATATCTTAAGCAAGATAAAGAGTCTTCCATAGAAAAATATTTTGTACTGAACTACTGTATCATGTTAAAGAGCATCCGCTAGAAAAAAGGCCTCTATCTAAAAATTACTTTTTTCATGTTTATGTGCTTTAGCCTGTAACAAACTAATTTCAGTAGAAAAAGCTTTTTTAACAATGCAGATGTTTATCTGAGATAGAGTTAAATAAATCCTCAAAAAGTTGTAGTGCAGGCCGCTGAGGTCTTCCACAGCTTCCTGTTGAGTCAAAAGACATAATGCTTCATTTCTAAGAGACTGCGGTTTACAGATTAGATGATAGCTGCTTAGGACTTGGTCCCACCCCCAACCCAAATTAAGTACTTTCTCAATGGTACCTTTTGTTGAAAAAAAGGGCACATGTAAATAAACAAAATAAAACAAAACAAAACATGTGCAGGAAGGTATCTGAGGGACCATCTCCATCCTTGTTTCAGAGAACAAAAGGAAACATTAAAACCATTTGAGCATTACCCTTGTAAGGCTTTTACAACAACAGATATATGCAGTCATTTCAAGCTCAAATAAGTTGCTCAAAAAAAAACAACAAAAAAAAACAAGTTGTACAGCTCACCTGGCAAATAAATGCCTAGAGTTGACTCATAGATTAAATAATCTGCAGTTCATTGTAAAAAGGACCAGAAAGAAAACAGAAAAGATGAAGAAGATGAGGAAACAAACAAAGAAACAAACGTCCCCACCCCCCAAATAGTTTGGCACCATGAGCTGATGATACTGTGTGGGACATGACTAAAAGGGCTTCCAGGTCGCTCATCTCTTCTGTTCTAGCACTCATGACTCATTCATTGGTTTCCTGGTTCATGGCCACGATAACTGGCTGGGGCATAGGGGTCACTCCACTGTCATCCTCCATCTTGGGCCTCTTAGCCTCGGGCTCGCCTGGGGCAGAGGCAGTCTCGTCGGTCTCCCGACTGTGGGGTCGGTTCACTACAACAGGGGGTGAGGTGGAGGCCTGAGCAGCCAGGATCTGAAGGGGATTGGTGAGCGCTGGGGGGGAAAAAAAGTAATGTGTGTAAGTAGATTTGTTTGTTCTTACTCTAAGGGCACTAATTGAAATGGTAGGGAAGATGTTCTAGTGCATGAACATGAGCAATCGTGTGTGGGAGTACAGAGCAGACTTGAAGACCCTGTTTGCTCTGAAGATGTTCCCCGTGGTATTACATTAGCAAATTCATTTTGCTTAGCTATCAAATAAGCTTCAGTCAGACTCATTTCTAAATATGTATATTTGCCCAGAAAAGAAGTTTGGTCCATGCATATCTGACACTTATGACAAGGCCTGCTTTTTAAATAAAACTCCTATGTGTTCCTTCTTGGCCTTGTGGTGTCAGTTTCACAGAATTTGTGAAAGAAGTGAGATGAAACATAGTACTCAGAGTCAACCCTGGAAAAAAAGAATAGTTAAGTGAATAGACTTTGAGCTTTTTTGTGTGGCCTGATGTACGCACCATAGGCATTTGGTGAGATGCTGGTGGCGGGCAGGGCATGTTTGCCGTTCTGGGTGATGGGCTGGACAGGCAGCTGGTGCTGGCCCAGGCCCACGGGGCTCTGCTGCACAATGGTAAAGCTCTGCTGCCCCCTGCTGACTGAGCCCATGTGGCTGCCCACCGCCTGGATCACGCTGCTGCTGCCCGTGGGCATGGAGGGGTGAAGGGAGGTGGACATCTCTTCTGCCAGACAGACAGACACACACACACACACGCACACACACACACAAAAACAGTCAACATCCTGCACACTTGGATGTATTTTAGGCAATATGACATGAGTGACAGTAGGGCTGGTGAAGGATATGTCCACAGATGTACCAAAGATAATCACAGTCGTAGAGACCCTTGTATGTACAGTGAATGTTAAATTACACTCCACCCCCCCGACTCAATTTGCTCCTTCCTCTCATGAGCAAACTATATAACATTAAAGAACTACTCACAGGAGATCACCACTCATAGAATACATAATATCCAATCAGAAATGGATCAACTGTTGAGTTGACAAATTAATAAATTGCTTCAGTCAACATAAACTGCTGTTTAGTCATATTATGTCACTCGTCATGATGAGTGTCTGATGATGAGTGAGCCAACAGCCAAGTGAGATATGGGTTCAACTCCATATAATGCATGAGTAGTACACCAACACTGACAAGTATCGCTTACGGAGACAAGCAAAGCCATAAGGAATAACAAGTGAAGTCCAGCAGGTAAGAGAGCAGCAGATGAGCGCTGAGCTGCTAGCGTACCTCTGTGTTCGCCAGAGCTCTCTCGGGGTGGGTTAGCGCTGGCACTGGCCAGGATGTAGCCGTTAGGGGAGCTGGCCGAGGTGGTGACCACGCGCACCATGGTGACGGCCGGGGCCTGCTGCACCACGTGGATGGCCTGACCCGAGGGCTGCTGGGAGATGATGGAGGCGGGCATGTAGGCCACAGGTTTAGGCACGCTGGCTGAGGGCTGTGCTGGTACGGCCATGATGACCGGCTGGGAGCCCACGGGCGAGCCTGGCAGAGGGGAGAGGGAACGTTAGGCAGGGCATGGAGCCATTAAAGCTGGCTTTTCTCACTATTTTTCTTTACAACCTTCAATTCCATTGAAGTTTGCAAATAAAAAGTATGTTTGAATGTCCTCATCACAGCTCAAAAATAAAAATAAAAATTGCATGGAAAGGGAAGTTCATAGCGCCTTTCATACACAGCATTCATTACATAAATAGCTAAGAATAATAAATAATAGTAAATCAAAGCATAAAAGGATAATAGTTCATTAAGTAATGTACATGAAATATGATAGCTAAAAAGACATAAAACATAGATAAAAAGGGAGAAAGGTTAAGCAAGGTGCACTCTTTCAGCATATCAACTTGTTTTCTATAAACAACTAAACAGACGCACACATGCCTTTGTTGGGAGACGCTTTGGTTAAAAGGTGTCAGCCAAATGTAATATAATGTAATGTGTACACACACACGCACACACGCACACGCACGCACACACTTAAAGCTCACCTGGTGCACTCTGTGTATATCTGTATTCGGGCACGGAGGCAAGTTTGGAGCTGAAGTCATGCTCGTGGGGGACCGGGGAGCCCTCCCGCGACAGACACTCAGGGGTCTGTAGGCCACTGGAATGCGGGGACAGAAGCCCTGAGTGGGTCGGGGAGGCCGGGGCACTCCTGAAAAGACACACACTTGCTTAACAAGACATGCAAGCATACATCAGAAATAACTACAATCAGAATCCCTGTAGTTGAGCACTTCATCTGAAGGATGATCCCCATTTACATCAGGATACTTGGGACAAAGCGGAGAGCCCAAACGATAATGCATGTTCAAATGGAGACGTATATTGGTGGTGTGAGGACGCCCCTTCTTACATGTGGTCACCCAAAAAAAAAGCATCACTCAAAACAATCAAATGTGCATCACACCTTCAAATTCTCCAAACTCTTATTCTGCATGTTCACAAGCACATTGAAACTTTGGCACATTTGATGAGATAATTGTGATTGCTGCCAAGCATTGAAAAGTGCTGCAAAAAAGGATGAAAGTAATGATGTATTTAAACTAAAACTATACACGTGACCAAACAAAAAAATGAATTGCAGCCTTGAATGAGCACAGCTGTCTATGGGGGATGACTGTGGCCGCTTACCTTATCCTGTCCCATTACATAGAGAATGGCAGCCAAGAAAAAGGTAGGGAGAAACAGAAGAGCACGGACTCAACAGACGCCTCACAAATGCCCTGTCTATAGCAGCTGCAATTACACAAGAGCCTGGCACTGGCTAAGATGGATGGCGAGGGCGAGAGAGAGAGAGAGAAAGAGAGAGGGAGAGGGAAGGTGAGAGAAAAAGACAAGAGATAAGAGTCAGAGGATGTAGTGAAAGAGGAATGTATTGTGTGTGTGTGTGTGTGTGTGTGTGTGTATGTAGCAGAATGAGAGAGAGAGTTGAAGAGTGAAAAAAAATAACCAGAGATGGGATGAGATGAAAAAGTAGTACATGTATTTATATAACTGTGAGTGACTGTGAACTTTGAACTTTGAGTGTGACAGACACGCACACTCACAGAGAGGGGGTAGGGGGGTGCAAGTTTTGCGGCAAAGCTGTAGTGATAACGGGTAGGTACTGGGCTCCAGAGTGCGAAATTTGGTCGAATATGCGCCAAACATTTTTAAAGGGCCACTTCACCGATTAGCATTAAGCTTTGTATCTTTAGAAAACCAGTCATGTTTTTGAATGGTCATGCATCATTTCCTCAGTTTGCCTTGAGATGGGAGAAATACGGATTTCAATGAAACCCATAAACAGGACTTCCTGCTTTCAATGATGTAAAATGATGATTTTTACATCATTGAAAGCAGGAAGTCCAACATTGAAATCCGTATTTCCTTTAGGAGTGCGCCTGAAAAAAAATCTAGGTCGCACTTGTGCACCTGACGCTGCTCAGGTAAAAGCATACATTTCTTTCACAAGTTTTCACTGTAGACTATACGTGGTGGTGCAACTTTACCAAACTGTATAGAAGTAAACCCCCACTCCATGGCCCGTTTTCTTGCGCTCTCCCTCTCCCTCTCTCTCGTGCTCAATGGACACCCGCCCCTCGACATGCACATTCATAATCGTGAAAGCAATGACGCATAGAAGACTAGCTCAATTATAATTAAATCCGGTTAGCATCATAGCATACTGCACAAATTTGATTAAAACTCTTGCATTCAAGTTGACTGATCATCTCAATGTTTTCCAACTCCAAGACTCAAAAGTTCCTGTCCCAAGGAGAAAAAGTATTAGTCTACCTTGAAACTTAAACACATGTAGGGAAACTGAACAGTCCACCCAGTAGAATATAATATGCTAACTAGCCAACTATGCTACTTTGTTTACAATATTTTGAAGCTTCAAGCCGACAGCTGAATTAAAGAGGCGGAGTTGTAATATGTAGTCATGAATGCATTTTTCCCCCTTTATAATTATTATTATTATTATACATGCATACATCTTTATAATTCTTTATAAAGAATATATATTCCTGGCCCCAGCCGTGGCGCGACTGGCTGGGGCACCTGTACCGCACACCGGCGACCCGGGTTCGATTCCCGCCCCGTGGTCCTTTCCGGATCCCTCCCCTACTCTCTCTCCTGCTCGTTTCCTGTCATACTCTCTACTGTCCTGTCCAATTAAAAGGCATAAAAAGCCCAAAAAAAAAAAAAAAAAAGAATATATATTCCTTATATATACTGTATTGTGTTTCAAATAAAGACAAGCTTTTTCTACACCTTATTGTTAAAAAATCATTCACATTAGCCTATATGAAAGGAGAGCGATAAAAGGTGACCTTTTGGCGTTGAAGGCGATGCAATGAAAAATGTGGGTGCACCTAAATTTTGTGCTGGTGCACCTAAAAAAAAAAAGAAGCTAGGCGCACCAGTGCAACCAACGCAAAAAGTTAGTCTGGAGCCCTGTAGGTAGCCTACGCCCTACGCCATCAAGACGAGACTCTGAAATGGGCAAGACCGCTCTGTTGAAGCGAATTTATAGAAACCAACCACATGCAACCAACCTTAAATTCTGATCTGTCTATCAACATATAAATGCAAACATCCCTTTATCGTAAAAATGAAAGTAGGCTATAGCCAAAATACCTAGGCCATAATGGCTGCAAATAGGGCTGTCACCACATTTTTAAGTCACGATTCAATTCGATATTCGATATTTTTAAAATTGTATTATTCTCAATGCATCTCTTAAGTTGTTTTGCATTATTTCCAGTTCTGTTTTGGGGGGGCTTTTATTTTAAAATAGTTCCTACCACAAATAGAACAGACATTAAACATAGACGTGTACATAGTGAAATGAAACAACATACAGTATAACAATAGTTTGATTGTTTCAGCACACTCCAAAGACGCAAAACGTTAGTGTTTATGGAAATTGTAACCCTCCCTAATTTACACGACATGACAGGGTGTCCAAAACAGCATACTGTATGTCATTGTATCATTAATGTGTTGAATTGATATTTGGAGCTCAGAAAGTTTCACATCATTATTCATTATAATTCATTACTTCATTTCACATCAAACTAATCCCAAATTTCTTCATGTAAATATTAGAATAATAGAAGGTCTTGTAGGCTACTGCTTGCCGGTGCTCCAGCTTTACTAGTAGCCTATACTCCCACCCTCTGTTTCCAATGTAAAATACACCATTCTGCTGGTATATCTAATAGGCTAATGATGGCCCATTTTGCAAGTTCTAATCTAGATACATGGATGGAATATCGCCCATCCCATCCATAGGAGATTAAACGCGATTCAGTGTGCCTCATAAGTGAATGTGTAATATCATATGGTTTGATCAAAATCGTATTGCTATGGATTAACAAAATAGCAGCCTGGTCGGATGTGATATATTAATGGGTCTGAACAGCTACAACCATGTTTTCAAGAACTGAACAGCTTGGAGGAGGAGAGGAAATGCTACATATTATGCTATGAAAAGGTATTCGGATCAGATGCACTAAAATATTGAGATTGTAAATGCTAGTGTAATATCAATTTAAAGGCATTGCTCAACACTGCTATTGGTTGGCTTTAACCAAATCTTGTACTAACTAACCTACAGTAGGTCTGACTTCCCATAGACCCACCTCTGCCTGACCCACTCTGGCCACAGTGTGCATGTACTGGCAGGAAAATAAGGCTGCCAAACTTAGCCGTAGGAAAAAAGAACGAAACAAAGAAAGCAAGAAAAAGAAAGAAAGAGAGAGTGAGCACTGGATAACTGGAGACGGGGATGTACGGTACCTGGAAGAGAGAGGTCCAAAGGGGGTGCGGAAGGAGACCCCCCTCTGGCGCCGCTTGCGGAAGGCCTGCTCCACCAGCTTGGCCTCGGTGGACGGATCGACGCGCCAGAACGAGCCCTTCCCCGGCTCCTCCTGGGAGCGCGGCACCTTGATGAAGTAGCGGTTCAGAGACAGGTTGTGCCGGATGGAATTCTGCAATAACATTCAAAATCACACACACACACACACACACACACACACACACACACACACACACAAACACGTGTGAATACTCTCTTTCTCATACACATACAACATAAACTCTATTGTGCCACACCAACACCAACTCTAAGAATCTCACACATATAAATATACCCAAACAACTCCCAACTCATACCAAAGCACACCCCAAATGGCATAAACAACCCACTCAAAGACAAAACAGCAAGAGCGTTGAGACTACTGTACAAAAGAAAACACTGTCTGCTTCACCAGACACCAGTAACCAGGCCAGGCACATTTTACACTGCTTGAGAGGTTGATTTTTTGGGGATTTTGTGCCAGCTACTTGGACACTTCGGCACAGGGATGTTCTACAATTTATTTCCCAATGGATTACAAAAGGCAGCGAGATATGTAACAGACAGAAGCGGGCTACGTTAGAGCCCAAGAGGCCACGCCAGAAAGAAAGATGACTATAGTTTGAGTTTGAGTTCACAGACATTAAAGAAGCCTGTGTATTTTGTACAACATATTTGATCCAAGCTGGATTGGTTAGCTGCCTTGTTACAGTGAAGACAGGGCTAAACCAAAAACACAAATGTCGATCTCCAAGGCCTGTTTAAACAAATGAATATCATAAATATCATATTTATAATGCATGTGATACTTCCTCTTCTTGGGCACCCTGTAAGTTGATCCAACTGGAAATGGCAGCATCTTAAAATGTACTTGGCTCAGCTCCTGACACTCCTGAGAAAAAGAGAGGGACTCAGCAGGAAGTGACCGCTCACCTGCCAGCCCTTGTCTGCTGTCCTGTAGTAGGGGTAATGCTTGGTGATGTGGGCGTAGATGCCGCTTAGTGTTAGCTGTCGGTCCTGGGCAGAGGAAATAGCCTGTACTATGAGCTGGGCGTAGGAGTATGGTGGCTTGGACTCATCCTGTGAGAGAGAGAGAGAGAGACTTATCATCAGGCTAATCATAAAAAGACAGGATATTAGGGCTGCAACTATCGAAAAATATCTGTTAAGTGCAATGTATTTATATGCGCAACAAATGTGATGCTGTAAACTAGCCCTACTCACTTCAAAGTACAAGTAAAAATAGTTTTATTTACATTTGTGCATCTGCATCATTTACCATTACTACCAAATAACATAGTTATGTCTAGGGTATGCCTATTTGCTGAGGTAACACTGGGAGTGGGTGTGGGTGCGTGTGCATGTGTACGCACATGCTTGTGAGAGGAGGGGGGAGAGAGAGAGAGAGAGAAAGAGGAGAAGAGTGTGTGTGTATGATAAGGAATTCTTTGGTATATTGCTCACTTTCAATTTAAAGAGACCCTATGCAACTTTTTCATAGTCATAAAATCGCTCAGAAATCGTTGTTTTGCTTGACTGACCAGTTTCATCGAAAACAGTAATATTTCCTCCCGCCCCCAGTGTCCCTATCCGCTATTGCAACCTTGCAGTTTCTGCAGGAGACGATCGCTCCTTGTTTACATCTGGAAGTCTGAGACGCCTAAGGAACAAGAAGAACCACGCTTGCAATTTCTATATTTATATATGGCCTTTATATGTATAATTTTACACGCTAAAGCTGTCTGGGAAGCTCTGCAGAGAAATATGCAAGCATAAAACGAGCGAAAACGAAAAACGAAACCGAAACCAGAGATGAAATCGCCAATCCTGCACAGTTCCTTTTTAAAGCAACACCATGGAAGTTTTGCTTTCGGGGGTCCCCTACAGTTGGGAAACAGTAATTTCTTCTACTTATGTCGTACAATCTGTCACGGTTACACCAGAAGCAAGTTAGACATAGCGTAGGCTAGACATATTGAGCCTGCACATTAAATATTAAATTATGTGGTACAACGATACCAGTTATGTGATACATTTGTAAAACTAGGCTTCAGCTCAGGTCTGTGCACGTTCTCGGTTTTGGGATAATGTTGGTCATTGTTGGTCAATTACTTATTTAAAAAAAAAAAAAACGATTACGATATTTATGAGCAATAGCGTAGCCTAATCTAGGGTGGTCATTTTTATGTCTTCATAACATATTTTTTTTTTTTTTTTTTAAATGGATGGTCACCAGATATTGTTTGCTATGGTATTCACGTCCATAGTGGCATATACATTACATATTTGCACGCCCAAAATGTTTGGAGAGGCAGAGCTCTTGTAATATGATGACAGAATCTTACACGTGACTTTGTTTGTCAAGATAATTGTTTGGTCAGTAGTAGATTTACACGTTGAGCTATAACTAGCACACATAACCAGCTCCCGAGCAGTTTGTGTCATTCAACCGATTGTAAATCAATGTACCATCACAAGGGTCTTGGAAATATATTATGAAGGTTAAAAAACTCCATGGTGTTGCTTTAACATGAATTAGTTAAAACTACCTGAAGCACAATCCACATTATATCAACTCACAACATTAGGCTACAGCCGCTACAAATACCATACCAAATCATACATTAAATCAGCAAACATCAATGTTTACGTTGCCTTGTGGCAGCTATGCTTGGTAAGCTGGTGTTAACAACTGGATTCTTTGGGCTCAGATGTTGAAACACTGTTGACGTGCTGTTGTGGTACGGCAGTTCTGCTTTGCAGTGGACACGTTGCACCCTGCTTGAGTTCTTTTCTACGTTTGAAATGATCCCAAAACTTACTTCATTCTTTGCTAATTCTGAATGTGGTGTGAGCATCAATAGCAACAGTCCGTGTGAAACAATGATCCCTGAGCAGAGCAGACCACATAACGCAAGTGATCGGAATTAAATCATTTCAATCAATCCTTAATCATTTGAGAAACTAAAGTAATTGTTTCAGCCCTACAGGATACGCATGTGAAAGCACAAAAAGACAGTGACTAAGAAAAGAGATAAAGAGGGTAAAAGAAATGGAAAGCAAGAGAGAGAGAGTGAAATAGACGAGGGAGAGATAGAGGCCAACCGAAACCCAGAAGGGGAGTTCACCTTGGGGCTGTCCCTGCCTGAAGCCTCCCTGTGCTGCTGCTCGGACACGGCCTTGGCAGCGTACTCCGCGGCCAGCTGCAGGTCCGATGTGATGTTGCGCCCGAAGCGATAGCCGGATGAGCCAGCACCACGGGGGCTCGCCGGGCAGGAGTTGGGGACACTGTGGGGGGAGACAGACAGACAGAGAGCAGTGAGGAGAGGCATCCTGCACATGGCACATCTGAAAACAACTGCAGCGTTTCATCCTCAGAAACCATGGTGGTGAGAGCAACAAGAGTAGCTAACAGGATTTACTGGCAAACAGTCAGTAACTTATTTACAGTTTATTGGCCATTAATCAAAAGTTTAGTTAAAACTGTTTTGTTTTGTTTAAAATGGTTAGCATACACATAGCATTAGCTTAAGTCTGGATGGAACAGATGCTTCAAGAACATTACTGTGCAGGTTGGAAGATGAACAGATAGAGAACGGATAAATGAACCAAATACCAAATCCAGACAGACGGACAACTTAAAGGAGAAGCAGTAGGGGAGATAGCGGCAAAAAGTAACCTCTCGTGTCACATCGTGCTGGTGGGACTTGCACTAAATGTGCACTGCATATTAAGTGTCCAATATGTGAGGGAGTGGAAACAGCTGATTGGCTGAACTTGAAAATGCACACGAAAGAGTAAACCAATCAGCTTACACTGTCTGAGTTTCTCATCTCCTCTTTCTTATAATATTTAGAGAAGAGGAAGAAGGCTGTCCAGCAGGTGGCTCTGCACACTCTCAAATGGGAGGATCCATTTTGAACAACTTCCTGGTCCATCTAATCTAGATCTAATGGCTTGGGACCACTAACTAATTTTCCTAAATAGGTGCTGAAAAGCCAGGTGTAAATATAATGATGAGGCACAATGTGAGAATACACAGCAATACAAACTAGAAAAGTGCATATGCACACACACACAAACAGGCACACATACAAACACACAGACACACACCACTTCCATGAGTGCAATGGTGGTACAGTCTGGACTGATAAAGGCAATTTTAAAAATAAAACATCCATGAACAATATCTTACGGTGTCATTTACAAAACATATGGCTTTAGTAAAGAGTATTGTCATACTGTGGCTTGGATCCAAAATGGTACCAGAAAATACTTTCAAATGGTCCCATTATGGCCAGAATCTTGTATGGCACGCCTGCATGTTACAGCCAGGGCAGTTTCATTTTCAGAAACATAACAACAAAAGCTGAACATGACCTCTGTTCCAAACCCCCATGATATTTTTACTACTGGCATCCTAAGAGCAGGGCACAACAGAGGACTGAGATAAGGCCAGCTACTACTAAACTCACACAGCCTGACTGGACTTTGGGACGGGCAGCATAATGGCCGTGGAGAGAGGAGACAGCAAGAGATGGAGAACATTTAATGCGTCATGGGGGGGAAGAGAGAGGGCGACAGAGAGAGAAGGACAGAAGGAGAGAGACAGAAAGAGAGAAGGAGAGGGTAAAGTAGGAGGAGGTTGAAGTCCACACCTTAGGCAGCATTTTGTCCACAGCTGGGCCTCATGCTACAATAACACCTTCAGGGCAACTACGCCGACACCGAGCATGCCACACCCCTTCAAAGCACACAGTGCCATTTCAGTGATAAAAACTGTGCACTCACCTCAACAGACTACCTATTCCTGTGCTCACACAATGACAATATTTGCGACACAAAAACAAAAACAAACAAACAAATACACACACACACACACACACACACACACACATACAAGTGAACATGTGTGCAAGGCCTGAATCATCCACAGACCTGTTCCCAACAACAACCCTCCTGGATGTGCACCATCAGTGCAAAAGAACTTCATTTCTGCCGGGCTTTTCAGGCTAATGGCCACCAGGCAGACTCTGAGGGGTGTGTGTTTGTCTGCTGACCAGCGCTGAAGCTCAGGGCTGAACATGGCTCTCCCACAGACCATGCACACTAATGATTTACTCTGATGCTGGCAACTGCTGTTGATTGATCATTAACCTCATCGACCTAAACAAAACCTGCTCAGCTTTTTTCTTTGATAAAAGTGTTGTATCGGTTAACTGCCCTGAACGTACAAGTATCACAACTGGGCCCCTGTGAACGCAAGGCAGGCGCAAAGTCTCTGTGCAATGCAGTAGCACTGCAGTGTGGAACAAACATGAAACTGCCATTCTGTACGTGTAATACAAAGCACAACACAAGGAGCCAATCTATGAAGCACAGCTAAATCTATCAACCTTTTCTGAAAGTTTCTTATCAAGTGATAATATGCACAAATATGTACATAGGGTAGGCCCTCTGTGTTCCACAGTTGGATTGTACATCCACACACTGCTTACTCCGAGGCTGTCAGTAGTCATGTGATGACTAGCATACATTTCAATGTGTGTGGAATTCAAAACCTCTGACACATCTGCTGTTTGTCCACTAGACCCAACTGCAGGGTGGGTGGGTGGGTTGGGTTGGGTTAGGGGGGTAGAGGGGTGACTACAAGTCCTCCTAAACCACTTCCAGTAAGAAGCTTACTGTTTTTTAACTGTAGCACATGGTGGTAAGAAACTGTGGCGGCTGCCTCCGCCCTGGAGGTGGAAAACTTGTTTGACGAGGCTGAATAGAAGGAAGCCGTGGCCTCCCGTGGGGCAGAGAGGACTCAGGAAGGCCAGAGCATGCGTGCTGTTTGTTTTGGGTGCACGAGGCGCGGGGCATGCAGGAGGGGAGGGCCGAGGGGGCGGAGGGGAGGGCAGGAGGGAGGGGACGGGGTGGAGGGGAGCCGTGCAGGGGGAGGCCGCAAGGAGGCTCTCGGAAAAAGGAAACTATCTGTGGCTCAAAACACAAAACCACAACACTTTCCCCTCGGCCAATCAGACATCCGCAAGCTCTGCACACGCCATATATGGCATGTGCACACACAGGCCACTCACACTCCCAGCCACACGCTGTGCAGTGACGCTGACTGGCCAGTAGGGGCATGCCGTGTTGTGTGTGTGAGCGTGTCTGTATGTGTATGTCTGAGAGCGGCAGAAAAATCCTGGGAAAAGTGTACAGGAGCCACAGGAAAAAAGGGATGGTGGGGGACTAACTAGCCTGCTTGCCTCCAAATGGTTTTACACTCGACACTAAAAACAATACAGTGAGCAAGAGTAGAAAATGATGGCTTCATTTCGGACAGTTGATGACAAATACATTACACACAGACTGAGCTTCCAAGAAGACTCCGGTTAGCTGGGATTCTACTTTCAGAGCACCATAATGAACACAACTGTGTTTAAGGCCAGTGCATGAACATTGAACAGCACTACAATAAAACACCGTGTTTGGACCAGAGAGTCCCGTTTTGATATGACCCTGGAGGACTTAACAGAACTCTTTACTTAGCGGAGGTGCTCAGGAGGCCCGTACTCACTGCAGTGTTTATATGCCGCACATTTGGCAGACTTTGGGAAGAGCCGCCGTGGCTGTGTAGCCAGCCATGGCGCAGACAGGCTTCCACTGAACTCAAAACTAGACATGGACAGAAGGAGGATCAAGGACCAACAGATCAATGTGTAAACAAATGAATGAAAAACAAAATTGAATGAAGGTAATTAGCATACAAGTAAGGGATCTGGGATCCAGGAACCAATCACAACCACTTATCTGGTATGAGACAGGCTTCAGACCGACAAACACCATTGGCATCGTTTCGAACAAAACCAATAACTGTGCTAATGCCGACAGCATTAAATCATTAATCATTAAAGTGTTAGCCAGTGTTAGCTGATGCCAAATCAAATTCAACAGCAACGTTACTCTTCAACAATTACTACACCATTTAAAAAAACAGCCATCTGTCTGACCTCGTCCAGTTTCACAATGACAAAATGAAAGTAGAAATGTACTTATAAGTAGCCTAGGTGAATCCAAACCAATCTGTGAACTCATTTGAATTTGCTCTGGAGGTCTGCCTGGTGACCTTCCCATTCATTTCCAAATAACCAAACAACTGCTCATTAGGCATGGGGTAGCTTTTATATGATAACAGATAGTATGGTTAGGAGTGCATTGAACACTACCAATGGCTGTGCTTGTGGTGTCAGAATTAAACTAGAAAAGCACTCAGAGAGCGCAGACCTCCGCCTGTATTGTTCTTCCAAGGTTGTCATACATTTGAACCTAAACAATTCAGATTGTCACCACATGGCCATACCATGCCATTACACCACTAAGCGAAACACATAAACGGCTCCGGAATCCTGACGGAATTACGGATCACTCCCAAAATGTAATCGTTTCTTCCTTGGGTCATGCCTGACATTCGCTGAATTTCAGCGAAATCCATCTATCACTTTTTGAGTTATCTTGCTAACAAACAGACAGACAGACAGACAAACAAACAGACAAACGCCGGTCCCCGATGAAACATATAGTATACCTCCTTGGCGGAGGTAAATGAACAGGAACAGTACACAGAAATCACAGTTTGGTTCATGCCTCGGTTCAGACATCACAATTCGGTATGAGTTCGGTACAATGGAGGGAAAAGCAAAACGAAAAAACAGAAGGCTTTTTTTGTTGTGAAAGTCTCATGCAACAGCCTGAAGCATGCAACGTAAACAAGTACCCCAGGGGTACGATGGGGGTACAGAGTGCATACAGTAGTCGTTTCATAAACAGACTAGCCTACATCTAGAAGTCACGTGACTTTACTGTTCGCATGGTTGTTTATTAGCCTGGTTAGTGTTGACGCTAACTTACTGCCAGCTCTTCATGTGAGAGCACAATACAAGTTCCCCTAACACAAAGGTAATCACCACGTGGTTCAGGTTTTGGCCCGATTTGGATGCGTTTCTAAAGGCTGGTGAAGCACTGCAGGGAGACGTTTTTTTGTCTCGTTCCAGTGATTGGTAGACCTATGGGCGATTGAGTGCTTTTGTGCGTTAGCATGTTCAATGTATTTCCCCTCACATACCCAACAACTGATAAGAACAACAGAGACACACAGTCTTATCCATCACTCTCTCGCCTGCACTACTGTAACTGACCAGGAAACTGAAGTTTTCCCAAACTTGCGATCTTAAAGAGACCTCTCTTGGGGGTCACCACCACACGCCATACCCATCCTCAGTGCTGAGATCTCTGACTGACTCACTCTACCGTCGACCTGACAAAAACTGTAACCTACATGGGTGGACCTCGGCCACCTAGGCGCTAATGAGGGCTTCACAGAGCTAAAGCGATACTACAGATTACAGTAGGTGTCCTTGCACATCTAACAATAGTTCCACATTGAATTAACTAATTTGTGTGCAAGCTTTATTTATTTTTTTATACTGTGTATTCTCTGTGTAAATTCATACACCGAACTGTGACTTTATTATACCGTGTATTCTCCGTATACATTCATGCACCGAACCGTACTCCCGTTCCGTTTTGGTTCAACACGAATACATGTACCGATGGAATTAACCAAGAGAAAAAAAACATCCCCAGGCTTATTCTTAATCTTAAAGGGATATTCCGCCATTTTTGGAAATACGCTCATTTTCCACCTCCCCTCGAGTAAAACAATCGATATTTACCTTGCTCCCGTTCATCCAGCCATTCTGTGAGTCTGGCGAAACAACTTTTAGCTTCAGTCTAGCATAGATCATTGAATCGGATTAGACCATTAGCTTCTCGCCTGCTAGCTTCATGTTTAAAAGTGACTAAGATTTCTGGTAATTTTCCCATTTAAAACGTGTCTCCTCTCAAGTTAGAAAGTGCAATAAGACCAACTGAAAATGAAACCTGGCGTTTTTCTAGGCTGATTTGACATGGAACTACACTCTCATCTGGCGTAATAATCAAGGCAACTTGCAAACGTACCATAGGCGCAGTGATATCGTAAGCAGCATCTGAAAATAGTCCCCATAGACAACAAGCAGTAGTAGTGCCAGTCGTTTGCAAGTTGCCTTGATTATTACGCCAGATGAGAGTGTAGTTCCATGTCAAATCAGCCTAGAAAAACGCCAGGTTTCATTTTCAGTTGGTGTTATTGCACTTTCTAACTTGAGAGGAGACACGTTTTAAATGGGAAAATTACCAGAAATCTTAGTCACTTTTAAACATGAAGCTAGCAGGCGAGAAGCTAATGGTCTAATCCGATTCAATGATCTATGCTAGGCTGAAGCTAAAAGTTGTATCGCCAGACTCACAGAATGGCTGGATGAACGAGAACAAGGTAAATATCGATTGTTTTGCTCGAGGGGAGGTGGAAAATGAGCGTATTTCCAAAAATGGCGGAATATCCCTTTAACTGAGATGAGAACCAGTCTGGTGTCAGCCATGCAGATTTGCAGGTGCATTCTCCAAAGTTCAATTGATCGGTAGTAATAGGTGATTCTAACAAAAAAAAAATCATTCAATGCTTTTGGAGAGCTGATGTCCTTTTATCTCTGTAGGAATTACCAATGCACATACTCAACTGCTGTTTCAATTTCAAACCTAAACTGAGGACAGACCATGGGCATAACGGTCTATGGTCCCTTGGGATTTGAGACCTCACATTGTTAGCTAGCTCTGGCAGTTACAGGAGGGAGATTTGCTGATACCTGATGGTCCCAGTGGGGGAGGGCAGTGGACTCATCATGCTTCTGAAGTCGGTGTCAGGAATGTTGATTTTCAGCGGTGAGATCTGGGGGTAGAGGGGTCTCACCGGGGACACAGGGGCCTCCTCCTTCAACACATCCTTGTGGTAGAGCGCAGTAAACTGGATCTTAATAACTGTACTCGGAAACCGCAACGTGCACCTAGAGAGAGAGAGAGAGAGAGAGAGAGAGAGAGAGAGAGAGAGAGAGAGAGAGAGAGAGAGAGAGAGAGAGAGAGAGAGAGAACCAACACAAAGAACCAACATTACATTAGGACTGGATAACAAATGAGACCAAACACAACATGCTTACCGATGTTAGAGTATCAGTCTTAAACTAGCGAGCTGTCAGCTAAGTAGTGTTAAAAGCCCAAACTAAGAAAAGCAGTTAACATACCAACTAACGTAAACTTTAGGTAAAAAAGCAATGAATTGTTATGTAGCACGTCTTCTTGCCCTTCATGAACGATTGGCTTTTATTCACACTAGGTCACCTGAGAAGCAATTAACAATTCAACTTTTACATTTAGATCCCACTTGCATGACACCTTAACATTATATTAATGTTGCTATGTGGCGTTTTCTTTTTGTTGAAAATGTCCAAAATAAAAATCCAAAATGAAATGGCAACCGAATACGTGAAGAAACAACTGATGTGGTAGCCTGATAAACCAGCCTAAATGGATTGGATGTCTAATTTAGTCTGGCCTCGATCAATGGATACAACGGAACATTGTTGATGAGCACAACCCGTTGTCTTTCAAACCGTGTCTGTGCCTATAGGCCAACGCTCCCTCAAAACCCCGCCCCAGAGCCCTCTGCCCCGCCCGCGTTGATTCAAAACACATCTCTGCGTTGTGATTGGTTTAGTTGCCATCTGCCAGATTCAGGGCAGTGTTTTCAAAATGTTCAATGGTCCGAGGCCAGACCCAAATGGCAAAACATTTTGCCGTCCAGCAGTTGGCGCTGGTTTTCCAGGCTACTGATGTGGTGCAATATCAAACACCTCCACCCTAGATAAGCAGCTAGCACTAAGCCAGCTCTCTGACAATAGCACATTGTACCATGTGTGTCTGCTGTATGGAATACTGTATAATGCCGGTGAATGGAAGCGTGCTGTGTGCCTGTGTTCAAGACGTCTCAAATCTATAGAATCCACACGGCTCCTTTCACACTCCCAGTGGAGATGGCATATTTGCACTGTTAGGCAGAATCAATTCAAAATCACATGCTGCCTTAACAAGTCTGTTGCTGTAAATATCGAACGACACAAGTTTGTGTGGTATATCCATAACATTCTCCAGCCAACAATGGGCGTTAGTCAAAGCTGCATATTGATTTTAAGTCATATAAAATAAAACTTTTAGATTTTTCTGTTAGTCCTTTATTATATACAGTAGAACTAGTGCAGTGCCTGTACAAACAATGTTTTCCAAGAAACTTGTTGCCCAATTACGTTGATGCAGGTAGATCATGTTAGATTGGCGACCGGACGGATTTCCGGAATTAGGTGGATAAGTGAACATCATTCTTTTACTCTTCTTAGTGTAATTATGGCATGTTTACTCTGTATGCCATCTGCCCAGTCAGGTGACAATGGTGACTAGACATTGTTTAGCTTGCACATGACTGATACCCTGCAGTGGTTACAAAGTGTTTCATGGGAAATACATGCACAGACAAAAAGCGCTCATCAGCCAGAATGAGAACAGGTGAATTGGGAAGAGCATTACACAATATGCAATACACAACTGGGTAACAGACTGCAGAATTTCACCTTGGGTCATACAAGCTTTAAGGCACTGCACACATAAAATGTCATTGAATGGTATGAGAGGATGAAAACAAGGCACTTTGCAGCACTGGTGGACTCGAACCTTTCTCCAAGGGTAGTATCCTGTTATGATTCCTGTTCTGCCATAGTAACTTCACAAGAGCAGGCACATACTAAGCCCCCAGCCCCCCTACCCCACTCTGAGCGGTTTTGAACTGTCTGCAGTGCGGCCTGGGAGTGATGAATTGGTGTGCTGCCTCCAAAGGGCTTATTTACACAAGTGCTGCACCAGGAAGCCACATGTAATGCTGCAGCGTACACAGTCCAGTTGTTTTGAAGGGCAAGCCTGGCATACAGCCAACAGCAGTTTGTTCTCTACCTCTCTCACACTGGCCCTGTTTTCACATTCGTCCATCTGCAGGAGGAGCTGTGACTGTGCTGGCCTTAGCAACAATCACCACGGATCTATTCCCTGCATTGACATCTAGACTGAGACTGAGGGAACTAGGCCATAATCCTATTATGACCAACCTTCAACTTTGAGATACTGCGATAGCTTCCAGGCAGAAATTTCACATCAAACTTTGGTGGAATAAGGACACTTCCACAGACACTTTTTGATTGTTGTGCTGGGCACAATAATGGTTCATCACCTGAGCCATGGAAACCAATGTTAAAAAATTGAACACAGGGAAAAGGAAATTTAGGTCTGTGCTGTTTAAAAAGCCATATCCCCTCTACGGTCCCAATTTTAACGAAATCTAAATTAATCTGTGCCATGCCCAGCTGTATTGATAGCAAAACTAGTACTTGTGAAAATTCTTGCTTATTTCACATTAATGTCACACCCATATCGTACACCCTGTTGACTGCTGTTTGTTTTGAAAGATTTTTTTTTTCGCAAAACAAAATGTAGGCTCAAGCAAAGATTTGTTGATCAACTAGAATCAGCAAGATAACTCAAAGCATTACTGGTTTGCCCTTGGCTTTTAGTATAACAAGTGTACCTTCAACAAGGTTTCATGGAGCGTAACAGTAAGACTGGGAACAAAGTAACACTAAACAATGAACATAACTCTTTCAAAAAACAGTGCTGTATAGGTACCAACTTAACTAACTTCTCATATTATGCTTTCAGGCTGCTGTGTACATCACTTGCGTTAATTGTGCAACTGTTTTATCGAATACCTTAATTAGCTACTCCTTAGCCATAGGCCTGCGTGATGGTGGCAGGAATAGGATCTAGCTTTGGTGAGCACCTCCATAACATAAGCTCATAACTTGAGAGGAAATATGTGCTAACACCCCCCTAACAGCAACAGATAAACATTAGAATTAACATAACCCTGTTGCTTTTATTGTGGGTGGACATCAGTACAGCCATGCTGGTCTATCAATACAGACATGTTTAAAACAAAGCATGACCGTGTCTCTCTAGTGTACTGCAAAGTAAAATCCATGCTACCGCAGCAAACTAGCAAGTGATGACCAGGGCCCAAAGTAGATTGACGGATCACCTGAGTTACACAATACATCATAATAATAAATTGTTCTCTCACACTTGCATATGGTTGATAAGGCACACTTGCATATGGTTGAAAGAGGTAAGTGTGGGGAGACTATTCCGAGTTCGACTACCACAGGAACACTATGTGAAAGATCAGAAGGAGAAGAAATAATGTGTCTATACTGAAGACACTCACACACAAGACACACTGCAATATGTCATGAACCTATTGTTTTCATTCAATTCGAAGCGTGATACTGTATGTCATTTTAGCTGTATAAAATGAATGTATATGCTTAATGTAAGCATGCAATTCTACAAGTATGTGGAAATGTGGTGGAGTATCCCAGCACAGTATTTCTGTGAATTCAATGCTGTTCATCTTGGTTCATTTTTAGCTGTTTGTAACGTAATGCATTTATTTACATTTGTCAGATGCAGGAAAAGAAATGCAAAGAATATTGAGAAAATGATAGCTTTATTTACTACGTGTTCATAACCACATTGCTGTGCAAACGCAAGCATTGTTGTTGACCAAAACACTAAAATGCTTTTTTTCTTGCATACATGCATACAAGTAGATAGGCTCCTATCCTATGCATTGTGCTTTGAGACAAAGGCCCTCCAGAAACACCAAATAGCTGCTCAATGTTCTCAACTCCCTCCTTCATGTAAATATAGGCAAATATGTTTGGTCAGATCAGAGGAGATATGACCTTAGGAATACAACAAAAAATACAATGTAAGGTGATACTGTTCTTTGGTTTTGTAGTCTCCTCCAAATGGCCACATATCCTGGGGCACAACCTACTACATTCAAAGAACTTCAAAATGAAATCTGCATTTTGATAAATACTTTGAGCTGTGGCTCACATGCAAATTGGAATCGATGCCAAATCGATAATAGCTGTGTGTGCTAATAAGTATTAGCATCATTATTACGCACTAATATCAGTGGAAATCTGAAAAATTGTACACCAATGTGGCTACACTAGAGCTCTAGCCTACACGAGACAGTACGACATGGCTCATAACAACAACAGTAGCTAGACGTACTGAGACACCGACCGTCCAAGATCCAATCAGGAGCACACACACCCCCTGCATACTCGTGTTGACAAAGTCCAAACACACTAGAAACAACAGCTATTGACATAATACAAGTAACGTTAACTTAGTCAACTTATTCAATACTACAAAATGACGATAGTTTTCCCCACAGACAGTAACTAAATGCGGAAATATTCAGTAAATGAAGTTATTTTAAATATATCTGGCACTTCTGGCGGTAACGTTAGATTAAATAAAAAATGCAAAGAAACATCTCCCTGATTAAAGTAAAAATAAGTTGAAGTGGTATGTTCTGCAATTGTTAACAATGCAAAAAATCCTCTAAGTTTGCAATACAAACACAACACAGCACAGCACAGCACAAAAACACATCAAAAACAGGTTTCACACGTCAAAACGATGTATTAAGTAGCTAGACAACATTGCAACTGTTGCAAATCAACTTCACCTCATTTCTTTGAAGCTAACGATGTTGCTTAGCTAGCTATGGCTGTCAATGTCACATGGGTACAGCGCGCACGATGTAAATAGCTAGCTAAAGTTCCAACTCAACTTGCTACAAACACGCGGAGGCAAGGCCCTACAAACCATTCAAATGTCAGTTCATACTCCCGTAGCCACATTAGCTACCAAGCTATTTAGCTCCACTCGTGTGCTCAGAGTTGCTAGCTGTTTAGCAACCAGCTCAACTACAGCAAGCATACAGTACATCAAGCTTAGCTAACAGATTGCTGCTAGCCTAACTTTAGCAGGCTTAAGACTACTTACTCGCTTGGTAATTGAAGCGGCGGAGCCCCTCTCCTCTGGAATACACCATCCACAAACACACCATTCTTTCCCAGACAACGTAGATAAAAGTAAGGCTCTTCAAATGTGATCTGCAAATGCCGCCTGGATATGAAGCTCGAATGACCCATGTTGACATCTACGGAACCATGCGATGAATTCCGGCCCACCGTCACTGTCCTCTGGCGCATTACAAACTCGAAGTCCCTGCCTTCCAGTCGTGCAAGGGCCGGTGCTGGAGGAGAGAGGGCCATGGATGTGATCCCAGCCGAATTCGACGAGAGCGTATACACGGGTGGAATTGCCACTCTGACAGGGCTACACGGTGCAGACTTTAACGCAAGCAAGGCCCGTGCTCCCGTATCATCTCCGAAATCAGCCATCTTCTCGTGCAATTCAAGGGGAATTTCAACGCAATGGCTGAGGGCTGGAAGGCTTCACTTGGTTGCTGTTGATGGTAGTCACAACATGAACAAAGAGAGTGGTAATCCACGTCATGGATTTGCAGGTCCTGACTCGCTCTAAAATTCGCACTGACGTGCCTCAGGTGCCATAGTCTTTTTGGAATCTTACACTGTAGATTGGGGATAGTTTCACAGCATTGCCATTACCTGACAGAGAAAAAACATTAAGGACACGGAAAGAATCTTTGGTCACAGGAGAACTCATGCCGTTGATTTATCTGAGCTTTAAGCGTTGGGCAACAACTAGTTAATGTTGTTGCAGTTCCTGGAACCGGACGACACGTGCGTTACATGTGGCACTTTTGGAGTGTTCCTGCATTAGTTAAGTGTTCTAAGATACTGCATTTTGCATTTATTTACGAATTCGATGGGGTCGATAAATATTTCAGTTCCCTAATCTCAACATTGAGAATATTCGAGTAATGTTTAAAGAAGCGAAGATGATGACGTCCGCGCCTGCTGACCAGTGGCTGTTCTCCATGTTTATAAACACTTCAAGTACAAGTAAGTGTGAAAACGCGGACCGGCTTTTAATGGCTCCAGTCTCATATTGCGGAAACGTAGACCTACCTGTAGGCTACGCTAGATGTCCGTATTGTACCAAAAATTAAACTGCACAAAGAAGAAAAAATTGAAATCCATAAGCATTAGACATATTAATTAATGCGATAAGCCTGCATTTAGGCCAGACAAAAACAAATTAGGCTATTGAAGGAAAGGGTAGAGAATGGACAGGTGATCTTCTGTAGCCTACTGTAGATGTGAAGTGATGATCAATCAATCAATAAACCATCTGACCAATCTATCAATCTGCAGCCTATACTGTAGGCTAGGGCTGTCCACCCTGAAATAGGCCTACATGAAAATGCATTTTTTTATTTAACACAACCGAATTTAACTAAAGGCTTTCTGCACTGTAGCCTTGCTTTGCATAGACTTTTGCACCACATTACAATGTAGTGTTATGCTGGTATTTTTCCTTGTGCCATTAAGTCAGAATGATTTAGGCCTACCTCAGGACTTGAGATCATGATACACTATGTTTATTCTAATGCATGACAATAAATTGCCCCTATCAGCCACCTGAGAGTGATGGAGTTTATATTCCCATGCACTCGTGTCGTGGGTTTTCAATAGTCATTTGGTCAAGTCAGTGGTAAAAAAATGTCACTTGTTCGCCACTGTCTTTTAGATCTCCAAATATAAAGCATTGGATAGGCCTATTGCCATTATTGCAGGCTACTCATAACAAGCTTGACTCCCATTAAGGGTCTTCATTAAACAGGGATGCAGAGTGGTCAAATCAAGTCAGTTTATTGAGGTGCATCAAGCTTTGTTCTATATTTCAATTGTGTACATTTAAGACTGAAAACAGTTACACCTAGCACATAACATGCACTACATGATAACATGGATCTTATCAAAAGAAAGGAGAAAGGACTTGCAGCGAACAATGTGTTTTAAGCGGTAAATGGCATATATGAGATGGACTCTGATAGACTAATAGAATGCCTTATAAGGGCTCTCATTTTCAAGCACCTCAACTTAAACTGTGCACATTCAATCGACAGGACAGGGTAGATTTATTGTACCAGTTACATCAAATAAAACATAGTGGTTTTTTTTTTATTATCATGCCTTTGTGATAGTTGCACAATGTCGTTTTTATAATAGAATGCTCATTTACTGTTTGAACTGGTACTTGTGTTCAATTGAGATGTATGTGTCCAATCCATGTCCATATTCAGACAGTTGTAGATCTCTTATTCATTAGACCTAATTATATTCACATGTAATATTGTCATTGTTTTCATGGAGCCATTCATAGGGACTAGTTCTTAGTGATTAGGTATGACCTCAATCTGCATTCACTGCACTACACTGCAGCTTCAAGCTTGCTAGGAACTTCCTGTTGTTGTAACCCGGATAAAAAACTAGGGAAAAGGTCGCTTCGGAGGAGCCAAAACCAAAACAAACAATGCAATCTGATTCCAGAGAGATTCATTTAATTGGAATTTAAAATAAACTGTAGCATATACAGTAGCACGACTACATAATAGTAAGAGAGTAAAGCATGCTTCTCAACTTCTCTCTATCCCTACTCCTGCAACTCTTTGTAGCCTACACCATAAGATTTGCATGCTTTCCCCTTGGTTGTTCAATGATTGTTGAAACTCTAATTCTTGCCTGTATATTTCACAAAATATAACATTTGGACAGAAATGTATGTGTTCTATAAGGCAACACTCACTGATCACACTGGCCAGCAGCAAGCGGCAGGTTTCCTATTGTTTTCTGGTTCAGCAGCAGAACAGTGGCAGTGCTAACACTGAACAAGCTGAGCATTGAACTTGGTTCAACTTTCAAAGCGCAATGCAAGCGTATTCAATTGTTAGTTTAGGCAAACTGTTTGTGTTATTTAGCAACGAGACAGAACTTATTATGGTCTTAGCGTTGCGTTACACGTACCGCTTTGCATTTCCAGTGTGATAGATAGATAGATAGATAGATAGATAGATAGATACTTTATTGATCCCCAAGGGGAAATTCAAGGTCCCAGCAGCTTAAGACACCACACACAACATACAGTACAATGTAAACAATGTAAACAGGAAGATTAAAAAGCAAATCAACAATCAACAATGACTAAAGGAGCAGTAGAATACTATAGATAAGGTATGCATGAATGTACTGAGGATTGGTACTGTGATCCAGTCTGAGGTGTGTGTCAAGTTGGTAGTGCAAATAAGTCCAACAGTGCAACAGTGCAAGATAAAATTCTAGTGACCAGTAATAAATATGTACAGTACAAAATGTAAGCATAGTAATAATAATAACAGTACTAATATAAATATATGGACAATTAAAATAAACTTAACATAGTAATAATATAAGAGTTAGACATGAGGGTAGACATGTAAGTCATGCCATGTAAGTGTATAAGAGGGTGGAGGTGCAGATATACTATGCATAGAAGTCCAACTCTCCTTTTCCCTTCAGTGAAGCATTGTACAGTTGTATGGCCCTGGGTACAAATGACTTTCTCAGTCTGTCTGTTGTGCATGTCATGGAGCGTAGTCTCCAGCTGATCAAGCTCTTCTGCTGTATGATAATGCTGTAGAGTGGATGACAGTCATTGTCCAGGATGCTGTGTAGCTTGTTCAGGGTCCTTTTGTCTGATACTGAAGTGATGCACTCCAGATCAGCTCCCACAACAGAGCCAGCCTTCCTTACCAGCCTGTCTAGTCGCCCAGCATCCCTCTTCCTAGTGCTTCCTCCCCAGCATGCCACAGCATAGAAGAGGACGCTGGCAACAACAGACTGGTAAAACATCCAGAGGAGCTTGCTGCAGACATTGAAGGAGCGCAGCCTCCTCAGGAAGTACAGCCTGCTCTGCCCTTTCTTGTATATTGCTTCAGTGTTGACTGACCAGTCCAGTTTATCGTCCAGATGTACGCCCAGGTACGTGTATGTGTTCACCACCTCCACATTGACCTCCTCAATGGTGACTGGCAGCAGAGCAGGCTTAGACCTCCTGAAATCTACCACCATCTCCTTGGTCTTGGTCGTGTTGAGTTGTAGGTGGTTGAGTCTGCACCATTGCACAAAGTCCTCCACCAGGCTCCTGTATTCCTCCTCCTGCCCATCCCTGATACATCCCACAATTGCAGTATCGTCTGAAAACTTCTGCATGTGACATGACTCCGTGTTGTAGCAGAAGTCGGACGTGTACAGGGTGAACAGGACTGGAGAGAGCACCGTTCCCTGTGGAGCACCTGTGCTGCTGATTACAGTGTTGGAGAGGCAGTCCTTCAGTCTGACAAACTGTGGCCGCTCTGTCAGGTAGTCTGCAATCCAGGATACTAGATGAGCATCCACACCCATCTGCAGGAGCTCTGATACCCTCCTCATCCTCATTTTCTAGCTCACTAAGACAAGTGTAACAGTGGACAACATATTCTTTGGTGGCTTCCCAATATGTCTATCTGCATTGCACAAGTTCTGCCATTGTGTGGTAGTATTACACAGTGCTTTAAACTATCAGATTTTTACCATAGAGTCAGTGTCAGTGAGTGTGTGCATGTGTGTATGTCTGTCTGTCTGTGTACATACCTGTGTGTATGAGTGGACTTGTTCACGTGTGTGTCTCATGTGTGCATGTGTGTATGTTTGTGTGTAGTACTTAAGACAATGTGTATACAGTATGTCTTGTGAACCTGTGTGTAAGTGTATGAGTGTGTTTCTTTGTGTGCATGTAGTGTGTTTGTGTGTGCATGTGTGTCAGTGTTTGTGTCTGTACAACCACGTGTGCACTGCCAGCCTGTGTGTGTGTGTGTGTGTGTGTGTGTGTGTGTGTGTGTGTGTGTGTGTACTGTGTGTGTGTGTGTGTGTTGAGCGGTTCTATCGAATGCTCAAGTCACTCCTGCATTCATATTCAGTGGAACTTGCCTCCAGCTGGGAAGAGGGACATGGCTTCTTCTTGCAGTCAAAGAAGTGTCCCAGGAAAGCCCTGGGTTTAATCCTAACGAGTTGGTGTTCAGCCATACTGCTCATGGACCAACAGCTGTTCTTGCAGATCAGTGGAAGATTTCCGAACCCCCTGAAAATGTTCTTGATTTTGTGAGTGGGTTTCGATTCCGCTTGTATGAGGCTAAAACTGCCGCTCAGCGAAAACAAAAGAATTGCAACGTTTAGGTATGGCAGGTTACTATTGTGCTTTCTGCCAGAAAGGCACATTTGGGGAAGGAGGTGTCCCCTGTGCCCCCTCAGCCGGCGGTGGCAGTGCCGTGGCTGAGGGGGGGTGGCAGTGGATAGGCCTCATTAGGTGGTTCACCTGGTGGCAGGTGATGTAGGGCATAAAATGGCCTCAGACTCCTCCTTCACACTCGCTTATCTCCAGCATAATACAGCAAATACTACACACACACACACACACACACTCAACTCACACATCGTTCGATTATTTTTTCCCATGATATCTTTTTGACTAACAATATAATTAACCTTATTTTTTAATGTGTTTGCCACATTGATGTTGCGACTAGCCGGTAGTAACTGTGTGTGTGTGTGTGTGTGTGTGTCGGTGTGCGTCTGTGTGCATGTCTGTGCATCTGATGTGTCTGACAAACAATCCAACCTTTAAGGACACCAATTTTCTTTGTGAATTAACCATTTATCATAAATAAATAAATGTTATTCCTTATACAAGGGCAAGTAAGGAATGCTAATTTCCCATGAGGCAGGCAGATTTTTATTTTTTAAGGCCAATTATTTAATGGATCCAGGATACTATGCATCCTGATGAAGCCTAAAAGCAATGCAAATCAAACCAGCCATTAGGCTAACCAAAATAAAATCATTATTGTGTACATACATTTTATTCTTACAGATTGAAATTTGGTGAGTGACCATACAAACTGCAATAACAGGGAGGGAAAGAGTGGCTTACTCTTCCTAAATGAGGACAGAAGACATTATGGCCTAAAATAAGACCGCTCAGTTCAGAAAACCAGAAGAAATACACAGACTTGCGAGAGTATTCAACCCTACTGCAAATAATAAACCTTTTTAAAAACTAAAAAAACAAACAAACAAAAAAAAAAAAACAAGAAACACCAGTCTGGTGTGCTGCTATCCTGTTCTTTTTCATAAAAAATATATCAATACGGTGGTGTGAAAAACTATTTGCCCCCTTCCAGATTTGTTCTATTTTTGCATGTTTGTCACACTTACAGTTTCTTTCAATCGCTAACAAGCGTTTGTCCATTCAGTTGACACATTTTCAAAACACTAAACACAGTTAGCACAGCATCGGTAACACAATAGTTAAAACAATATTCCAAACCTTAGATACAGTATAAAAACCTCTGTTTCTGCAATGTTATCAATTCAAAAGCAATATATCTCAGCTGATAATAAACTAACAATCGAATAATTGACACACAGATGATTTATATTGGGTAAATTGGGCCAACCACAGCTGATTCCAGTCTATCTTAGACTCAGTGGCAGGGGTTATTTACCTTACACAGTAAAAAGAGGAGGTGATGTTTTTGGAAGCAGAAACAGAAAAAGACAAATACTGTAATGTCTGGACAAGGAAAAGTAAGAGTAAGGGGCCCAGGAAGAAGAGCAGGCCCAGTGAGAGATGCAGTGAGAGGTGCAGGAGCACTGAGAGGAGCAGGTGCAGAGTTTAGACACAGTAATATTGTGGGGTTTTTTTTTGTTCACCCCCTTTTTATCTGGGCTTTTTTGCTGTTGTTCTTTGTTCTTGTGTTTCATGGATATTTTGTTCACTGCAATGCTGTAAAACTTTTTCTGTTGTATCATAGTCTACTGTAAACAGTATTTACACTGCACCTCCTGTAGGCCTAGTGAACAGTGAAAAAAAAAAGATTTGCTTTTTACTGGAATGCATTTGAATGTGAACAGCCAATCTGGACATACAGTTCCCAACCAAGAAATATAGTGTAAAAATGCTGGATTGCATGTTTTGCATGCAAATACTGTACCTGTAAAACTGAAACATAAAAGTCTATGCAGTTTTTGTAATGTCAACAGTAGCCAGTATTTTGAAACCTAGTGTACTCTGATTGACTGCATGTATCTTGTGAAGTGAAAACAAGCTTCATTCTTTGACAAAATAACTTTTTGAGTCAGGTTTCCAGTGTTTTGGTAAAGTTAGTGTGTGCAGAGAAATGATGAGTTAGTGTATGTAACAAAATGTGGTGTAACAACATGGAATGTGCTTTTGAGAGGAAAATTATCCATTTGGCCAATTGTGTTTTGTAGGTGAGAGGCTGTGTTTAGAGTTTTGAAAATGTGTCAAATGAATGGACAAACGCTTTTTAGCGATTGAAAAAAAACTGTAAATATTTCAGATCATCCAACTAATTTGAATATACAGTACAAAGAATGCAAACATCAAATGCAGCATTTAAATGATCATTTCATTTATTTAAGGCAATGAGCTATTCAAAACCAAAATCACCCATCTAAAAAAGTAATTACCCCCCTTAAACGTATAACTGGTTGAGCCACCCTTGGTGGCAACAACAGCAATCAAATGTATCAAACAAGTTATACATTGCTGCAGAGGTAATTTGACCCACTTTTCTTTTGGAGAATTGTTTTAATTCTGCCATATTGGACGGTTTTCAAGCATGATTTGCCTGTTTAAGGTCATAGTCTGAGCTAATTAGCCTAGAAAGGGTCAATGGTGGAAGTAAATAGAGCGAAATATTTGGTATCATTTGAATCCTAATTTTCTCTGGATTAAGACTTTTTTGAGCCTATAGTGAAGAGTTGTACTGAAAATTTTTGATTGATTTTTGGCCCAAATATGTATGTTAGCACATCTTGATATTAGCTGATATCTCCTTACCCACTATAAGTTGTCAAAGAGCTGGCAAGACAATTGAGGTCTTGAGGTCAAAGGTCAAGGTTACAAGGAGTCACACAAATAACTCACATGTGGTATTTGGTTCATATCTCCAAAGCAGACTGATGGATCTTCATTAACTCTAGTATTGTCTATACAAGTTAGATGAACGTAGGGACTCAGGGCCATGGGTTCAAAGTTTCATCCCTTGACACACACAAGGTTGTAGACGGTGGAGACATGCCATGTTCAATTCAATTACTAAATACTGTAAATGTATACAATAAAAATATGTTTTATATTTCACAACATATACTTGATTTTTTTTACCTAGAGAGTCCCTATCTGCAGCACAATAAGTTTACAGTATATACTTTGCATATAAGAATCAAGAGTCTGATTGCAATTATTGTAGGCAAATGTGCTTAGCAGCTACATAACAGTGAAATACTTCCACTAGCATAGTCATGACCTGACCAATATCATTCACATTGCCCGTGCTATTTTTTCTGTAAAGAAATCATTGTATAAACACAGGAACACTTATGATGCATTGTCTATGAGCACAGTTTGAGCACAGTCCATTCACATGCTAAACTGCTAAACTAAATTTTATTTTGATGATACAGAAATTCTACCATCTCATCTGAGCCTGAGCTCATTTAAAATGGACTGAGGTAAAGTGGAAAAGGGTCCTGTGGTTAGACCAATCAAAATGTCTATGAAATCATAGACTCCTCTGAGCTAAAGAGGAGAGGGACTATTCAACTGTCCAACGTATCCAACTTGTTACATTGCTCAGTTCAAAACCCAGCGTCCATGATGGTGTGGAGTGGCATGGGCATTTTGCACATCTCATCATTAATTCTGAATGATATACAGTACAGTGTTTGAGCAACATATACTGTAACACTTTACACTTTACTGTTATTAAAGTGTTGATTTGCTATTGTTATTATTATGCTAAAATAATTTAGTCTAACGAAATTTCTTGACTCTTAACCAAAGCTTATACATTGATTTTGCAAAATGTCTTCAGCTACGGTGTGAGGAATTCCAAGCCCCATCTGACCCCATCAACCCGACAAAATGGTAACATTAAAATATAGTTTTAACTTTATTTAAGGCAACTTTATTTGAGCAACGTTTTGACTGCTAAAGGACTAGTTCAAACCTCATAGGGTGCGGTTACATGGGACTGCATTTCTTTTATTCATTCCTCTTTATAATTAAAGCACAATATGATTCAGATTCATTGGAATTACTATGGTTAATATAAGGACGCATTTAATACATGGTTTTGTTTTTTTTATTTGCATAAAACATGGTCCTGCGGTTTATAGTTATGTTTTCAACAAAAGCGCCTGCTAAGAGAACCATAACCATAATTCATAGAATTAAGCTCATCATTATTGCATGGTCCAATACAAAAGGTCCAGTATCACAAATCACAGATCACTGCTCTCCTCATCCTGAAGAGTTATCAAAAGCATGCCGCTCACTTAAAAAAAGCTCCACAGGAAATGTAGGTTCTTTTCATCCCAATCACCAGGTGCAAGGGGCAGTCACTTATGGCTTTACTGTAGGATCTTTTTGGTTTTTGTTTGTTGGTCAGACTAATGATGAATGAGAAATTACAAAATACATGATGCACATCATACTCATACAGGTTGGCTAAATATGATTTAGCTGTGATTGCAGAAGAACAAATATCTTCAGGTATTTGCTGATGCTGAGGAAGATAAGTTCTTGTAATATTGAGCCTCTTTCGATCATTCTTTAGCACTGAAATCCGATCTTGGTACAAACTTAAGCATTATAGGCTTTTTTGGCCGATACAAGAAATCAAGTTCCATTGGTATCTGAAAAATGACAGTATAGAAATGTGTGTTAGCAGTGGTCTAGAGGGAATAATTGGAAAATGCCCCCCCCCTTTAATTGTTAAATAAATGTACAGATATACGATACTTACATAAAAATTACAACATTTTGCAAAATGCTACCAGTCAGTTTATGTGTGCGTGTTTCTATGCATTCAAATGATCACAGAGATATTAGGAATAGATTGGTAGATTGGTCCTTGCCTGAGTCTCTTTGCATGTCTCCAGGTTGAAGTTTTGGAGCACCTGTACAATAATCAATTTCATCGAAATAAGAGCAAATCTCATTCCAATGCAATTGCGCGGTCCAATACCAAAGGGAAGGTAAGCGTATGGATCAAGGCTCTCCTTATTTTCTTTGCTGAACCTTAAAACCAATTAAAACAAAGGGTTGTTTGCTTAGTAATCACCTCATTAATTCATTAATACTTACAAATCAAATGTAAATATTTTAATTCCCTCTAATTCTCCTTGAGAAGCCTTGAGATGAGCATTCAACATCATATTTTTTCATATAGTGAAGATATGAACAAAAGCTATTTTTAGTATTTTAAAAATCATTGTAAGACTGGAGGAGGCTTTGTGCTTCTCTGCTAGTGGTTTGTTGTCTGGATTAGCTTACCTCTCTGGTTTGAAAGTCTCAGGGGAAGGCCACAGCTCTGGGTCATGGTGTAATAGATGCACAGGTACAGCAACGAGAGTGCCTTTAGGGATTGTGACTCCATTTATTACCACTGTCTGTTTGCACATCCTCTCTAGACGTGGAGCTGGTGTCCACACTCGCATGGATTCATTGATGACCATATCCAGATACTCCAGATTCATGAGCTTTTCATAGGTGACAGGTGCCTACAACAACAATGTGTATTGTATTACAGTTGTGGAAATATGGAAATAGATCCATTATAGAGGACAGACAGGACAAGAAAATGTTCATTTCAGACCCAGCATTATGAACAATGAATGAACATTATGAACAATTACCTAAAATTAACTTACATTGTTTGGAAACATTGAGTCAATCTCTTCCACAAGCTTACTAAGAACATCTGGATTTGTTGCAATATTGTAGGTAATAGAAGCGAGAGTGGTTCTGGTTGTTTCGTATCCAGCGATGATAAATATGAATGACTGGGAGAGGATTTCATGATCTGTCAGTCCTAAAAATGACACAGCAAGAGAATGTAGAGTCCTTTCCTTAACAATGTAGCTTGGCTATTATTTGACCTCAACATACACCTTCATACCTTTAACAGGTCGATCTTTGCTGCTTTTCTCAGCTTCCTCATCTGAGATTTGAGAGCGTATCATGAGTTGCAAGAAGTCTACTCTCTCCTGTCAACAAACAAGCACATCCTTAGTGGGCCTTGCATGACCAACATGCTAGCATTTTGCCATCTAGCATCAATAATAATAACTTTATAGCACCAAGGACATCAGCTGACATTTTATACAGATAGATAACGTAGACTTTTCATAGACATACATGCTCATTGTCTTGGTGCTGCTCTCTAATCTTCTGGATAGAACTGAAGAGATAATCGACGATAGCTGGTGAAAAGAGGCTTATTCCTAATTTCTCCAAATAAGGAACCAGTGAAGGAAACAGAACTGAAAAGAGAAAAAAAGAGGTTGTTAAGTTATATATGCCATACAAACATGATGAGTTTCAACAAATTAATACTTCCCAGAGAATTTACTTTGTGGTATGGACAAATCCCACAATGGGTGTAAATGGATTTCAGCTAGGGCTGTCAAAATAACAAGTTTGTCTCGATTAATTAATTACAGAAAGAATAACACATTACAGTTTTTTTCAATCGCTAACAAGCGTTTGTCAAAACAGTTGTCCCATTTTCAAGACTCTTAACACAATTAGCACAGCATTGGTCTTTTGTGGCCATACCATTCAGACATTTCATGTCGTTTTCACACGATATAACAGTCACACATTTCCACAATGCTTACATTTTCTTAACAGACAAGCTCTCTTAACAAAATTGTGGATCGTTTTTCTATTATTTACGAATGTTAACACACAACATCCCACAATAGCAAACACAATATTCCAAACCTTAGACACAGTATAAAAACCTCTGCTTCTGCAATGATATATCAGTTCAAAAACAATATATCTCAGCTGATGATAAACAAACAATTGAATAAATGACACATGATTTTGGGTAAATTGGGCCAACCACAGCCAATTCCATGTCTGGCTAAGACTCAGTGGCAGGGGTTATTTTTTGATATTACACTAACACAGTAAAGAAGGACTTTGAGGAGTGATGTTTTTGGAAACAAAAATGAAAAAAAAAGACAAACACTGTAATGTCTGAACGAGGAAGAGTATAAGAGCAAAGGGCCCAGGAAGAAGAACCGGGCTCTAGGAAGAACAATACAGGCGGAGGTCTGCGCTCTCTGAGTGCTTTTCTAGTTCTAGGTTGTCATGCATTTGAACCTATTCAGATCGCCACCACATGGCCATATCATGCCATTACACCACTAAGCAAAAAACATAAACGGCCCCGGAATCCCGAATAGAAGGTGTTTCTGACCTTCCCTGAAAATTGAATCGAAATCCGTCCATTACTTTTGGAGTTATCTTGCTAACAGACAGACAGACAGACAAACAGACGGACAGACAAACCGACAAACAAACCCTGTTGAAAACATAACATAACATTTTTTTTCAGTTTGCGCTCTGCGTAGTTACTGCCTTTTTGCTTTGTATGGCAGAATTGGGTTGCTACGGAAACGTAAGGTCACACTTACGCAGAATACGCACTCTAACCATAACCATAATGTCAACAAGCAGGAAGGTAATGAGGAATGCAGTAGTTCTACTCAAACTAGGCTTACTTGTGCACGTAGCCTACTGTAGGCTATGGAAGATTTATCAAATCTAACAAGTAGGAAAGTTTAAGCGGATGGCGTGAAAGTTAAGGTTGCTTTTGATGTAGTACAAAGACGCAAAACTGGTGGTCTGGTTAACACCTGCTTTTACAAGGCGGAAATATTTAGGCGCAAAATAGACGTGCACTTTCACGGCCAGTTTTAGTACATACAGGGTAATACATAATTAGGCGCATTTTACGCTTCTCCTCCCATCTTTTTACACAAACCTCCAACTGACATCATCTTATTATATTAGTGAATGGCCAAAAAAGGACAATGTTTCAACATGTCTATGAGCATAAGCATGCATAGCAGCAGGTGGCAGCCAAATGAGATTTATGCATTTACTGCTTGGTTATGGTTCTTCACATTTGGTTTGGTGCAAAAATGTCAGAATGGTTCCACACTGAATGGAAGATGGCTGTCTGGGTCTGTTCTTATTGAGGTGGTTTAAAAGGGTGTTCTACACACCATGGAGTCTTCTCAGGTCACAACCCAAACATCTGAGTGAAATGCCTGATGCAGGAGCTGCCCTCACAATTAGGGATGTGCTATATCGTATAATTACACCACACCACAATACGTCTTCTATATCATTCAAATCTGCCATAGTGCAACACTGAGGGCCAGATGTATGTAGATTAGCGAACGTAACGTTATTTGCTTCAAGGCCAACACGCAGAAACACATGATACTTCAGTTTACGTCCTATTTACCAATCCTGAAATTTGTTGGGTAATCTGCGCCGATCGCCGCCCCCTAACGCAGTTAGCGAAGGACAACAACTGAACGACACTTCACTAACTGATGACAACATTAAAAGGAATCCAACGTTTAGCTATCATGAAATAATACAATGCATATTCGCTTTGGACAAAGGCGTCTGCTAAATAACCATAACCATAACCATAACCATAATGTCAACAAGCAGGAAGGTAATGAGGAATGCAGTAGTTCTACTCAAACTAGGCTTACTTGTGCACGTAGCCTACTGTAGGCTATGGAAGATTTATCAAATCTAACAAGTAGGAAAGTTTAAGCGGATGGCGTGAAAGTTAAGGTTGCTTTTGATGTAGTACAAAGACGCAAAACTGGTGGTCTGGTTAACACCTGCTTTTACAAGGCGGAAATATTTAGGCGCAAAATAGACGTGCACTTTCACGGCCAGTTTTAGTACATACAGGGTAATACATAATTAGGCGCATTTTACGCTTCTCCTCCCATCTTTTTACACAAACCTCCAACTGACATCATCTGACACTCCCATAAATCCATATGCATGAGACGGAAAAGCGTAATTTGCCATTCTCAGCTCCCGCAACCTCATTGCGGCCTGTTATGCCTCGCCATCTTTTCATACGCATGTTGCGAAAAAAATACTCCTGAAGTGGGCACAAAAGCGTTTGTACATCTGCCCCTGATAGTATTGTGCAATATTTTTGCAAAGCCATTTATTTATAATATTTAGTTTTAATTGACTATATCAACTAATTATATATTATGCAACTGTATGATGGGATAGCTTTTTTAAAATGGGGATTTCGGCATTTGTCCTTCAATATGAGTTTTTTTTTTTTTTTAAGCCAGATTGCCCATCTACTCTCCAGTTGCTCTGGACGTGAATTGGTGACATGGTTAACCACAAGTACCACAGAACAAAATCAGTGAAGTGGATAAGTCCCTGAAAACAGTATGACAAACTTATCAAGCTATCTTATCAAGCTATCCTCTGTCCTCATAAAAAGTCACTCATCTGCAATAAGTCCCTTGATCACCAAAATCACCAATCAGTCCCTGCAGTCCGGCCATGTCCCCACATCCTTGAAAACTGCTGTCATCAAGCCACTACTCAAATAGCCCACTCTTGACCCAGAACCACCTGCCAACTACCGCCCCATCTCCAATCTCCCTTTCCTTTCCAAAGTGTTGGAAAAGGTGGTCTCTGCCCAACTTCACAACCACCTCACTACAAACAGTATTTATGAGAAGTTTTAGTCTGGGTTCCGCTCTGGCCACAGTACGGAAACTGCTCTGGTCAGGGTCATCAATGACCTGCTGCTGGCTCCATCTCTTCTCATCCTTCTTGACCTCACCGCAGCATTCGACACCGTAGACCACCACATCCTTCTACGCCGCCTCCACTCTTCCGTCAGACTTTCTGGCTCCACTCTGGCTTGGTTCACATCATATCTCACTGACAGAACTGAATATGTATCCCTGGCAGGTGCAAATTCAGTTACACACACACCGTTACCTGTGTGGTCCCTCAAGGTTCAGTCCTAGGCCCCACCCTCTTCACTCTGTACATGCTCCCCCTTGGTAGTGTCATCAGCCGGCATGGAATGTCTTTCCATTGCTGATGACACCCAACTCTACATAAAAACAAACCCAACACCCTCTGCAGCTTTATCCACAGTTTCCACCTGCCTGGAGGAGATAAAGGCGTGAATGAAGGCGAATTTCCTGCAACTCAACAGCTCAAAAACGGAAGCCATTCTTGTTGGCACTCCACACCAGATCCGGTCATCCACTATCACCAGCATCACCCTCCCCGGTCACAACATCCACCTCTCACCCTCAGTCACAAATCTGGGTGTCAAAATGGACCCTCAACTGACTTTTGAGGCCCACATCAAACATCTGTGCAAAACCTCCTTTTTTCACCTCAGAAACATTGCGAAACTCCGCCTTTCAGACAGACAGGCTGGTAAGGAAGGCTGGCTCTGTTGTGGGAGCTGATCTGGAGTACATCACTTTGGTATCAGACAAAAGGACCCTGAACAAGCTACACAGCATCCTGGACAATGACTGCCATCCACTCTACAGCACTATCATACAGCAGAAGAGCTTGATCAGCTGGAGACTACGCTCCATGACATGCACAACAGACAGACTGAGGAAGTCATTTGTACCCAGGGCCATACAACTGTACAATGCTTCACTGAAGGGAAAAGGAGAGTTGCACTTCTATGCATAGTATATCTGCACCTCCACCCTCCTGTACACTTACATGGCATGGCTTACATGTCTACCCTCTTTTTGTCCATATATTTGACCAAATGTCTGCACCCGTGACTAATGACTAATGTCTGCACCCATATCTAACTATCCTTGCACTGCTGCTATACCTCTTATTTTACTATGTTAGGTTTATTTAATTGTCCATATATTTATACTAGTACTGTTATTATTATTACTATGCTTACATTTTGTACTGTACATATTTATTGCTGGTCACTAGAATTTAATCTTGCACTCTTGCACTGTTGGACTTATTTGCACTACCAACTTGACACACACCTCATACTGGATCACAGTACCAATCCTCAGTACATTCATGCATCTTATCTATAGTATTTTATTTTACTGCTCCTTTAGTCATGTTGATTTGTTGATTTGCTTTGATTTTCCTGTTTACATTGTATTGTATGTTGTGTGTGGTGTCTTAAGCTGCTGGGACCTTGAATTTCCCCTCTGGGATCAATAAAGTATATGATAGCTTCAGCGAAAGTTCTACTAGGGAGACTCGTAGTGTATCTTTTACTCCTCCTATTCATTATGTAACGAATCATAGCCTTTGTTTACATTTTCAGGGAACTCCCCCATTCGATTCATCCAATCAGTGCTAGCCTATAGGAATTCAGCGGGGGTTTTAAAACTGTTTTACTAACACTTCTCTCTGCTACTCAGTACGCCGACTTTGTCGTTCCCTCCACCACCCCTCCAGCCACCACCACCAGCAGTCTTCGTCTTGTCGGCCGCTGCATGCTATCTACACCTTCTCCCTCACAGCCACCGCCACCAGTTGGTCCCTGTCTCGTCATCGGGGGTGGACAAAGACCCATGGCTATTTTGCTCCCACGCACAGTATGGAGGATGGTATGATAGGCAAAAAAATCCATAAGAACCACTGTTGAGAGTTACAGACAAAGCTATCATCTTGGGGTCACCAAGTCCCCCCCAAAAATCTTCAAAAGTGACCTCACTGCTAATAGATTATTTAGACAGCATGTCAGGTTAAAGCCAGTAGAGTCATTTAATGAACAATGTAAATGGCAGGAGTTACTGAATGGTACCATGACATGTCTGGGAGTGTGGTCTATTGTCAGATGAAAATAAAAGTATGCTCTTTTGCTAAAAACACTTAAGGTGTCTTTGGCGTACATAGAAGAATGACTATACTAAAAAGAACCCCATGCCTAATGAGAATTATGGTGGAGGGGCTGTGCTATTGTGGGGCTGTTTTAATTCCCAAAGGCCTTGGGAACCTAATTAAGGTGCATGGCATCATGAACACCAAGAAAAACCTGAACATTTTCAAAGGAAATCAAACAACCTCTGCCAAGGCCCTAAAAGTTGGTCATGATTGGATCATTCATCAGGTCAATGAACCAAAACAAATGCACAGATCAAAACAAATATGGTTTACTGAACACAAAATCAAGCTTCAGACATTGCCATAGCAGTCCCCTGATCTAAACTCCATAGAAAAACAATGGGATGAGTCAACGAGAAGAATGCACAAGTGTGGACCTAGCAATCTGGATGATCTGGGGAGGTTTTGTAAAGATGAATGGTCTTAAATCCCTTACTTTGTATTCTCAATCTTTATGGGGTGTCAGAGAAGAATATTACATGCTGTTTTATTGACAAAGGGAGGTTTAAGAAGGTATTACAAGTAGGGGTGCCAATAATTGTGAGTGACGTGTTTTTATTAAAAACATTTATTTCTTTATGAGATTTTCCTTTTTCTCAGAATAAATTTGCTTCCCTTGCAGGGTGTATTTTTCCTCATTGTTTTCATTGTGGGAGTACAATAAGTCACCTAAAGATTATTTTTTAGACCTATTTTTAGTCAACTTTTACCAAGGGTGCCAATAATTCTGGAGGGTACTGTATCTATCTTCACTCACTGTCCCCGATGCTGAGAAACTTGTCCACGCCTTCATCTCCTCCAGGCTGGACTACTGCAACGCACTCCTCATCGGGATCCCCAGCAAGAACATCCAGCAGCTGCAGTACATCCAAAACTGCGCTGCCAGGATCCTGATGAGGGTGCGGAAATTCCAGCACATCACACCCAAATCCCTTTCAATTGGCTCAAATCCCTCATTGGCTTCCAGTTCAGTTCAGGATTGAATACAAGGTTTCCCTTCTGTCCCACCAGTGTCTCCATGGCTCTGCCCCCCCTTACCTCAAAGAACTCATCCCCCCCCCCCCCCCCCCCCCCCACTCCTCCTCACGTCATCTCCGGTCTGGACAATCACATCACAGAACCAAACTCAGGACTATGGGCGACTATGAGCTTTCAGCTCTGCGGCTGTGGATTCTTTTACGAAAGGACTTAAAACACTATCTTTTTAGAAAAGCTTTTAACTAAATACTTTTATCTGTTTTTATATGCTGGTTTTAGCTTAATTTGATGCTACTTTTTAACTTCCTCTATGGTGTTACTTTTATCCTTTTTTGCGTGTGTGCGTGTCTGTGTGTATGCATTGTAGCACTTTGAGATCATTTATTTGATGTAAAGTGCAATATAAATAAAATGTATTATTATTATTATTATTATTATTATTATCAAGAGGGTGATACAAGTATATTCTGTTGAAATGTTGCCCTGTTTATCCCCCCAGTTGTAATCAACATTTTCTGAATTTACACACTTAATTTGCAGCATACTTACTAGTAATGAGAAAGACTGGATTGAGAGGGTTGAAATTCATCAGTTTCTTTACATTGGCAACAAATGGATCATTTGGGTTGTTGATGGAATCAGTCTCCACACTGAATGAAGCACTAGTCAGAACATCCATATTGTATAAACCAAACAGGCTGTGGGTAAACAACAAACAACTTTTTAAACTATTTTTCACTTCCATACCAACATATCTGAGGTAACAGCTGCCTCTGGAAGATGTGTCAAGTCAAGCAGGAAAAAAGGCTTTACTTACTCTTTTATGTTAATTGATTCCTTTAAGTTTAGTTTTTTTATATATTCTATTAAGTTGTCTGCATATCTTGCAGCTATGGGAAAAACCTGGAACAACAAAGGCAATGCATAGTAAGCCTTAATAACAGTTAATTAAGTAAATCTGTTCGTTTAAAGGGATATTCTGCCATTTTTGGAAATAAGCTCATTTCCCACCTACCCTCGAGCAAAACAATCGATATTTACCTTGTTCCCGTTCATCCAGCCATTCTGTGAGTCTGGCAATACAACTTTTAGCTTCAGCCTAGCATAGATCATTGAATCGGATTAGACCATTAGCTTCTCGCAAGTTAGAAAGTGCAATAAGACCAACTGAAAATGAAACCTGGCGTTTTTCTAGGCTGATTTGACATGGAACTACACTCTCATCTGGTGTAATAATCAAGGCAACTTGCAAACGTACCATAGGCGCAGTGATATCGTACGCAGCATCTGAAGATAGTCCCCATAGACAACAAGCAGTAGTAGTGCCAGTAGTTTGCAAGTTGCCTTGATTATTATTGCGCCAGATGATGTCCATGTCAAATCAGCCTAGAAAACGGCAGGTTTCATTTTCAGTTGGTCTTATTGCACTTTCTAACTTGAGAGAAGACACGTTTTAAATGGGAAAATTAACAGAAATCTTAGTCACTTTTAAACATGAAGCTAGCAGGCGAGTAGCTAATGGTCTAATCCGATTCAATGATCTATGCTAGGCTGAAGCTAAAAGTTGTATCGCCAGACTCACAGAATGGCTGGATGAACGGGAACAAGGTAAATATTGATTGTTTTGCTTGAGGGAAGGTGGAAAATTAGCTTATTTCCAAAAATGGCGGAATATCCCTTAAGATTCCATTTAATTGGTTAACCTTTCCTCATGTCATCCATTGACATAAGGTCCAGCGTTCCTCACCTCTCTCATTCGTCCACTTGTGAAAGTTGGAGAGAGGCTGTTCCGGATTCTCTTCCACTTTTCATCTTCAACAGAAGTTATTGCATCCGCCAATGCTCCAGAGAATTGGCCTTTCTGTGTACACATAACTATGTCTACTTTGGGTATAGGTAAAGAATGATATAAACACACACAGTGGCAGCCCAAGCCTTATAAGCACAATTTTATTTTGGACCCCCCTTCCACCACCGTGGAGTCACCTACAGTATGCTTGGCTATTATTGATATAAATGTCACACTATAATGTAACTTGTAAAAATATGATGAAAATTGTATGTAGTTGTTATTACCACTAAACAAAGTCACTTTAAACTCATCTCTTTCAACTGACTCTAAGACAAGTATGTGAGTGAATGTCTGTAGGCATGATCCAAATGTTGGCAGACGTAGCAGTTGTAGGCAGGTACTGTATATTGATCGGCATTATCTTGTCTTTTGTACACATACAGGGATGGAAATTAAATCTGCTGTCCATATGTCAATATGAAGAATGTGCTGAATTTATCTGTAAAAATACCACCAATGTTGGACATAATTCATATAACTTAACCTCATGCACAGTATGGTCAACAGAACAGCATGCAGAAAGGTAACTGTAGGACAGCTTTGTGTGTAGAGCATTTATTTGTAATGTTAAGACCCTGCTGGTCAGTCCTGGGGTTGCGCCCTCTGGTCTAATGCCTGTGTGGGCTCTGCCCCTCGAATCTCATTCCCTGATTTGCAGAGAAAGGACCCCATTGGTGTTTGGAGTAATGGGTGGTGCTATATAACGACGAAGGAGGAATGGACGCGTTCTCTCTGGCTCTCTGATCTTGGCGCTGCTCTTTGCTCATTCGCTTGGGCCTGCTCTCTGCGCTCCATGGCTGCTCCTCTGGGGAGAGCCGCAACCCGTTGCCAGCTTTGCACATAGACGTCGCGTTTTACACTCTTTGTTTGATCACCCCTAGACACTTTGCATTACACTTTTCTTTATCATATACTGACTTTACCCTTTTAATGTTTCAATAAATAAATTCTATTTAAAACCTTTAGCTACAGTGTGGTCCCCATCTTTAATGTCACGGCTACCTTGAGCCCGGTGGTCGTGACATGTGGGCGACTCGTCCGGTTTTTTCGCCGGTTTAAAAGTTTGGATTTGGGAAATTTCGTTCGATTTTCCTAGAATACTTCAGTGATAGACGCCGTGATTGATTTCGCCAGTCTAACTTTGTGCAATTGTGCCGTCGCACGCAGTATTGGCTGCTATTTTGGTGAGTCTAAGCGTTTCATTCATTGCATAGGCTCAGCTGATGGTGTAATTGGGGGAATCCCTGTAGCTATTGGGTAATTTTAGTAGTGACGCGTCGTCTGAAAAGCGCTTCGTTTCCGCTTTGAACTTCGACAAACATTTTGAGTGCATGTTCGGTGGATTAGTGAATTTTGTGGTTTTTTGATGCAGCGAAGAGAAAACATAGAACAATTGGGACAACTGGAGCAACGTGAACACCCTGCCGTAGGTGAGACCGCTCAAAAGTTTTGTTTCCTTTATAGCTTATTTGTTAAGTTTGCGTGTCAAATGCGGGGGGGTTGTGAAGCCTAATCGCTACGACACGTGAAGACTTAGGTTGTGGACATAGGTTTTTCTTTTGGGGGTTTTAGATGCGGGGAGCTCTAGGTCTAAATTTTAGCCCTTCGTTGCATTGAGAACCACGTTAATTTGTCTGATCTATGGCGTAACGCAAATGTTTGTTGTTTGTAGCTGAGAGAATGCTTGTTTGGTTACAACCTGTTCCGTTTCAGCAGGCTGTTTTGTTTGGCACATACGTAGGCCTTTGAATAGGTAAGTGCATTTGGATTGCCAGATTTTTGTATAAAATATTTGTAGCCTACTGTTTGTAGCGTGCTGACTGTTTTGGCATTACATTGACGAAATTGGTAGTCTACCGTGTTTAGATGGAGTAGACCGTTTTAGCGTTTGTAGTCAAATGGTAATGTGTTCTGGCATAATTTGATTGAATAGTAGGCCTAGTCTGATTTTTCGCTGTTGAGCATTTGTATCGTGTTTGAATGGATGTTAGTACGTTTTTGGCTGCACCTTCATTAGGTGGATTAAAAACTTTAAATAAAAAACAACTTTTTAAAGTAGCCGAGCACTATAATATTCATTCCGCAATCTCGAAAAGCATTACAAAAGACGAGTTGTTACAGTTCATTATGGAGAAATTGGGTGAAAGAGAGATTTTTTCTTTAGACCCAGCACCAGACGTTGAGGGCCCAACTCAGTCGTCAACTCCCCTTGGTGCTATGGCAGCATCACCTAGTGAAAGTTCAGCTTTGTCTTTTGAACAACAAATGAAATTGTTTGAAATGCAACAAAAAAGAGATGAGTTTTTAGCAAAAGAACGCGAACGAGAACGGTTAGAGCAAGCAAAAGAACGCGAACGAGAACGGTTAGAGAAAGAAAAGGAACGCGAACGAGAACGGTTAGAGCGAGAAAAAGAGCACGAACGAGAACGCATAGAGCGTGAACGCAAACAGTTGGAGCTAGAAAAAGAGCATGAACGTGAACGGCTAGAGAGAGAAGAACATCGACTACAGCGAGAAAAAGACCGTGAGCTGGAATACAAAAAAATTGAACTAGAGGAAGACCGTCTGAAATTGGCAAGAGAGGGACGAGCACTGGGCGATAATCCTGGAGGCCCCCCCTCACAGTCAAAAATTTCACACATGGTTAAGCTTTTACCCAAATTCGATGAACGTGACCCTGATTTGTTTTTCTGTCTTTTTGAGAGATTGGCAAGAGACTATCAATGGTCTGATTCAGATTGTGTTCTATTGCTACAAAGTGTAATTACAGGAAAAGCACAACAGGCATATATATCTTTAGACGATTCAGACTGTAGAAAATATGATATTGTGAAACAGACAATTCTCAAAGCGTATGAATTGATTCCAGAAGCCTATAGACAGAAATTTCGAAACTGGCGCAAACAGGAGAAACAAACACACTTGGAGCTAGTGCGCGAATTGTCTAGTCTCTTTAATCGCTGGTGTGCAGCTGAGGGTGTCAAAACCTTTGCTCAATTGTGTGAGTTGGTGTTATTAGAACAATTTAAGAGCATCTTACCTGCTCATATTACCACTTACATAAATGAGCATGAGGTTGGAACTGCAGCGGCTGCTGCTGTGTTGGCCGATAAATATATCTTGACTCATAAGCATGGTGTCCGTGCAAATGATGAAGATTATTGTTCCCGTCGTTTTAATTCTTTTAAATATGACTCCAGAACATCTAGGCATGATTCTAGTGTAGGAAGAAAACCCTATTTAGCAACTAAATATGATACTGGGCATGTTTTTACTGATAAACAACTTGATCCAGAGGATCTTTGTAACTATTGTGGGGAGTCTGGGCATTGGAAAAACTCTTGCCCTAAGTTAAAGGAGAAGCGATGCGGAAAGAGTACAATCAAGAGTGTGGGTTGTGCTGCCAGAATTGTGCCTTCTGTTTGTCAAAAGGGTATAGCTAATTGTAATGCTGGAGAAGACGTCTCGTTGAGTTCAGTGAGTGAGAGCACTGATCTTCGCAGAGAGGAGCTTCCTTTAGAGCAGTCACAAGTGTGTGCCAGTGATGGCTATAGTCCCTTCATTACATCTGGTTATGTGTCATTGGTTGGGAGTGACCAGAAGGTGCCAGTGCGCATTCTGCGTGACACTGGAGCATCTGAATCGTTTGTTTTAAAATCTCTTCTGCCTTTCTCACAAGTGTCTGACACGGGGACATGTGTCCTTATCCGGGGTATCGGAATGTACACCATTTCTGTTCCGTTGCATCGGCTGGTTTTGGGGTCAGAACTTGTAAGCGGTGAAGTTGTTTTGGCTGTACGTCAGTCTCTACCTATAGAGGGTGTAGATGTGATTTTGGGTAATAACTTGGTAGGTGGGCGTGTGTGGCCTGAGAGATTACCGCCTCCTATAGTAAATACAGCATCTGATTTGCCTGAGTCTGATTTTCCTGAAGTGCTCACCCCCTGTGTGGTGACTGGTGCAAGTCATACCCAGGGAGGGGAGCAGGAATTGGAGTCTGTAAAAGACTGTGCCAGTTTAAATTTGCCTCTGTTACTACCTACTTTTTCCTGTGAGGAGATTGTGGCAGCACAGAATGAAGTCTGTAGTCCTTTGTTTCTGTTAAAGGACTGGTTAGAGGAGGTTAAGGCCCATGTGAGTGTACTGAACTGTACCTACTCTGTTGCTTGGCGAGTGTCTGCCTATGACTACCTGTTAGATGCCCCTGATTGGAAGACGTCAAACCAACTGTGTCGCATTACTTTGCTGAGGCCTTACTATTTGCAAAACCCTAGCCCTACTCAGGGAGGTGGGGAGGGGTCACCTGTTGCAGTGGTTGCCGTTGACACAGGGCCCTCTTGTCAACCTTTGGTGGCAGCAGGGGTTGGGGAGTGTGGCCCTGATGACTCTGTGCCGCAGCCAAGGCTTGATAAGTTTGCAGTGTTGGCAAACTTGGATACTTTGACAAACCATCTTCCATCAGATCAAGTTGAGGAGCTCAAGGCTCTGATTTTGACTATCTCTGTTCTGTTAGACACGCTGAGGTGCACGGATCTCATCAAATATGGTGGTGAGGCCTTGCCATTTCGCCAGCATTTCAATCGCGTGGGGCCAGATAAAAATAAGGTTTTGGGTGCTGTAGTACTTTTGGTTTGTCTGCTCACAAACCTCCTGGAAGGGGGGGTAAGATTGGGTAGGGCGGTTAAATGGAAACTGGTTTTGTCATTAAATCACTCCAGCACTGCACCTGTGCCGGCAGCCCTGGCTGGACAGGCCATTCCAACTTCAGATGGGTGCTGGGGCAGTGCTGCAGCAGGCTGATGGTAATATCCAGCGTCCGCTTTGTTGTGGACACCAGTTAACTCCTGGATCACCGAGTAGTGTTCTGTTTTGATTTCCTCTGTTCCTTTTCTTCCCTTTTCTCCTGTTATCTTTTCCTTAAATATGCTTTCCAAGGTACCTGGATTGCCGGTGGAGCAGGAGTAGAGGTTTGGGAGGGGTACTGGGGAAATTGAGATGGGGCATTTTCACCTGGTTGTGGTTGGTGGTTTGCACACTGCTAAAAATGGGAATTGTGGGTTTAATAGAATTATGCCAATTCAAATGTTACATTGTTATGCTAGTCATGGTTTTTAATAGTCTTAAATAAAATGATGAATTTTAGAAATATTTCAAACGGGATGTTTAACTGTGTTAGGTGGCACAGGACAGTTGCGCCAGTTAACACAGTAAGGTTGACTTGGGTGTTTGGTGGTACTTTACAGAGTCCCACTTAGGTGGGTCTCTGTCTTTAAGGGAGGGGGAATGTTAAGACCCTGCTGGTCAGTCCTGGGGTTGCGCCCTCTGGTCTAATGCCTGTGTGGGCTCTGCCCCTCGAATCTCATTCCCTGATTTGCAGAGAAAGGACCCCATTGGTGTTTGGAGTAATGGGTGGTGCTATATAACGACGAAGGAGGAATGGACGCGTTCTCTCTGGCTCTCTGATCTTGGCGCTGCTCTCTGCTCATTCGCTTGGGCCTGCTCTCTGCGCTCCATGGCTGCTCCTCTGGGGAGAGCCGCAACCCGTTGCCAGCTTTGCACATAGACGTCGCGTTTTACACTCTTTGTTTGATCACCCCTAGACACTTTGCATTACACTTTTCTTTATCATATACTGACTTTACTCTTTTAATGTTATAATAAAATATCTTATATTTAAACCTTTAGCTACAGTGTGGTCCCCATCCTTAATGTTACGGCTACCTTGAGCCCGGTGGTCGTGACAGTAACTGTAGATTATATTTGTATGGTAAAATATTGGCAACTAATGATTTGTAGCTGTAAAGTAGATCTGTCAACGTTGATTCCATAGTACTGACTCTTGCATGCAAAATGTTAAAGCAATAGGACAGTAGCCTGGCTAGCGCCTACCACTTCTCAAATGAGACGTAGTCTGGCAACCAGACATTAATTTTCTCGTATTTGAAAAAATGCCCAGATCCGTTCATTGGGCGCCACGGATGTCTATCAAATGCGTCTGTGCATAGCTCGTCTTGCTTTTTCCCCTGTTCTGTGATTGGTTGCCAACAGGTGAAAATGTGGGTGTTAGTTTCCAGACTGCCTTAGCAGCGTGAATGAAATCACCGTGCAAGGCAGGATGGGAACACCCAGGCTAATAGGACATGGAGATGGACAGGAAGCAAATGTCTAATTACAGGACTGTAAATGCATTTGTAAAGTAGTGTCTGAGCATGATTTTCACAGTACCAAAATTGCATACGTGCATGCTATGTTCGTCTACATCAGATAACAAGGTAAAATACTCCTTTCATCCATTCCTTATATCATCATATCCACGCCAAATGTGCAGCTATTACACACACTAGGCCTATTGCTTTCATACTTTTCTTATAGTTTACTATAGTAGAAACATGCAGATTTAATTATTCTTAGCGGTAGCACTGTCCCTAAAAGAAAGCCATCGGGTGATGAGACAGAAGTAAGACCCTACCCTTCTGTTGGTGAAGGAAGTGTAAAACTCCTTGACCATAACAGTCTTTATGACCCCAGTGTCCAACACCATCAACATTGGTGATCTGCCCTCAAAAATCCTGAACAACAAAAAAGAAATTGAAACTACTGATACAGCCCACAATGCACTGAAATGTAGCCTACTTGTTTTTCCGTTTTACTCACCCCCACATTTTTCCATATTTTTGGAGGCACTCTGCATCAAATTTGATAAATCCCTGCATGGTGAAAACAGGTCTGAGTGAAGGTTAAGGGTTAGGCATATAGTGGCTACAATGTATGGCTTCATATAATAATGTCACAGAATCTGTTCAGCCTAGTGTGAAAGGACTGCTCACTTGTGTCATCATTGATCCAAAAGACCCCAGGAAGGGCCACGGCCGAGGTCCAGTGATACCCAGGTTTTTGAAATATCCATAAGGCCAGGTTCCATAACTTAAAATGAAGGATATCATTATAACTAGGCTACTCATGGAAAACATGTAGGCTTAAGCCCTATTCGCACGGGATTAGTATTACCTGTGGACCTTTGGTGATTTGTGATAATTGCGGAGAATGCCTGAGATCTTAGTCCCGTGCGAATGTGCCATGTCTGTAATTTGTAAAGTGAAAATTCCGCCGCAAATTACCTACTGTATTTCGCCAAACACAGACGTCCGGTGATAATAGCCTACTAATCCCGTGCGAATCTGCATCTCAGTGATTGCCATTGCAATTGCATATCTTTTCTACTTTCTGCGTTGTTTTCGGACGTTAGCATACGACATATCCGGGTGTAATGTCAGTGAAAATAGAGTTATTTACAGACTTTGCTTATCCCGTGCGAATGCGCTGCAAGTAACACAGAGGTGGGGTGATAATTTGAAAATGACCAGAGGTCCACAGGTAATACTAATCATAAACGCTTGAAATCTGTTGCCGCACTAGGCTCCTCATGTAGGCTATTACATGTTGCATGACCTGTATTAGATTACAGTAGATTCAGCTTTATTGTCATTGCACAGAATAGCCTAGGCCTAGGCCTACAGCAAAGACAAAATGCAGTGTCACAACAAACTCCATTTCCTTTACTAGTGTATTGGCTACAGTAACCTTACAAATAAAAATTCTATGTGAAATAGTTTACTTACATTAGTAAGAGTGTAACAAACAAAACCAGGAGACTCCAGGTTTCCACTGAGAATGAAGGCAGCATAATTGTTTACGTCCGCTAAACGTCTCCTGAAAATGTTGAACTCCGAAGTTGCCTGGATCCGAAATGAGCGACAGACGTTGAATGTCCTGCCTCATAAGGGTTCCCACGAACCTTAGATGTCCTTCCAAGAATGAGAGTGGATTTTTCTCACGGCGAAATTGTGAAGGGTGTGGAGTTTCTACGTCCTCTCCTGAACTTTGGCTATAAAGAAATTGCCAATTCACAGCGTGAATGGGAGGGGGAAAAACCGTAAACCATAGTCCGTGAGCCAGAGGGGTTGGTCGTTACCGAAAAAGTGGCAAAGGCTACCATACCTTTTCTGAAAGCCTGGGATCTCAGCTTTTCAATGATGTATGCTGACCATCTGACAAAAGCAGCTGTTTTGAGTTATGATGCATAATGTAAACTAAGGTTGAAGAAATAATGCGTATTTAAATCAAGCAGAACACTGAAATATTTTATTTTGTTATGTTTGGTATCATTTTAAAGGGGAGACTCTGAGCTTTCATTTAAATCCTTTTGTGAACATTTTGGATAAGTAGCCTACAGCCAACCCTGGAGCTCTTCAAACCTTTAATCACACACATTTTCCTGCCATTTACCTGCCATCATTTGTCTTTTAATCCTGTGGCACCTGGGAGCATCAGAGAAACAAAATTCAAACACTGAAATACTGGCATGACCCTATGGATTCAGAAAATGTATCATTTACCCATATTATCTGATTTGGAGGGGATGATTTTCCGTCTTATATCAGACATGGCGTTTTTTCAAAGACATAAACAGTAGTGTACTATTACCCTTAAGGTTAATTTGTTGATATGTCGAGTTGAAAGTCTGAGGTAAATATATTTGAAATAATAATTATTGATACAGATAATTTTGAAAAAGTTGTTATACAGTGCAACACACTAACATGAGGAGTGACACAGTCCCTCTTGCATGAGCAGGACAGAAACTCAAGTACTGCTTGTGGACCAATGGAGACATTGAACCAGTCTATGGAGAGCTGTAAGTCACCATCTTGGTCCAGTCTAGACCAACCATGCTCAACTGGGGAAGGAACTTCAGGGTTGTTCTCGTGGCATCTTCTCCAGATAGCACCTTGATAGTTAGCTCTGAGACCGTGCTTCCTCAGAGAATCCGAGCATGGAGTTAACTGCCAGGATTCTACGCCTTTCTTTGCACAAAAAAAGTGCGTACTTCATTTCATTGATGTTGGTGATTCTGGACTTGGGGCTGTACATTTGACATGTGAACTCCTTTAAGGCTGCATACAACTCAGGTGTCATTGCCCAGTCTGCCTCAACCTTCTGAAAGGTCTCACAGAAGTTTTCATTCTTCTGAAAAAGTTTTAGGGCTGACACTTTACCATGGCCTGCCAATGCACTTACAGTATCGCAGCCTGTGTATACGTGTATTTTCTTGCCTGAGAACAAGGCACTCATTTTTTAATGTAAATTCAAAGAAAGTGGGGACCTGATATAAATGATATGTGGTGGATATGTATTAAGGACCTTTTTAACTATCTAAAAATGCTGAGAATGCTGAATAACAACTTTTTCAAAATGATCTGTATCAATAATTATTATCTAAAATATATTTACCTCAGACTTTCAACTCGACTTATCAACAAATTAGCCAAGGGTAATAGTACACTGTTTATGTCTTTGAAAAAACGCCATCTCTGATACAAGACTGTAAATCACCCCCTCCAAATCCGATAACATGGGTAAATGATACATTTCCTGAATCCTTAGGGTCATGCCAGTATTTCAGTGTTTGGATTTTGTTTCTCTGATGCTCCCAGGTGCCACAGGATTAAAAGACAAAAAATGGCAGGGAAATGGTAGGGAAATGTGTGTGATTAAAGGTTTGAAGAGCTCCAGGGTTGGCTGTACTTATCCAAAATGTTCACAAAAGGATTTAAATGAAAGCTCAGACTCTCCCCTTTAAAATGATACCAAACATAACAAAATAAAATATTCCAGTGTTCTGCTTGATTTATACACATTATTTCTTTAACCTTAGTTTACATTATGTGTCATAACTCAAAACAGCTACTCTTGTCAGATGGCCATCATACATCATTGAAAAGCTGAGATTCCAGGCTTTCAGAAAAGGTATGGTAGCCTTTGCCACCTTTTCGGTAACGGTTTCCATAATTTGAGGCCCTGGCTCACGGACTAATAGCTTAAAACATGAACTCGTGTTTATGGCACTTTTGGTGTTTGACAGACCCGCACAGCCTCTCTATCACTTAAGATAAATGTCTTTGGGACTACTTCGATGTAGGCTACGCCTACAGGAAGTGGTCTGTTTTTCTGATATCACTTGAAGCCAATGCCGCGCAGCATAGCGCAATGATAGCAAATTCATATGCCTATTTCACCGTCAAAATTATTACCTTTAAAGGCCCGTAGCCTACAGCAAGGCCTTATGGAGTCAATAATGTGCATGCCAGGTGAAATCAGTTCCTGCTTTTTAAGTAGCCTACAAATTCATAAACATACGTTTATTTAGGCCTAGGCGTTTTCTTTTTATAGGCCTATATGTCTAATTTATTTAGTTTTTCTCGTGTTCGTGTGTTATTCTATTTAATGCTATTGAGGGTTGATACATTGCAACCATAACTAGTATAATTATGAACGTGTAATATAGCCATTGTGGTAAATTGGTAAACACAAATAGTGGAAAATAAATAAAAATATAAAAACATAGGCCTATACAAAAAGAAAAAGTAGACAAAAGTATCGGGATGCCTTCCATTAGCCTACAACCTAGGTACGGAAGAGCAATAGGGCCACGAAGTAGCCTAATATATTCTAAATCTCTGAAAAAAAGGCAACATTTCCGAGAAAAAAAGTCGAAAGTGTAAAAAGTCGAAATTTTCGAGAAATAAAGTAAAACGTTTTGAGAAAAAAAAGTCGAGATTTTTTATATTAACTAGAAAACGTAATTTCTAATAAATTACCAGTGCATGCAAAAGCAAGACATAAGATAAAATGTGAAAAAAACTTAAATTTACAAACAGTTGTGGACAGAGGAAGGTGAGGGAAGGGGGGGGGGCAGTGTGTTGTATGTATGTGGCTTAGGGGCAGAGGTGGAAAAGTCCAACCAACCAGCTGATTCTCAGTAGTAACTCTTCAGCCAGGCAGAGCAGCTAATTGGTGAGATCACCTGTGTTTAAGTGCACAGATAGAACCAATACGTGATTGGACTTTTACTCTCTGAAGCTTGACTTTTCCACCTCTGAGTGTGAGTGCGTGTGAGTGTGCGTGCGTGCGTGCGTGTGTGTGTGTGAGTGGATGTAAGTGGATTTAAGGAGCATGGCTTTCTATGATGCAGTGAAATGGGAGAGTTAGGTTAAGGTGAGAATGTTGTGGAGTGCATGGAGAAGTGTGGTATATATGAAGTGCTGCAGTCAGGTGTGTGTGTGTGTGTGTGTATGAGTGAATGGGTAGACAGAGAGAGCTGATAATGCAGGTTCAATTTAACTGGCTGTCAATTAAACTTGATAGGGCCTTGAGCAGCTGGCTCTTGACACAGGTGCAAATCAGCTTAATCAGCAGTGCAGTGCGATAGACCTCTGAAGTTCGCCTACAAAAAAGCTTGCCATATATGGGCAGTTGGCTTCAATTAACTCCCGGATCTCCTTATATGGCCAACAGGGCAGCTTCAGAGGTCTATGAAAAGTCAACGGGGAAAAATATTTTGCTAATATTTCAAAAAGTATCAAGTTTACAGAACTGAAATATACATAGACTTAGTCTTATTTTCAAGACCTACGTAACAAAGTTTGAACCAAGTTTCTACGTTAAACGGTTGAAGCTGAATAGGACCTGGTTAGGAGAATAATAATAACTAGAAATGCAATTTCAGGGAATTACCAGTGCATGAAAATGCAAAAAAATTGTATAGATAGATAATGTAGATATGGTTACTAAGGTGTAGCTAGGGTAAACATGGTGGTTGCATAGTTTAAAGAGAGTTGATAGTGTTAAGGTAGACATTTTGACATTCCTGTTCTAACTTAACTAATGATTTCTCACAGGTATTCTAAAATGTTAACTATGCTAACAATGATAACCAGGTTGATTGGTTTACTTAACTAATGATTTCTAACAGTTAATGTAAAAATGCTAACTATGTTGCTACTTAGTTGATGATTTCTAGCAGTAATGCTAAAAATGCTAACTATGCTAACAATGTTAATTATGCTAACAATGCTAACCAGGTTGATCAGCTAACTTAGCCAATCATTTTTAGCAGTTATGCTACAAATGCTAACAATGTTAATATGCTAACAATGCTAACCAGGTTGATTAGCTAACTTAACTTATCATTTCTAGCAGCTATGCTAACTATGCTAACTAGCTAGTGAGGACTTTTATTTTGAAACATTTGTTGATAGGGTATCCATGGTGGCCACTATCAGGAATAAAGAAGTTGCTGCAGTATAATCATGTTGGTTGCTATGGAAACGGTCATAAACACTTAATTTTAATGGTTGCTATGTTGGTTGCTAGGTACATGGAGGTTTTGTGTAGTTGACTGGAGGCATAGTTGATGATAACTGACAGTTGGAATGGTTGAACAGTTAAATAGTTGAGTAGTTTCAATGGTTAAATGATTTAATAGTGTATTATTACAGTGAGGACTTTTATTTCGAAACAGTTGTGGACAGAGGATAATGTAGTCTTCACAGAGAGATTGTATGCTTAAAGCCTGAGAGAGAGAGAGCTGCTGCAGGTGGGGCTGGCCACCTGGCATAAGATTCTAATTGCTTAACGACCTGACTGTGATGTCATCAGCTCAATGTTAAGTCTATGGGGGAAATTTGAATAGTTTCTAACTAATAGTTTAAAAAGTATAAAAGTTACAAAGTTTAAAAATACAAAGCCCACATCGTGTAAGTAAGACCTACGTGACAAAGTTTGAATGGAGTTTATACGTTAAACGGTTGAAGCTGAATTGACTGCGTTAGAAGAAGAAGAACTATAAGAAGAAGCCTAGGAAGAACAGTACAGTGCATTTTCATGCACTGTAATAACTAGAAATGCAATTCCAAGGAATTACCAGTGCATGAAAATGCAAAAAAAGATAGATAATGTAGATATGGTTACTAATGTGTAGCTAGGGTAAACATGGTGGTTGCATCGTTTACAGAGAGTTGATAGTGTGAAGGTAGACAGTTTAAAGCTGAAACATTCCAGTTCTAACTTAACTAATGATTTTTATTCATGTCAAAATGTTGATTAGCTAACTTAGCTAATGATTTCTAGCAGTTGTGCTAAAAATGCTAATTATGTTAGCAATGCTAACTTTACTAACAATGCTAACCAGGTTGATTAGCTAACTTAACCGATGATTTTTAGCAGTAATGCTAAAAATGCTAACTATGCTAACAATGCTAGATTTTATTAACAATGCTAACCAGGGGCCTATTGCACAAAACTAGGATAAGGGATTAACCCGGGATATTTTGGTTATCCTGGCTCAATTTATCCGTGATCCAGTTGCACAAAAGCGGGATAGGGGGCAGCAGGATATGTTATGGTATAAGTTACCATGGCGATTTATTCTGTGGAGCTAGCCTGCTCCTGACCAGGCTAACATCCAAGATAAGTTGATTCTAATGGTAATTACATTATCTGATTGGTTCAGCTAGCTGTCATTCAAATGAGACCTCCACGTGATTTTTTTTAAAGAGCTGTAGATTCCATTTATATATTATTTGCTACATGCATTTACTCGCAAAACACAGCAGAATGTCTGCCTAATACCATATGGATGTCATTTAAATTATGGTGGCCTTATAATTAATAACATAGCCTACTCGTTGTTTCTTTTTTGACAGATGTTTGATGAATAGGCTGCTGTAGGCTAATAGTTGATTGGAAGTGGAGGGGACATTTTTCGAAGGTGTTTTCAACTAATTCGGCTTTTAAGACAAATTAAGATACTTTGTGCATCTTTGCGGTGGCAAAGCGCTTCCTTAATGACGTTGCGTGCCGAGACAAGGAAGCTCTCACACGTGGGTGCATACGTAAATTTGCATTCAGTTGATCTGCCACACCTACTCCCGCTATGTAACAGAAATAATCATGATCCCCCATCCAAAAAAGTAAAACTTTACCTCGTTGTTAGTCTATATCAAAAGCGGTTGTTCACTTTGTTTGAGTTATTTGGGGGAGAAACGAGAACGCGCACATACAACGAATAACTTACACCTGGCTTGATGAATCCGTGTCTGCTCATCCTGGATTGGTCTTTGTGCAACCAATTCAGCCGGTATGCTCTTGTTTAGGATTCAGTGATCGCGGCTCAGTAACTTATCCCGGATGTCTTAATTCAGCTTTTGTGCAACGGGCCCCAGGTTGATTAGCTAACTTAGTTGATGATTTTTTGCAGTTATGCTAAAATTGCTAGCTATGCTAACAAAGCTAACCATGCTAACTAGATAACTTGCTAGTGAGGACTTTTATTTTGAAACATTTGTTGCTAGGGTATCCATGGTGGCCACTATCAGGAAACAAGAAGTTACTGCAGTATAATCATGTTGGTTGCTATGGAAACGGTCATAAACGCTTAATTTTAATGGTTGCTATGTTGGTTGCTAGGTACATGGAGGTTTCATGTAGTTGACTGGAGGCATAGTTGATGATAACTGACAGTTGGAATGGTTGAACAGTTAAATAGTTGAGTAGTTTCAATGGTTAAATGATTTAATAGTGTATTATTGCAGTGAGGACTTTTATTTTGAAACAGTTGTGGACAGAGGAAACAGTTAACAGGATCTGTAGTCTTAATGAGATTGTATGCTTAAAGCCTGAGACAGAAGGTGCCTCTCATATAGCGTTTACGCGTCCTCTCTCGCTCCTCACTGATCTACATAAAGAATGATGGAGCGGCAACAATGGGATAGTCTAGCCCTTCTTCTATCTTTCTTTATGTAGATCATTGAGGATCGAGGAGCGAGGGAGGACATATAAACGCTGCTTGAGAGGGACCCACAGTAAATACTTTAAAAGTTGTATGTAGATAGTCTAATTAATGTTGATAGACAGAATGTTTAATGGGTGTTGATAGGCAGATTGTTTAATAGATATTGATTGACAGTTTAATGGTGGATGAGTGAATGGTCTGAAGAAGATGAATGGATAGAAGGTTGGATGGAATGTGCCTTATATTCTTGTTAAGAGAGACACTGATACAGCTCTCTGAGAGTAGTTGATACAGGTGTAATCAATTTAACTGGCTAGTCTTAAGACAGCCAGAGTGTATATGCTTAAAGCCTGAGACAGAGTAAATAATTTAAAAGTTGAACGTAGATAGTCTAATTAATGTTGATAGACAGAGAGTTTAATGGATGTTGATAGGCAGATTGTTTAATAGATGTTGATAGACAGTTTAATGGGTGGATGAGTGAATGGTCTGAAGAAGATGAATGGATAGAAAGTTGGATGGAATGTGCCTTATATTCTTGTAGAGTGGAGAGACACAGCTCTCTACTGAGAGTAGTGGATACAGATACAGGTGTAATCAATTTAACTGGCTAGTCTTAAGAGAGCCAGAGTGTGCTTAAAGCCAGACAGAGTAGATTGTTTAAAAGTTGAATGTAGATCGTCTAATTGATGTTGATAGGCAGACTGTTTAGAATAGGTGGATGAGTGAATGGTTTGAAGAAGATGAATGGATAGAAAGTTGGATGGAATTAGGAAGTTGATACAGTTGATACAGGGGAACAGAAAATGTAGTCTCAAGAGAGCCAGTGTATATTAAAGCCTGAGAGAGAGAGAGAGCTGCTGCACCTGGACTGGCCACCTGGCGTAAGATTCTAATTGCTGCCGTGATGTCATAATGAGTAATGTTAAGTCTATGGGGAAATAGCTCAATGTTAAATCTATGGGGAAATCGTTTTTTAATTTATAGTTTAAAAAGTATAAAAGTTACAAAGTTGAAAAATACAAAGCACACATGGCATAAGCAAGACCTACGCAACAACGTTTGAATGAAGTTTCTACGTTAAACGGTTGAAGCTGAATTGCGAGCGTTAGAAGAAGAAGAGGAACTAGAAATGCAGTTCCAAGGAATTACCAGTGCATGAAAATGCAAAAATAGATAGATAATGTAGATATGGTTACTAAGGTGTAGCTAGGGTAAACATGGTGGTTGCATAGTTTACAGAGAGTTGATAGTGTGAAGGTAGATAGTTTAAAGCTGAAACATTCCAGTTCTAACTTAACTAATGATTTCTATTCATGTTAAAATGTTGATTAGCTAACTTAGCTAATGATTTCTAGCAGTTATGCTAAAAATGCTAACTATGCTAGCAATGCTAACTTTACTAACAATGCTAACCAGGTTGATTAGCTAACTTAACCTTTGATTTGTAGCAGTAATGCTAAAAATGCTAACTATGCTAACAATGCTAAATTTGCTAACAATGCTAACCAGGTTGATTAGCTGACTTAGTTGATGATTTTTTGCAGTTATGCTAAAAATGTTAACAATGCTAACCATGCTAACTAGCTAACTTGCTAGTGAGGACTTTTATTTTGAAACATTTGTTGCTAGGGTATCCATGGTGGCCACTATCAGGAAACAAGAAGTTACTGCAGTATAATCATGTTGGTTGCTATGGAAACGGTCATAAACGCTTAATTTTAATGGTTGCTATGTTGGTTGCTAGGTACATGGAGGTTTCATGTAGTTGACTGGAGGCATAGTTGATGATAACTGACAGTTGGAATGGTTGAACAGTTAAATAGTTGAGTAGTTTCAATGGTTAAATGATTTAATAGTGTATTATTGCAGTGAGGACTTTTATTTTGAAACAGTTGTGGACAGAGGAAACAGTTAACAGGATCTGTAGTCTTAATGAGATTGTATGCTTAAAGCCTGAGACAGAAGGTGCCTCTCATATAGCGTTTACGCGTCCTCTCTCGCTCCTCACTGATCTACATAAAGAATGATGGAGCGGCAACAATGGGATAGTCTAGCCCTTCTTCTATCTTTCTTTATGTAGATCATTGAGGATCGAGGAGCGAGGGAGGACATATAAACGCTGCTTGAGAGGGACCCACAGTAAATACTTTAAAAGTTGTATGTAGATAGTCTAATTAATGTTGATAGACAGAATGTTTAATGGGTGTTGATAGGCAGATTGTTTAATAGATATTGATTGACAGTTTAATGGTGGATGAGTGAATGGTCTGAAGAAGATGAATGGATAGAAGGTTGGATGGAATGTGCCTTATATTCTTGTTAAGAGAGACACTGATACAGCTCTCTGAGAGTAGTTGATACAGGTGTAATCAATTTAACTGGCTAGTCTTAAGACAGCCAGAGTGTATATGCTTAAAGCCTGAGACAGAGTAAATAATTTAAAAGTTGAACGTAGATAGTCTAATTAATGTTGATAGACAGAGAGTTTAATGGATGTTGATAGGCAGATTGTTTAATAGATGTTGATAGACAGTTTAATGGGTGGATGAGTGAATGGTCTGAAGAAGATGAATGGATAGAAAGTTGGATGGAATGTGCCTTATATTCTTGTAGAGTGGAGAGACACAGCTCTCTACTGAGAGTAGTGGATACAGATACAGGTGTAATCAATTTAACTGGCTAGTCTTAAGAGAGCCAGAGTGTGCTTAAAGCCAGACAGAGTAGATTGTTTAAAAGTTGAATGTAGATCGTCTAATTGATGTTGATAGGCAGACTGTTTAGAATAGGTGGATGAGTGAATGGTTTGAAGAAGATGAATGGATAGAAAGTTGGATGGAATTAGGAAGTTGATACAGTTGATACAGGGGAACAGAAAATGTAGTCTCAAGAGAGCCAGTGTATATTAAAGCCTGAGAGAGAGAGAGAGCTGCTGCACCTGGACTGGCCACCTGGCGTAAGATTCTAATTGCTGCCGTGATGTCATAATGAGTAATGTTAAGTCTATGGGGAAATAGCTCAATGTTAAATCTATGGGGAAATCGTTTTTTAATTTATAGTTTAAAAAGTATAAAAGTTACAAAGTTGAAAAATACAAAGCACACATGGCATAAGCAAGACCTACGCAACAACGTTTGAATGAAGTTTCTACGTTAAACGGTTGAAGCTGAATTGCGAGCGTTAGAAGAAGAAGAGGAACTAGAAATGCAGTTCCAAGGAATTACCAGTGCATGAAAATGTAAAAATAGATAGATAATGTAGATATGGTTACTAAGGTGTAGCTAGGGTAAACATGGTGGTTGCATAGTTTACAGAGAGTTGATAGTGTGAAGGTAGATAGTTTAAAGCTGAAACATTCCAGTTCTAACTTAACTAATGATTTCTATTCATGTTAAAATGTTGATTAGCTAACTTAGCTAATGATTTCTAGCAGTTATGCTAAAAATGCTAACTATGCTAGCAATGCTAACTTTACTAACAATGCTAACCAGGTTGATTAGCTAACTTAACCTTTGATTTGTAGCAGTAATGCTAAAAATGCTAACTATGCTAACAATGCTAAATTTGCTAACAATGCTAACCAGGTTGATTAGCTGACTTAGTTGATGATTTTTTGCAGTTATGCTAAAAATGTTAACAATGCTAACCATGCTAACTAGCTAACTTGCTAGTGAGGACTTTTATTTTGAAACATTTGTTGCTAGGGTATCCATGGTGGCCACTATCAGGAAACAAGAAGTTACTGCAGTATAATCATGTTGGTTGCTATGGAAACGGTCATAAACGCTTAATTTTAATGGTTGCTATGTTGGTTGCTAGGTACATGGAGGTTTCATGTAGTTGACTGGAGGCATAGTTGATGATAACTGACAGTGGGAATGGTTAAACAGTTAAATAGTTGAGTAGTTATGGTTAAATGATTTTATAGTGTATTATTGCAGTGAGGACTTATTTTGAAACAGTTGTGGACAGAGGGAACAGTTTAACAGGATATGTAGTCTTCAGAGAGATTGTATGCTTAAAGCCTGAGAAAATGACAGTTGGTGCCCAGGTGGCTGGCCAGCTGGCAGCTGAGTCTAATTGCTGCCATGATGTCATAATGAGCAATGTTAAGTCTATAGGGGAAATTGTAATAGTTTTTAACTAATAGTTTAAAAAGTATAAAAGTTTCAAAGTTGAAAAATACATCCCTCCAATGTCCTAAGTAAGATCTACGTAACACAGTTTGAATGAAGTTTCTACGTTAAACGGTTCAAGCTGAATTGTGTGCGTTAGAAGAAGAAGAATAAGAAGTTGAAGTAGAAGACTAGGAAGAACAGTACAGTGCATTTTCATACACTGTAATAAGAAGCCTAGGAAGAACAGTACAGTGCATTTTCATGCACTGTAATAAGAAGAAAAGGAAGAACAGTACAGTGCATTTTCATGCACTGTAATAAGAAGATGCCCAGGAAGAACAGAACAGTGCATTTGCATGCACTGTAATAAATAAAGGGGGGCGAATTATAAGTCACACAAGAGATACAAAATCTATTGCTGAAGTTTTAATGGCCCTCTGTAAGATGCCGCTTTGTAAATGTGTAAATTTGATAAATATGTAGCCTATTTTAGTCTTTTTCTTTGATAACCTATTTATGGGAAGAACATCTGTTCATAACACGTTTCTTCCCTGAAAGCGTCTAGGACAACCTAAACTGACTCCCCCAATGCCCAAAGTTACAGTACGTGGTTTGAAGATTCCTGTATGCTGCATTGCCGTGACCCTTTCCTTGGGGATTTTTCACATTGGCATAGCCTACAGCTAACGAACGCGAAAGCTGAGATTGTGTTGCACATCAGTGTTGGAACGACTAGCCTACTCAACAAACTGTGAGATAAACATTGTTTTTCGTGTCTGGGAGATCACATTGTCGTTTTGGACTGTCGGATTCTTAGGCTTATTGTTTGAACTTATGGACACTGAACTTTGGGGGGGGGGGTGTTTGTTTGTGCTTTACGAAGCTTTGTGTTAATAAGTGTCGGGCCTTCACCTCAGCGCGTAGGTTAAGTTGCTCGCCTAAGTTGCGAGCTAGGTGGCCACGAACTCATTGCTTAATTTGTGACACAATACAGTGTGTATTCATAATTCATTGTGTTTTTTTCATTTGTTAGATTATTGCATGTTTGACGTAGTTTGTAAACAGGCATTTGCCCGTTTATCTTAAGTCAACCGAGGCCTTCAATGCGGTTGCATATCCGCCCGTAACCTTATGCGCGTCGTGACAGTGTGTAGGCCTACTCTTGATTATAATAAGAGGCAAATTGTTACACATTTCATTTTAAAAGCATACAATATAGGATGAACAAAGTGTATGGACTTGCTATATTAATCCAGGTAACCAGATAATTAGGCTATGTGCCACGTCCGATTTTGCAAGTGATGTAGCCTACATTTAAAAATCGACAGCCGTAAGACTAGGCCAAAACTTATTTAGGTTGTAGACTATACTGTATTCATCCACAATAGGCTATCCTCTTAACTTTTTCGAAAAAAATTAAAGAAGGCAGTATATGTAAGATATGGACTGCGAGAGTAGCCTACAGCAGCTTTCAGACACTCAAGGTGAGGAAGTGCTCCATGCTGCATTATTGAGACGGGCTTCGTTTCGGGAAACATTCTTAAAACATGATGTGAAAGACCTCCGATGCGCACTGGTAGCTATAGTTATGGGGCCGTAACTCAGGAAACGTACCATAGGCGCAGTGATATCGTACGCAGCATCTGAAAATAGTCCCCAGACAACAAGCAGTAGTAGTGCCAGTAGTTTGCAAGTTGCCTTGATTATTACGCCAGATGAGAGTGTAGTTCCAAGTCAAATCAGCCTAGAAAAACGGCAGGTTTCATTTTCAGTTGGTCTTATTGCACTTTCTACAGTAACTTGAGGAGAGACAAGTTTTAAATGGGAAAATTACCAGAAATCTTAGTCACTTGTAAGCATAATGCTAGCAGGCGAGAAGCTAACGGTCTAATCCGATTCAATGATCTATGCTAGGCTGAAGCTAAAAGTTGTATCGCCAGACTCACAGAATGACTGGATGAACGGGAACAAGGTAAATATCGATTGTTTTGCTTGAGGGAAGGTGGAAAATTAGCTTATTTCCAAAAATGGCGGAATATCCCTTTAAACCCAAAGTGATTAATGCTGGCATTATCGCTATCATGAAAAAACGTAACCTATGCAAGCACATACATAGTTTGCTTAAAGGGATAGTTCGGGTTTTAAGACACAAAGTTATATGGGTTCCCCGTCAGCAACGTTGTGCATCAGCACTGACTTACCCCGCAACAGCGTCCTGTGAGCCGAGATCCAGCCGGTTTTTGATGGTGAAGAAAGTAGTCCGGCAAGTTTCTGGGGTCACGAAAGTAAAGTGTTTTTCTTCTCAAAACCATATGCGTTCAAAAGAGTGATATATTTGCACCACAAAAATGTTGTCCAGGAAAAATTCAAACCTCGTTATCACTTACTTATTTTTCGCGATTCCTATCACTGCGCGCTACTGACAGCTGGACAACGTTTTTGTGGTGCAAATATATCACTCTGTTGAACGCATATGGTTTTGAGAAGAAAAACACTTTACTTTCGTGACCCCAGAAACCTGCTGAAGAAAATAGTCCGGCATCAAAAACGATCAAAAACCGGCTGGATCTCGGCTCACAGGACGCTGTCGGGGGGTAAGTCAGTGCTGATGCACAACGTTGCTGACAGGGAACCCATATAACTTCGTGTCTTAAAACCCGAACTATCCCTTTAAGATGTCCAATATATGTAAATATTTGTGTGAAATATCCGAAAAAAGGCCCCGGCAGTGGCGCAACTGGCTGGGGCACCTGCACCGTACGCTGGCGACCCGGGTTCGATTCCCGCCCCGTGGTCCTTTCCAGATCCCACCCCGACTCTCTCTCCCACTCACTTCCTGTCATTCTCTCTACTGTCCTGTCCAAATAAAGGCATAAAAAGCCCAAAAATAAATCTTTAAAAAAAAAAAATATCTGAAAAAAATCTGTAAAAAGTATATATGGCCTAGACTAATTTCAAATTTCCCAATCGTACATGTTTGTTAGCTGTTGTTCAAAGGGCTAACATTAAAACATTAACTTTTGGTGCATAGCTTCATTAACTTTTCTGTAATTACCGAAGGACCGGCGTGTGTCTGTTTGTTTGTCTGTCTGTCTGTGTGTTTGTTAGCAAGATAGCTAAAAAAAATAATGGATGGATTTCGAACAAAAGTTTCAGAAATGGGAGTGATCTGTAACACCGTCGGGATTCCGGAGCCGTTTATGTGTTTCGCTTAGTGGTGTAATGGCATGGTATGGCCACGTGGTGGCGATCTGAATAGTTTAGGTTCAAATGTATGACAACTTAGGAAGAACAATACAGGCGGAGGTCTGCGCTCTCTGAGTGCTTTTCTAGTTGCCTCCTGTGAAATTTCTCCTATGTGACAGCTGCCATAGCGCCTGTCACCGAATGTGGACTGTTTGTGCGAGTGAGTGAAGGGGGCAGGACGCCATAGGTCAATTATATCATGAGATGTATGTTCAGTAAACAGATTTTATTTGAAAAATAAAGCAGTTTTTACATCTTTCCCCCCTAATCATTTCCACACGTGACCAATATGCAGTGACTGTGTCCACTCAACGAAGGATCTTTCTGAGATCTGAGAGACGACCATGAGGTCCAGGAAGTGTGTCAAATGCGTCATCATAACGGAATTGTGATTCCGGATGTATGCAAGATAATCGCACCGTTGAAACTGATGTGTAGACTTATAGACAAGTGCATTTAAATGTGTGTCAGCTGTTAGACCTTTGGTACAGTGCATCTTGAATCCTGCCAATCACGTCATGCCAATCACAGCCAAGTATCCCCCAAGCAATCTAGAAAGAATGTCCCACTTTTTATTCTTAACTAAGAACTCATGGCGGTTCCATAGATTGAAATATAACACGCATCAACTGAGTCATCGGTCATGTCATAATTCAAACTGGTTAAGCATGGTTACTGCCAATCAGATTGTAGGATTCCGGGAGTCAATCAGATAGCAGGATTTCAACAGCCAATCAGATTGCAAGGTTCCAACAGTGCATGGTTACTGCCAATCAAATTGCAGGATTCTGGATGCCAATCCAATTGGAGGTTTCTCACAGCCAATCAGATTGAAGGATTCTGGGAGCCTATCAAATAGCAGGATTCTCATAGCCAATCAGATTGCAGGATTCTGGGAGCCAATCAAATTGCAGGATTCTGGGAGCCAGTCTGATTGGAGGATTCTGGGAGCCAATCAGATTGCAGGATACCAACAGACAATCAAATTGCAGGATTCTCATTGCCAATCAGATTGCAGAATTGTGGGAGCCAATCAGATTACAGGATGCCAACAGCCAATTAATTTGCAGGATTCTCATTGCCAATCAGATTGCAGGATTCTGGGAGCCACTGTTCACAGCTGCTGCTGCACGAAATTTGAAGTATAGGATCATTATGACACCATCTGAATTTATGCCAAGTTTAGTGTCATTTGGTTCATGGGGGACCATACAATTACATAATGAACATATGTGTACATTTAGTGACTGTACACTATGCACACACATGCACACACGCACACACATAAAGATACAGTGAGAATATTGGAGCCCATGCTAAAGTTGACTAAAAGAGGAATTGATCTTAATGCCTGAATTAAGAAAATGAGTAAAAATCCAACCTTTAAGGACACCAATTCTCTTTGTGATTGAAGAATGTATCGTAAATAAATAAATGTTCTTCCTTAAAATACAGGGGCACAAGTATTTGACCCCTACAGTATGTTAAATTCCCATAGAGGCAGGAAGATTTTTTATGAGAATGAGGGGGAGACATGGGGCTAAGATAGAGACAGTGTGTGTGTGCTAGAATATAGAAAAAATACCAACATGCCTTGTTTTATCCTTATTATTGTCATGGTCATTTGTCACATTTTGGGACAAAAGTAAGAAAGGATTATATTTCAAGAAAAAATACTGATTGATGACAGGTGTGTCCCAATAAAGGAGATTTGAGACCCTCAATATCATGGTTTTATTTTCTGAAACTAAGGACTATAAAACCAATGAGATTGTGGTACAAATAGTTGAATCTTACTGAGAATATGTTTGTCTTCCATTCTATAATGTTTGGTCAGGCTAGGAATAGCACTTTTTAAAGAGACCCTATGCAACTTTTTCATAGTCAGAAAAATCGCTTAGAAATCGTTGTTTTGCTTGACTGACCAGTTTTATCGAAAACAGTCACATTTCCTCCCGCCCCTAGTGTCCCTCTCCGCTATTACAACCTTGCAACTTTCTGATAAACGATCGTCTGCTGTTTACATCTGGAAGTCAGAGACGCCAAAGGAACAAGAAGAACCACGCTTGCAATTTATATATTTAGATATAGCCTATATGTATAAATATACACGCTAAAGCTGTCGGGGAAGCTCTGCAGAGAAATATGCAAGCATAAAACGAGCGAAAACGAAAAACGAAACCGAAACCGAAACCAGAGATGAAATCGCCAATCCTGCATTATTCCTCTTTAAGATATGGATGTCCAAACATGGCCTCCAAGATAAGGCCTTTTAGAGAGTGTAAACGATCAAGGCAAAATGACTAGGAAAATAATAGAATTGTGCTAAAATATTTGACAGGTTTTAGTTATGGAACTTAACTATTGAGTAGAACAGGGACTCAGGACTCCATTGTGAGGACACGCATTTGGCACCCTTTAACCCTAGGGGGCACTGCATCTATCTACTGCATGTGCTTTGACGTCTTGCATGTGTTAATGCATGTAACCTTTGACCTGTATGCCCAATATTGAAAAATTAGGTACTGTTGGAATCCTTGAAGTTGAGTCCAACGCACAATATTTCACTTTATTTCACTTTTATGAATGTCTTGCTATAGAAGCTGGCTGGAGGTCACATTGTAATCAGATGACATATATCCTAAAACCCAGCCAGCGATACAATGGTGCATATCAATTTATAGCCAAGATGAATTATCCACAGCTGTTAATGCACCTATGATATTGTTTACACCTCCAGCATCATGCTGTGGAGTTTTGAACAGTCTGTGACATAAGCTTGTGTGAAAGAATAGGGATTCCAACCCTACGTTTTTTTTTTTTTTTAAATCACGGGAATTGGAAAGGGATGACTACCGGGGGCAAAGACAAGTTCAGGAAATATCTGAATGAAGAAGGCCTTTACACAAAGGAGGTCACATGATCTGATGAGCAGCACAATGCCATTTCTCTACGTTATCTCTAAGTATGTGACAAATAAAATGTGTGATCCCTGATGATCTGGGGCCATCATATGCATGTTAACTTTTGATAGTATGTAAATAGGCTATTTTCAGCTACATTTAAAAATTCGACCCATCTGTCCGACTCCACCGTCTCAGACAGTAAACTTTGAAGGAGGCACACAACTCATTTCTGAAAATGTCAGTTTCAGACACATAAATGTGAACAGCAAACATTTAATTCCTCTCAAAAGGTGGGAAATTATTTTACTGTATGAAAATTCATTAACATACACTCATGGTGAAACAGAGATGATGCGATTCATGGCCGATAGAAGAATAGTTTTCTGTACAGTGTTTGGCATTGAGGGTAAAGCTGCAGAAACCAAATCCAACAGAAAATTACAGTGAATCTACAGCACTTTTCAAAAAACACTTAAAAATCCAGAGCAAATATTTTTTGAAATCTCACAGTCTGAGCACAAAACATAACACAGCTAGGTCGGAACTAAACAATGCCTGTCAGTTAAAATAAGCAGTGGGGATTTTGTTAAGCAAATCATGCTAAATGTATGTCTCTTCCTCTTATAGTGATGCCCATACGGCTTAGAAGTGCAGATGATGTGTGCAAAGGCAATCGATTTCCTTCCTCCCACAAACACTGATTGGGATTTTACTACATTCATACTTTTGAGAGAGGAACAACACAAAAGAAACATCTCAAAAGTTTTCTGTTGTAGTTCAAGTCAAATGTGAAGTTGTGATGCAGGAAGGAGGATTCTTAGCGGTGTGAAAACACTGCTGTGTGAGGACACTGGAGAGGGAAGCTTTTCTTTGGATACTGGCTCTGGTGAACGAGCACACACAGCAGAGACAGGACTACTCAGCTCTTCATATTCAAATAAAGTCCTAAAGAACTTTACAACTGAGCAAAGGTGACATTGTGTATAGTATGATGTCTGACATACATAATTCAGCAGTCATTTGTGGTGTGGTGTTATTCCATGAAAGGAATGGTCTTGGAATGATTTATTTGAGACAAGCACAAGAGAATGTTCTCCCATAGATGCATTACTCTTTACTGTTTTGACCTGCCATACCATTATGATACCCTGCATTTAACACCCATCTTAAAACATAGATTTTAAGTCAGGGTTGCACACACAGACTAATGTGCACAAATCATGACTCCATTCTCCACACACACACACACACATACACACACAAAATTAAACATGATCATACACTTCCAAATGTAGTGATTATCTCAGGTGCTTTTGCAGACAAGTTTTTTTTTTCTGTGAACAATTTTTTTAAATTCATTATTTTTCTCTTCTTTTTAAACTGACACGATCACTGATCAGCATGAAAGTACATTAAAAAAACAAAAAACAAATGACCAGTCATAAATATCTTATATAGTGCTCGAAGTGAAATGTCAAATGTCTGTGAGTTTCTCTCCGCTCGTGGCATGTGGTCCTTGCTTGCTCTCCTCCCATCCTGCCTCTTCTCCTTCCTTGTACTGTGCCATCCCACCAGCTAGTAGAGCTTGAGCCAAGAGCCAGAGGGAGCAGACCCACCTCATTTTTTCCCATTTGTAAAGTCCTGTGAGCCCCCCGCCCCATGGCCGTCACACAAAGGACGAGAAACCCGTGACGGGAGTCCGTGAGCCTGTGGCGGGCTGTCCTGCGGGGGTGTACACCCCCCCCACGCTGTGCTGGGTGACCACAGTCTGGTAGTAGGAGTCGGTGTCGCCGCTGGCACACTCCTCGTAGGCGCAGGCCAGCGTCTGCTTGAGGCCTTTCTGCTGCCGCTTCCACGAGTTGAAATAGGACGGGTCGCTCATGTAGTGGTTCACAAACGAGTGTTTGACCTGGTCCTCCTCACACTCACTCTCTGAAGCCTTGGAGAAAGAGGAGGAGGGGGCAGAGAGAGGGCACACAGAGAGAAAGAATTGTGTTACTCAAATCCTGTGACAGATTATTTGTTTCACAATCGTTAATCACTACATGCCACTAGAACAAATCCCGGGATAGAGAGTGTTTTCGCTGGAGATAAGATCTCCATCTGGTCCCTCACTTGCTTGACAGGTTGAGCTGGTGTTGCAGGGTGAGCGGTTGCAAGGTGTGTTTACCTCTGACTCCGAGACCTCGGTAGGCCTCTCCGTGAGGGCCGTGCTCTCAGTGGCCACGCCGCCATTGTAGTTGTTGCAGATGTCCTCGTCTGAGTAGCGGAGGCCGGCGGGGTTTGGCCGTGGAGGAGATCTGGGGAGTGGGAACAGAGTGGCCAGGTCAGAGAGACCAAGACAAATGGTTGGCTGGGGGTTGATTTCCCACAACTGAGTGTCTTCAGCATTTAGCCAGGCAGAGCAAAGCACCTGCTGGTGTGGCTTCCTTGCTGCCATGATTGCATCAGCTCTTTTGTGCTGTACTCTGTGAGGGGTATTGTGTTTCATTGAGCACAAGTGCCAGAGTCCATTTCTTAAGAGCTCTTATGGGATCGGAGGTTTTGTTCTGCTGAATTGAGTTTATGCACAAAAAAGGAGGATTCATGTACACATATCAATAGTGCTGCACTGAATTACAGGAACATTGGTGTCTGGTGTGCAGAACGTCAAGTCTACTGCCTTCAAATTCCCCTCCAACCTCAAAACACCATTAATGTAGCCATTAATGTCAGCAAGCTTGTAAATGCTGTGTAAGCCATATGATGAATACGTAGGAATAACATGCACAGCCGAAACACATTACGAGCAATTATATTGTTAAACAAAATTGTCTTACTGAATTATGTTAAAGAGGTGTTATTTAAATTGAAAAGATGTTGACAGAAGGCCTGCATTAATTAATGAACACATATCAATTGTCACCTTTATTTTGATGTATAAATAGTGATAACACAGGGCTCTCTTTTTATAGCACTCTGTCTCACCTAGTCCCATTCTTGCGCAGGAAGGTGCTCTTGACATGCAGAGGTCGGCTGTTGAGCTCCAGTGCTGTAAATCCTCCGTTGTCTAGGGTGACAGACTCCTCTACTGTGGACACGGCTTTGCCTGCTGGGAGGTGAAGGTGCGATGAGCATCATTACCACATGGCAGGACACACAGAGAGGACACATGTCCACAGCGTGCTACTGTCTAAGCCATGGAGTCATGGAAACATAAACTGAATAAATCAAAGAATGTTATTTATATAAATTGTTATGGCAGTTCAGCAGTTTGCACACACACCACGATTATGACAAGGGACACAAGCTGTGTTTGGTCGGCACTGCTTCAGTTCTACATCCATCCAAACAAACTCATTTAGTCTCTCTAATGTCGACATTTCAAACAGAGAAACAGACGCTGTGCATGTCAGAGGTAAATTGGTATTCTGGTTGACAGTGTCACACACGCTGGCTCAAGCATGGGTAACATAAATGGAGTTCCACGCAAAAGTAACAATAAATGATATTTATTAAGTAATAATAGAAAGTCAGTATGATGAAGCTATAAAAAGTATAATGTAGTGCATAAGTGTCTAGGGGTATTATAAGTACAATGTATCACAGACTCAAACTACAACATAATAGAACGACGGTCGGGAGGAGAGGGAGTCCCCCCGCATCATGGGAAGTGGCCATTTTATCCACTGGCCCACATCAGGCCCAAATCTCTCACACCTGTGCGCTGACACGTCTACCGCCCCCTGCTGGAACAATGAAACACATAGAAAGATAATAGAAGAATGGGCGGGGTGCGGGTCTGACCATGACAGGGTCGTGACACCCCCCCTCTTAAAACAGACGATCCACCTTGGTGGGAAGTCTGCACCAAGAGTAAACATTCAAACCATTTTAAGCTATAACATTTTTAAAAACCTTTGGGCATAGACAACAATAGAAAATCCACCACCACCAACACCCATAACCCAACCAGACTTTAGAAACCCATCCACCACCAGTCTTTATCAGCCTACTGCCCTCGACTTCCCCAAACCTCCCAGTCTCAGCACAACCAGCAATCTCCGGCGCCTGGAAAAAGCAAATTTAAGGATAGACTGGACAGGAGACAGGAGAAACACAAAGACAGGAGACAGAACAAGACATGGCAATCATTTAGGCTCAGTAGTCTTCCAAGTCATGGGACAGGGCATCAGCCATGGCATTATCCGTACAGCCGATGTGACGAATACCTATGAGCATGATTCAACGAATATTTAAGTTCTGTATCTAAACACTTCTGCTTTTGTGGAGCAACTCGAAAAACCCGTTGACAAATGGGCAGTGTACCGCCAACCTCAATATTATGTTGATCAGAACACAGGCAACTAAAAGACAGAATCAAAGACTGCAACTCTTCATATTGACGGGACAAACGATTTAAAAGACAGTCCAAATGTTCAAGAGTCGCCGAACTTTTCAGCCGTGACTGTAACAATGTGTCGTCTGGACCAATCACATCGCCGTCTGCTGCCACCAGTTGAGACGTAACGGGCCCACACTCGACTACAGCCAAAGCAGCAGATCTTACTTTATCGCCACTGGAAACAGTTTCACTACTAGCTTGAGAACAGTCTGACTTAGGCAAATTTATGTGACGTAACTGCATTGCTCTTCTGTCGGGCGTTTCCACCAGATAGTCACGTTCTGTCACCTGACGCACAACAGGTCCAACAAACTTCGCGCAGAAAGGCGACCCAGGCATCGGCAGCAAAACCACAGACTGATTGGGTTCTCTCGCAATCTGACAGAGATTACATGTTCTCACAAACTTGGCCACATCACATTTTACTTTCGGCCAATAAAAATGCTCTAACAACCGACAGTATGTTTTGCGGACACCAAAGTGCCCGGACTCACCACCATGTACAGTCTGCATAGCTAACTCACGATGTTCCTTTGGCATAACCACCTGCAACACCGGTTTCTGGACATCAGAATCAGACGGCAGCCACTTACGTACCAATAACCCATCCACAGTAAAATAGCCACTCCTTGCGCTTCTCACATCACCCTCAGACAATGATGTATTGAGTAGCTCAATTAACTCCTCATCCTTTCTCTGTGCTGCAATTAAATCAACACGAGACAGAGAGGACGGTAACACAGGTAACATTGGACAAGCACGAACATCTACAGACTGATCATCTTCTGCGCGACTCGTCGCCCGAGTTAGCGCACCATCTGGGAACTCAGTCGCACATACATCAGATGCAATAGGTAGAACAGGCTCGGTTTTCACGACAGGAGGTGGTAGCACACCCGGCCAAACACATCCACCAGCAATATTGTTCCCAATGATCACATCCACCTTTGGCACAGGCAGTGAGGGACGAACAGCCATGACAAACTCTCCTTGCACCAAATCAGAATTTAACTCCACTCTATGGAGAGGAGCGGAGATCGTCTGCATCTCAAAGCCCCGGATCAGGACGCAACTCCCAGTGTCAGATGTTTTATTAAATGGCAAAACTGACTGAACAATAAAGCTCTCGCTAGCTCCTGTGTCACGCAACACTCTTACGGGCACTTTTACAGAACTGCCGACTAAGGACACATAGCCTCTTGTAATGAACGGACCATAGCTCTCACTAGCACATTCATCAAAACTATTACGTCCTTTCTGCGGCTCCTCCTTGGAAGGACGAGCGCTCTCACCACCCAACCCCTCCGTGGAGGTACCACAACTCTGAGTCCTAACCGTAGAGGAGACAGTCCGGCCAGACCATGCCACCAAACTCACCCCAACCTTTTCCGAAACAGACTTAGAATTCCTATTCCGGTGTCGATCATGCAATACGGGACACTCGTTTTTCCAATGACCCTCGCCCATGCAATAATGACAATTTCCCTCATCAATTTTATTTCGTGCACCATAATCTGGTCTAGGGCCACTAGTAAAACGTCTGGGCCGAAAATCATCACGGCTAAAACTGTGAGGTGCTTGATCTCTCGGATTAGGTTTGTGAGTCAATACAAACTGATCTGCAAGCACTGCAGCTTCTGCAGCAGTTTTAACTTTATGTTCATTTATGTAAGTTTCAAGTCGATCTGGAATAATATTTTTAAATTGTTCCAACACCACCAAATCAGTGAGACTCTCATATGTGTTAACTCCTTCGGCCGCGCACCAACGAAAGAACACCTGGTTTAATTCACGAGCAAGTTCAGTGTGTGTTTGCCTGTCCCCTTTCCGCCAATTCCTAAAACGCTGCCTGTATGCCTCCGGAATGAGCTCATAAGCCTTCAAAATTGCGTCTTTCACAGCCTTATAGCTTTTACGCTCCTCAGAACTAAGGGCTACAAAAGCATCCTGGGCCCGACCCGTTATCACTGCCTGCAATAACAAGGTGCATTCCTCATCTCTCCAACCTCGATCATCCGCTATATTTTCGAACAATGAAAAGAAGACATCGGGGTCACGTTCGTTAAATTTAGGCAAAAATCGGATCATATGCGACAGTTTTAACTCTGGGTTTGGCTGAGGTGTAGGCCCAACTCTATCCGGAACACCACCAGGAATTTTGCCCTCTTCAATGAGCTTAAACCTCTCTCGCTCTAGCTCATTTTCTCTCTCAGTCTGTCGCTCACGCACCTTCAGCTTTTCGTACTCAAGCAATCTCTCCTGCTCTCTCTCTATCGCTGCCAATTTATCACGTTTCATCTCTAACTCCAGTATAGCCTTTTGCTCCTCAAAAGTCATATGAACACCTCTAGGAGTAGATGCGTCTTTTGGAACCACTGGATCTGCTTCTACATCTAAAGAAAGAACCTCCATTTCTACCAATCTTGTTGAAACCACTTGTTTTATCTCTTCTTTCCTTGCCGATTTCGAAAGATTTAACTGAAATTGGTAATGCTGCGCGACTTGTCGCAGTTGATCCTTCTTAAGACTATTTAAACCCTCTTCCGATGGGGAAGCAAAAAAGTCACTGAGATTTTCCATTAATTAGGCCTACTAATCATTTACCAAAATTCCATGCTACAAAAACAGCCACCAAAACTACGTTGTCTATTTAGAATGCCTCTCTCATTCCAAGCCCAATCACTCAAAACCAACTCATGCGCGTCTTTTACTCACAATGAAACCCAGCGTCAGAGAACACCGGAGAAATAAACTGGCCACTAACAGGAGCTGCCCCAGTATCTAACTACGAAAAAGACAACCCTGCATATTTCCATAGCCTATGTCTTCAGCGTGCCCTCCTGCGATTAGACTGCTAGCCAGTCTCCCCACGTTCGACACGCCAATTTAAACTAAACAATTTAACTCAAAACAACAAACGTTTAGGCGGTCTCACCTAACACCAGGGGTTCATGTAGCTCAAACTTACCCTATTTATCTTCTCCAGGTCTCAAACGCCAAGCACATGTGAAAAACGCTGCATGCAAAAAGGTAGACCTGCATCTAGGCACAGGACGCCGCGGAACTCCCTCTCACCGTCAAAGCCAACCGGAAACCGCAAATCAATTAACCCAAACAATTACAATTAGGCCTAAGCAAACAGAGTGGAACTCCCGGAAAAGCACGTTCGTACCAAAATAGCTACCGAACCGAATTAATCCCGGACGAGATCCCCACATGTCACACACGCTGGCTCAAGCATGGGTAACATAAATGGAGTTCCACGCAAAAGTAACAATAAATGATATTTATTAAGTAATAATAGAAAGTCAGTATGATGAAGCTATAAAAAGTATAATGTAGTGCATAAGTGTCTAGGGGTATTATAAGTACAATGTATCACAGACTCAAACTACAACATAATAGAACGACGGTCGGGAGGAGAGGGAGTCCCCCCGCATCATGGGAAGTGGCCATTTTATCCACTGGCCCACATCAGGCCCAAATCTCTCACACCTGTGCGCTGACACGTCTACCGCCCCCTGCTGGAACAATGAAACACATAGAAAGATAATAGAAGAATGGGCGGGGTGCGGGTCTGACCATGACAGGGTCGTGACAACAGCCAGTTGAGTGGTGTAGCCAGCTGGAGGAGGATCGTCAGGAGCCACTTCAGACTGGATGCTGACCAGGAAACCAATTTCTCCCCAACCCTAGGAGCTTTAGGCTGGAGGACCCCCCACATTCCATAGCCCACTTTTAAAAAATACTTTGACATAGTTTGTTTCTAGAGATTAAGAGATTATTGAGCAACGGTGCAATATTGATAGATGAACCAAAGAGTAGATCAACAACTCAAAACCAGGAAACCCTAATACAGTATCAGTGCCCCTCACGTGTTCATGTACTGTAGGTGCATCAGTGAAGACACTCAGTAGCAGCAATTTTGAATGGCTATGAACCTATCCAAGGTGTGTGTGAGAGTGGGGGTATATGGGAGTGAATGGGTGAGAGTCTGAGTGTAAGGCCAAGTCCACGTGTACCCAAAATGATCTTTTCCCCCCTGTCTGCCCTGGCATTGTTTCAAGAATATTTGCGTCCAAACGGATCCATCTCAACATGACTCAACACGCTACTTCATATTCCAGTCCAATAGGTGACCCTGTTTCAGTTGCAGAAATTCACCAAAACCGACGAGGACATAAAGCTTGAGCGCTGTATACTAATAGACAGTAGAATAAACACAAGAAGAAGAAGAAAAAGATGGCTGGTGCAAGGAAACCAGTCGTTTGTGTGGGCTGACAGTGAAGTGGAACTGCTGCTGCGACTCATACTGGACTACAAGGCGAATAAACTACAAGAACATGTTAACTGGGAGTCCTGCTGAGGGGTGTGATGACATCATCGTTACGCAAGTATGCGGCTTCTCCGTCCAAACGAATACACAAGGGCGGCGTTTTCAAATTTTTTTCACCCCGGGACCAGGTTTAAAAAAAGTGCGTCTTCAGGCAATGCGTTTACAGGATTCGTTTGGAAGATCGGCCAAAATGATGCAAAACGTCTGCGTTTAAACCCAAAAGCGTCTCCGTGTGGATGGCCCTTACTGTTTGTGAGAGTGTGAGTGAGTGTGACAGTGAATGTGTGTGTGTATGAGAGTGCTTGTGAGAGTGAGTTTGGGCGCAGCCTCAGTTCCTCACCTGTGCCACAGCTCTTGTATCTCTTGCTCTGGCCGTGGAAGAGCAGCCCAAACACCACGATGAGCAGCAGGATCAGGCCGCTGAGGGCCAGGATGATCAGGAACCACCACTCCTCATAGAACGGGCTCTCCAGCTGGGCTACAGGGGGCAGAGGAGAGAGTCACAAATCATTCACTATTTCATTCATTCATTCATCCAGCCATCCATCCACCTGTCCATCTATGCATTCATTCATTCATTCATTCAAGTCATTACAGAAGTTCTAAGATGCCTGTGAAACTTGAAAGGAACGTGTCCTATATTTTACTATTTATTCTTCCAAGAGACAAATAAGAGAACAATAATACTATACCGGTATTATTGTTTGGATATTTTGAAAAGTAACTGTGTGTGTGTGTGTGTGTGTGTGTGTGTGTGTGCGCAATGCAATGTTGCAGTAAAATTCTTCAACCCTTGAAAACACATGCTAGTAAAAGTCACCAGCCATCTGCTTGTCTCTGCGTTCAGAATCCTTGACATGGGCCTTTTGCTTTGGGCCCTTGGGAGATCATGCTGTAGAAACACATTAGTGTCTCACTGACTACTGAATCCAAACAAAATGAGGATAAAGCCAGCATTTGCAAGTCAAAAGACAGTAGCGTCAGTATATCAATCTGATTTTGACATCTGCACTTCCATCAAACAGACAACAGCCCAGTTGTGCCAAACAAACAGTGCTCAGATATGTACGGGGATGACAGCTGGCTGGCTGACTGACACTCAAAGACAGTGGCAGAAGCTCACTGAGAAGCTGAGGTTGTGACACCTGTCTATAGAGTTTCTTCTATTTGAACTGGTGACACTGGCAAACACCTGCAAACAAACAAACAAACAAAGTATCCAAAAAAGTCTGAATGGTCAACTATTATATGGCCTATGGTGTCCAGTGCAGACGGCCACATGTCACCAACACCAGTGAAGAAAAACACACCGCTAGAGCCAGAGATATGCATACTGAGACATGACTCGATTTGATCAGCTGGAGGATTGCTGGATGATGTTAACTATGCTGAGAGGCCCAAGAGAAGAGGAGAAAGTATGCGTGAGATCAGAGTAGAGTGAAGTCTTAGAGCTGGCCCACAGTCCAGGCCATGTGCCTCCTCCATGTTTCCACACACAGGATATAGTTACGTAACTGATGGAGCTCATCTGCACACCCAAGCCAATTTAGATTAGGCCTTTTTAGCCTTTAATGGGCACAACAGTGCAGCGTGGACAGGAAACGAGTGGGAGAGAGAGAGATAGGAAAGGGCTCTGAATGAGTGACCTCAGGCTGGATTTGAACCTGGGTCCATGTGCTGCTGGACATACTTTATTGCTTGACATTTTATTGCTTGGTGGATTTTAAGAGCAACTAGAGCACACTAGGCTTTGAATTCTCATCAAGATCAACACTCAGTATTGTAAACCACTTCCGACCTGTCACTGAATTACTTGATCCTCTCTGAGAGTCTCTAGAGTCAGTAGAGGGAAGGCTTTGTCAGACTTCACATTTTTACCTTCACATTTGCACCTTTGCCACAGAGGCACATCATTTATGAGCAACACTGGATAAAGAGGGTCAAAGGTCATGCGTATGTCAGTCACACACATACAGTACACACACAGGTGAGGAAAAACAAGGCAATTCTGGATTAATGATCAGCTACAGTAGTCCCAAAAGCACACCTATTCACTGAGCCCTTTGGCCTCCAACCCTCCTTCCCTACCCCTCCATTTGTGTGTGACCTGGGGTAGGCAATATTTATATCTTACAAATTACAAATTATTATTATTATTATTATTATTATATAAATACAAATAAACCAATATAAGGTGGGGCTACAACCCACCATCCTGATTACAACTCAAAAGAGAAGATCATCTCCAATGATGTCATTGTCTTATCCTACAGTAAACTTTGCCTGGCCTCAGAGTTCTCCATTGCAGTGTGCAATAAAATTACGCAGTACAATGCAATAAAATGTGACCTAATCTGCCAACTGAGTCACACGCTGCACATTCCAATTTTGAAGTGCATTGCCTCAAAAATATTCTTTATTATTAGGTTATGTTACATTAATAATAATCACACACAAATAAACACACACACACACACACATACACATACACATAAACATACAAACATACTGTACTGTACATCCACACAATGCTCATATAACCACACACACACAAGCACGCATACGCACGGGTACACACACACACACACACAGACACATATTTTGTACCGCCAAGCTGCCATAGTTCAAAATGTTGTATCTTGACAACAATTGTAAAGGTCATTGTGTCCTCTGTCCATTGATAGCAACATCTTAGTTTTGAATTTTGGGTCATTGTAACTCAACAAATACATTAAACACACTGATCAGTGTATTTAATGCTATCATAGAGCTCAACAGGCCCGCCCCTCCTCTGAGAGAGCTTAGTTTCATTTCTCCAATTGACGTCTGGAAATATTATCTGTATATAAAGACCATACCTTAGGCTAACCAGCTACGACGAGACTCATATATATATATACAACACATCATTTTGAGCAAAAAAGCCAGAAAAATTATTATTTTTAAAAGGTACAAGACTATGTACATATCTTAAATTCTGAGTTACAGTGAAGAACTACTAACCTATGAGCCATTTCAAATGTACAGTAGCCTTTTCATTACGAACATTTGCAGCGTAATAATAATTGAACATGCTTCTATTTTAATCTGAGACAAGAAGATGATTAACTTCAAACTTTCCATTGAGTAAATACAACTTCAAAGATGAGAAAACTGTCTTTATCTGACAGCCACATATCGGTTCTGATAGCCCTGTAGCCCGAGTAACAAGACGACAGGCGCAGAAAAAGTGAAATAAACTAAGAACTATTCTACTGTAACATACTATTCAATTCTTTACATCAGTATTCTACATAAAAATCCACCCTGGTGCTTTCTACACATAGGGTTAGAACCAGTTTTATGGCACAGGATGTATCATGAGCTGGTAAGAGGGGATCTGTCATTTGATAGATGCAGACTAGAAGCAGAGCCTAGGCAGTGGCCAGCTGTGCCCATCAGTGGCCATTAGAAATAAGTAAAAGCTACTGAGGAAGACATTTATGACTCTGATTACAGCACTACAACTACAACAAACTGACTGACCGTCCCTGTAGCTCCAAAATGATGTTTAGGGTGTGGTGTGTTGCCGTTATCTCTGAGGAAATGCGGGAGAAAACAGAGAGAGAGAGAGAAAGAGAGAGAGATAGGTGTGTAGAGTGAGAGGAAGAGAAAGAGAGAGCACTAGAGAACTGAAGAGTGGGACATGGGGAGCAACAATATAGAACTGCAATTACCTGACATGGCAGCAGAGGGCACACTCGGCTCACCGTAGCCGAACTGGTTGATGGCGAGCACCCGGAACTGGTAGCTGACCCCCTGGCGCAGGCGATCCAGACTGATGACATGCGATGTGCTGCTGGGGGGCAGGTGCCTCACAAACGTGTCCCACAAGCCCTCATCTGACAGGTGTGGGAGATAAGAGGAGGAGGAGGAAGAATGCAGAAATAAGGAGCCAAGGCAAGACAGGGTCACATGGTCAGAGATGACAATGTATTTCTGTATTGGCTTGCTCCACAATTGGCATTTGGGGATTGGCAATCAGATCCCACAGCCCAATGCAATCCATAATCAGATGTTCTTGGCAGGAGGAGACCATTGGCGCTGGCCTGCAGCCGTGTGGTATGGGCAGCCAATGACCAGACGAGACTAGACCAGACTCTGGTGCTGGCTTTACCCAGCGTGGGACTGGGCTAACAGAGGCCCAAGCTCACACTGTGAGTGACCCCTATGACTAAATGTGCACTCAGGTTTACAGCTACTGAAGTTTTTTTTTATGTTTAACCCATTTATTGTAAGGTGTTGTTTCCAAGACGACGAGTAAGTCCTGGTTAGTTTGCTGCCCCATGTATACCAATTTCAGAGCACTGCAGCTGCATGATTCTACCCTCTGGGTCAGCACCTGTGTTGATATTGAAAATAAAACACATCCCCAAGCTATGGCAGCGCAGAAAGGTCATACCTGAAGGCCGAGCCTCGATCACATAACCAGTGAGCTGCCCAGAACCCAAGTCTCCTGGCGTCCAGTGGAGAGTGAGGGCAGAGGTGGACTTGGTGATGGACATCTCCACCGGAGACCCTGGTGATCCTGAGCACAAGCACAGACAGAGAAGATGTGAAGCTGTGGGGTGGAGGGAAGGATGCAGCATACATATCAGGTCCCATCATCTCCGCTCCTGTGGCACTGCTGAAACTGGCGCATGGGGTAGGAGACCACACTAACGCTAGCTCGCTATCTGATTCTGCACAAGCTGTGAAACTAGACTTGGGAAAGAGGCGCCTAACTGATGAAATCAGCATCCTCTACATGTGAGCATGGCGAGAGCTGAAACTATCTGTGATATTACATCAGCCGCCCTCAGAGAGAGTGAGAGCCAGATAAACAGCAAGCTAGAAAAAACATGCATATACATAGCTACTGAGAAAAAATGAAAACAAAATCAAGGCTCTCTGATCCCAGAAGTGGTGCTGACCTGCTGCAGCACACGACCTGGGTCATATTTCAAAGTCATGAGCTTACAAATTGAGCTCTGTGATTTCTCTAACTGCCACCACACTAGCCTCAATATTTCATAATGAGAAGTAATAAGTGCCCTAGGACCTGCATAAACAGAGTCATTGGAGGCAGGCAATGTTGCCTCAATGTTTCCTGAACCTGACGCCTACGCTGTGGTGACTTATTGATCACAGCCTAAAGAAGCTCTTCTATGCCTTAGGTTATGGATGTTCACACATGGAGAAAATGGGAAGGAGGGGGAGGGGGCAGGAGGATGGAGACAGAGAAAGAAAGAAAGATGGAGTGAGAGCAAGAGGCAGAATGAGACAGAGTTAGAGACAGAGACAAATACAGAGTTAGAGAGCAGCAAGAGAGATAGATAAGGAGAGAGAGAGAGAGAGAGAGAGATGCCACAGCATGTAACACATTAAAGGACAGTGATTGGCGAAAACAAAAACAACCCATGACTATTTTATTATGTCTATCTGTATTCACATTTTTCATTCTTAGTTTTATGATTATTTATATGTGTGTGGTCATGCATATGCATGTATGCTTATTTTCCATTCTACTTTATTTTTGTATTACCTACTGTACCGTACTCCATGTCAAATATTCTTTGGAATACTTATTTTCTTAATATTTGTAATTTTGTTGTATTACATACACACCATATTCATTTGACAATTTTGTAACTAGTACAGTCATGCCAATAAAGCTCAGTGAATTTGACTAAAGCAAGTGTACTTGAGAGAGAGACAGGCAGAGATGAGGTGGGGGAGATGGAGTGTCATGTGGAGGTCCAGAGTGACAGGAGGAGGGAGAGTGTGAGAGTGTGAGAGAGATCTTGCACACAGAGCAGCAGGTGCAGCAAGCTGTTTGTTTGTTTGTTTGTTTGTTTGTTTGTTTATCAGCGTGTTTGTTTGCCAGGGGGAGGGCGTGAGACTGGAGACTGCTGGAGGAGAGTGGAGCTGTGCTGTGCTGTGCTGTGCTGTGGGCCTGGGGGAGCGTCTCCCACCTTCCACGGGGCCGGCCGTGATGTTGGCCTCGGCCTGCGGCCCGTAGCTGATGGTCTTGGCCTGCACGCGGAAGCAGTAGGTCACCCCGTTGGTCAGGTCCCGCACCTTCAGCCAGCGCTGCCAGCTGCCCCTGATGTCCACCGTCACCACCTTGCTGACACCTGCCGGAGGGAGGGGGGGGGGGGGGGGTGTAGACGTGACAGATGGTCAGCCCTTCAGTTCCACCAGAAAGAGGAACGCAAGCAGTGCCCTGTTAGAGTTACACCTAAACCCGCTGCATTATTGATGCAATTCAATCAGGGAGGCACATGTTGACACAAGGGGTGAGAAAGAGGAGTAGAGCGAAAGCATGAGAGAGAGAAAGAGAGAGAGAGAGGGGGGGTATGTGGGGGGGTATGTGATTGATATGATTAAGTCCTGTAATTTGCCTTTGCAGCGGGCCTCTGTTGTGTTGCGTGGCACAAAGCCTGTCACCCAGTCGCCAGGATAAAAATGAGCTTTTGTCAGTGGCCAGTTTGGGAGCTGATCGCTCTGCAGCAGTTAGCAGTTAGCAGTCAGCTGAACTGCTCTGTCAAAACAACAGAGCCAGTAATTACCTCAGAACAAGCAGCGTGTGTTTCAACCTACATCAGCACACAAGAGCCGTACGCCCTAAACAACAGCAGTGCGCCATCTAGTGGGCTAAGGACAAGTGCTATTTTGAGCCACAAAAGTGATCTGGAGCAGTACAGAGATACAGAGATAGATATATAGATAGATAGATAGAGAGAGAGAGAGAGAGAGAGATAGAGAGAGAGGTAGATAGATAGATAGATAGAGAGAGATAGATAGACAGATAGAGAGAGATAGACATATAGATAGATAGACAGACAAACAGGCTCCCCATCTGGGCAGGATTCTGTTCAGATCTCTTTCTGTTCAAAGCCATGAGCTTTCTCTTAGGCATGTCATTGTGAAATGAGATGATACTCATTCCCTCATTGGAGCCGTATAAGGCCGTTGCTGTGTGGAAGTGTGCAGTGCTGCGGTGGCTGTGTACCGTGGACGGGGGCGCTGGGCTCGTAGACCACCCTGTAGCCCTCCACCACGCCGTTGGGAGACACAGGGAAGCCCCAGGACACGTTCAGGGTGCTGCTCGTCACCTCCGAGAAGGACACAAAGCTTGGAACGCTGGGCGCTGAAGGAGACAAGCACACACACACACACACACACACACACACACACACACAACACACCATTTGCGATTAGGTCTAGGGCTTGGAACCTAAAACACTGAGAAACATTAATAAAATATTTGAGATACACCTCAAATAGCTGTCACAAACTCCATAGCAGGGTTGGGCAGTATGGCCTGAAACCATGAATCAAGGTTCTTCACATTTCAAAATAAACACTTCTGAAGGGGGAAAGCACAAGCAACTGCATGATAGCTATTACTGTGACACGGACTGTGACGGTTATTACTAGGGCATATTTCCCATTGCACAGACTGTGCTTGTGCACATGTTCTTGAGTCAAGTGTGAAGATATTTTGGTCTGCCTGAGCAGCACATGGAGATTTACTATGTATTCGCCCCACGAGGAAATGGGAAATGACTGGGAGGAAAACAAAACAGGGGAGGCATTTGAATAATTTTTGAATGACTATTTTCAGGGTCTGTGTCTTTTTCTTTTTTTGGGCAAGGGTGGGTGGGCGTGTTGGACAGGATTGGGGCGGGTGCCCTGTCATCTCAACACGCCAAAGCCTCAGGTTAGATGACTACCTTCCATAACAGATGCATAGAAACAGAATTTAAAACAGGGCCTAATTTGATATGAAACACATGAATAGCTAATATAAAAGAAAAACAATATGAAAGGGGTGTGTGTGGTGTGTGTGTGTGTAGTTGTGTGTGTGTGTGTGTGTGTGTGTGTGTGTGTGTGTGTGTGTGTGTGTGTGTGTGTGTGTGTGTGTGTGTGTGTGTGTGTGTGTGTGTGTGTGTGTGTGTGTGTGTGTGTGTGGGTGTGCATGTGTGTGTGGGGGGGTGGGGGGTGGGGTGGGGTAAAACACCTTTGTGTAGATTGGGGAGGCATGTGGGTGGGAGGGATCAACAGGAAGTGACCCGCACTGACCTGCTTGGAGTGTCCGTCCTCGTCTGGGCTCACTCAGAGGGCCGTCACCGGCCGCGTTGAAGGCCGACAGCTTCACCTGGTAGAATGTGTAGCTGGTCAGGTTCTTCAGCTTGACCGTGGTCTCTGGCAGGAAGAGGATCTTAACCTTCTCCGTCTCGTTTTGATTGTCCATCTCCCAGTAATGGATCTGGGGGGTGGGGGTGGGGGGTAGTGTGAGAAGCCACTTCAATCCACATCTCATTCCTGAATGCATACCAATGATTGTATGAAGTGGCATGCCATCATACTGTTCCATATATAAATGAAACCAAAATGAGTCCAAATGACACCTGGCTGTCATATGTTCAACTGGTTCAAGGTCTGCACAATAAAGCTATGGATCTCAATACAAATGTAGAGGTTGTCATAAATGTTGCCTGAGTTCAATTGTTTCGTTTTAAATAGTTGCATTAAATTGTTTTCCTTCAACTTTAAATGGACTTTGAACTCAAATAGAGTTCTACGTTATCTCTGGCCCTGTCAGACATCATAATGTAATTCAAAGCATGTAGCATGTCACGATCCAGACCAGTGCTCTTCCTGAGGAGATGGTTGCATGGAGGAAAAAATGGAAAATGGGGACTGGAAAAAATCGGAAATGGACAGAGAGGCAAAAAGAGGAAATGATGAAAAATGAGAGTGCTGCAGAGAAAAAAAAAATGAACAAGATTGTATGAAAAAGAGAGGCAGGCAAAGAGAAGTGTAGAGGCTGTGAGAATTAGAGGGAAAGTTGACAGATGATGGACAAAAAGCAGAGAAGAAGACAGACAGACAGACAGACAGACAGGGAATTCTGAGTTTGAGTAAGGGAGCGACAGGTAGAGTAAAAAAGAGAGTGAGAGAAAGAGAGAGTGTCAAAGGCTAAGGTGGGAGGAAAGATGGAGAGGAATGTGGCTTCCGCACACACGCGCGCGCGCACACACACACACACACACACACACTCACACACACACACACACACACACACACTCACAAACTCACCTTGTAGCCCTGGATGATGCCGTTTTGGGTTTCCACAGGTGGTGGCTCCCATAGCACCTCCAGCTGGGAGGAGGAGAGGGGGTTGACCCGGATGTTCTGGGGGGCCACGGAGGGAGCTGAGGGCAGAGTGGAAACAACACTATGAGGCCGACACACACACACACACACGCTCTTTCTCTCTCTCTCTCACACACACACACACACACACACACACACACACCCTGATGGGCTGTGGAGGCAGTGCCACCACATCATGGGCTGTTAGTCTGTCCAGCGGTTCTACCAAAGTCACCGCTTCACAGCCACGAGGCACCTCACAGCTGCTGTGGCAACGCCACGCCACGCCACACAGCGCACAACACAAAAGCTGATGGGCTGTGAAGGAGTCCTGCCACACCAAGGTGAGGGTCACCGCCATTACACTGTACAGCCATTCCAGAGAAGAGAGAACACCTTGTCATAACACCTGTTGTTTGCCACAAAGCCTCTTCTGCATGAGTGCTTTTGGAGGAGAGGAATACATATTCTGCTGCTCTGATGCCATACATCTGGGGCGCATTTAAGAGCCTTGAGGCGTGGAGTGAAGTGTGGCTGTGTGTGTGTGTGTGTGTGTGTGTGTGTGTGTGTGTGTGTGTGTGTGTGTGTGTGTGTGTGTGTGTGTGTGTGTGTGTGTTGAAAGGGTGGGTTTGGAAAGGGTTGGTGATTATGATGCTGTTGCTGGTGGTAGGTAGCTTTTTGTAAAAAAGGAAATAAACAAAAATAAGCGTTCCAAACGCTCTCCAGCAGATCCTGTTTTTCTGATCTTTGGCCAGGACCCAGCAGGCTTTAAGAGCAGACCAGGCCCAGGCCCACCGTGCTCCCCCCCCCCCCCCCCCCCCCCCCCCGCCTCCCCCCGCGCCGCTAACCTGACGTTAATCAGCGGGAAATTCATTTGTTTGTTTGCGGCAGCGGCGCCCCTCCTGCTGCCCAGAGGCCTCTCTCTTGGCCAGGCCCTCCTCTAATGACGCCGCTAATAACCCGCCGCTGATAACCCCGGCTGCACAGCCAGCTGCTGCTGCTCGCCATGACAGATTCATATTTACTGCTTCATTAAACGCCTTACGAGGGCCGGGGGGGGGGAGATGGGAAAACGGAAAAAATAACACTAGTTAGAGAGGAACGTTACACTTTGTCAAAATGAAAACTAATGCCCTGTTGTCACACCTGTTGTTTGCCACAATGCAACTACTGCATGAGTGATTTTGAAGGAATCAATATTTCGCCTCTCAGGATTTAGGGAAATGGAAAAAAATAACACCAGTTAGAGGGTAACGTTACACTTTGTCTAACTGACAAACTAGTGACCTCACTTATGAGTGTGGCACTAACCAAAAGAGCTCCAAGTTTCCTACATGTTTCATGACTCCTCGCAGGGCACGACGTGAAAGACCGCTCGTACAGTGTTTGCAGCGATTTGCCTGCTCTTGATATTTTGCAATGCTGCAGTTGATGGAGGCGCAGCGTGGCCAGCTGGGCTCCCGTTGATCACATGCGCCTCATGCTACACACAGATGGGGCTGACCCAAAGCAGCCGCAGCGCTCGCCGTGAGCAACAGTCAAGTCCAGATCACGGTGCCGCTCCGCTTCCCGGAGGGAAAATGTTCCGTCTCTTCCGCACAATTAGCGCCGCGTTCTTCTCAGTGTCACGTCCTCAAAGCTGTCACATTTGGACCAGGCTCTACTGGCATCTCATTAGGGGAGCCAGTCCACTCAGTGTCTTCTCTCAGGCTTTTAGGAGACTCACGTTAGTCAGCAAATAAGCGTTCATCACTATAGCTGTTTCTCATGCAACAGGGATGGATTACAGTGAGCTTGAGAGCCTCTCTTTTTTGCCAATTGAATGATTTTTGACAAAGAAAAAGCAGGTAAATGGACATGATTAACATACAGTATCTGCCCTTTGCTGAGCCAGAAGCTTTCAAAGACCCTGTACATGTGTGTGTGTGTGTGTGTGTGTGTGTGTGTGTGTGTGTGAGAGAGAGAGAGAGAGAGAGAGAGAGAAAGAGAGAGAATGTGTGGTCCAGCCTCTCACAGGTTTAAGAACAATATGTTTCTGCTGTCATCCACAATAAAAGACAGTCTTTTTTCCTCCTGTAAAATCTCTATCTCAGCAAGGTCAAGTACACAGTCTGAAATGTAATGTGAAAGCAGGAGCGGAAAAAAAAGTGGAAAAAAAGGAAAGAAAAGCCACTGAGCACAAAAGCGCTGCTTAAACCAGACAAGCTGATCCTACATCGGCCCTACTTCTGGGTGTTCCCACTGTATCCAGGGCATTCACATTCACTTACAACTTTTTTCCTTCTTTTCAAATGAATCTCTCAAATGCCACCCCCCCCCCCCCCCCACACCTCCCCCCCCCCCCCCGGCCGGCGTGGTGGCGAGGACATGAGCTGCTCTGAGGGGGAGCTTTGAGGGAAGAGCAGAGGAGACGAGTGACAGCTGTCACTCAGCCAGATGACTGATTCCTCACAACAGCTCCCTGTCCACTCAAACAGTCAGCGGCGTCAGACTGGCCACTGTCCCCTGTCATCACTCGGCACACACCTCCCCATGTTAGTGTCAGCTCCTCCCTTCTCCCCCTCCCCTCCTCTCCTCTCCTCCCCTCCCCTCCCCTCTCCTCTCCTCTCCTCTCCTCTCCTCTCCTCTCCTCTCCTCTCCTCTCCTCCCCTCTCCTCTCCTCTCCTCTCCTCCCCTCTCCCCTCCTCTCCTCTCCTCTCCTCTCCTCCCCTCTCCCCTGAACCCTCCGTCAACCCCCCTGTCGTCTGCTCTGCCTGCACTGCGCTCTCCTCCTGACACACTGGAGACATTGCAATTCATATGTGTCACAGCGGGCGTCAGCCCTGCATGGCTTGCGCTCCCCCAGCCCCACTGGGCACTCCTGGCCATTTCAATTGGACCCCAACCTCACTTCTCACGTCCACCGTCCATCATCTCCCTCATACACATGCTCTCAGGGGCTTGGGAGCTGTGTGTGTGTGTGGGTGTGAGTGTGTGTGTGTGTGTGTGTGTGTGTGTGTGTGTGTGTGTATGTGTGTGTAAGTACTGTATGTGTGTATGTGTGTGTTTGTAGTAGAAGTGGTGGTGTGCTCATGTCCTCGTCTACTGGATTCCTAGGCGTAGCAGTAATGACATGAGGTGATAGAGGCCTCGGTCAGATGGAAGGATGACCTCCATCAACACAGCAGCAGCACCTGAGTGTGTGTGTGTGTGTGTGTGTAGCCCTGAGTGAGTGTGTGAGCTACCACACTAAGGCCTTCACCAACCTGTGTCAGTTTCCTTATTAGAATCCTCACGAGGACAAAAAAAAAAAACCCACCCCAGACCAACCAAAATCTTTTTGATGGATCATCTCGGTTAGCATTCATAGGCAATCTGTAAGAGACATTATGCTGGATGATGGATGGTAAAGGTCATCTGTACTTATCACAGCATTTCCTGCCAGCCACACCCTGCAATTTGCTACATTCCACGCGCGACAAAAACGCTACACTTTGATGATGAACTGCTGAGGACAACAATCATATGATTCCCACATTCGGTGATGATGATTGATGGGCGACAAACGGCTTTCCATACCTGCCTCGCCGACAAACACCTCAAAGGGAGCACTCGGCGGACTCTCGCCGATTATATTGTAAGCTGTCATCACTATTTCATAGCGTCTGTATTTCTGCAGCTCTGGTGGAGAGAGAGAGAGAGAGGCAAAGGAGAAAATTAGCAGGAGAACACAATAACATAAAAGCTCGACATTGAGATTGACAAGATGGAGACGTTCCTCCTTTGTTGCTAGATGAAAGGGAAATGACACAAGCCTATATGAGAGCAGTGGTGGCTTGAGGGAGAGATGGCTTTCTTCCACCCCCCACCCTCCTCCCACCTCCCATCACTCTCTCTTGCCATGAAACTGGGGTGGTATTATTTGAACGTGGCAGGCATTACTCTATTTGTTTGAAATGAGTCCCTGAGCCACAAGAAAAAGAAGTCACATGACTCAAAGTACAAAGGCAAAAAAAGAGATTCCCCCCTGAATATCTGCAGGCAAACAGTTCGCAGTGAAAATAGACAGATTAGAGGAATGCACCTAGTAATTCCGAACAGGGGAGAGCATTTGGGATTACCCTTCCTTGCCAGAGGCAGCACTGAATATTTTGTTTGGACTTCAAAGCAGGCTCCCTTAAAATAGATAGACGATTAAATGAGAAACTTACGCGTTAGCTCAAATTCGGTTAGTGAAGGATTGCTCACGGTCTTCACTGTGCTTTTCGCTGATGGAGAGAGAGAAATATAGAGGGGGGGGGACAAGAGTGAAAAATGCATTACAACACAAGCAAAGCTGGCAAACACAAATCAAAGAGATATTTCATAACATGGCCGTAAATTTCCTGCTCTCTGCCAGATCGAGCTCATCAGAGGCATCTCCACATGATGGATGAAATCTTGTGCCGCTCATCTTGGCTGCTGCAGAGGGCCTTCAGAGAGGACTGTACTGTATAGCCAATAGAAGAGCACAGGGAGTCCTCACTACACACACATGACTACGTACTACTCTTGAATCTATAGGTACTGCAGCACCCACTACAACCAAAGTCTGTAGCTATGTGCTACTACTGCTGCTGGCACTACTACTGTTGCTATGAGTAGTGCTTCTGCTTGTGATAATGCATGTGTGGAAACAGAGAATGTGTTTCACTACATGATGTGACAGCATGTGTGTGTGGGCTTATCAATCTGTGTGGAGGAGTGCGCTTTGCTCCTATAACATGCTGTCATCAGATAAGGAGGCAAAAATGCATTTCCATTTCAAAAGCCACATGAAATGATTTCAGCAACTGCTCACATTGCTCCCCCAACTCCAACATAAATACTACTACTACTACTACTACACCTACTACTACTACGACTACTGATACTACTACTACTACTACTACTACTATTAATCCTACAGCTACTACTACTACTACAGCTACTACTGTGGGCAGGGATCTGGGTGATGAGTCCTCACAAAAGCCTTCCATTTTTTCCACATCCTCCATGAGGCGTCTAAAGATCACTTTCACGAGTGCAGCCTTTAAAAAAGCTTGAAGCCTCGTTTGGCCTGAGAGGACAGGAGAGATATGACACAGCAGGCCTGACCAATGGAGGATGGAAGGAAGGGAGGAAGGAAAGGGAGAAAGCAAAGGGGCTGAAAAAAAATTAAATATGATTCCTTGCTTGGCTGCTCCGGGCTTGTGCATTTAAATGCTGTCAACACTGCTGAGTCCAATTTGTCAAAGGAGATTTGGCGGCGTGGATGGCCGTTGGTGAGAGGAGTGCAGTGGCATGCTCACTGCTGAAGACTTGAGCTCAAACTCATGATTCCGCACCTCACGCCGCACAGGCATGTAATGAGTTCACCTCCGTTCAGGCAGCCACCGGAAAATTATTCCTCGACCGAACAGAAAGCGCCAGAGAGAGAGAGAGAAGAGAGAGAGAGAGAGAAAGAGAGAGAGAGAGAGAGAGATGGACGTGTAGGGATGGCATTAAAACCTTTCAGATAAAGTTCAAGCCTGGTTGCCCTAGCTTTGGCCGCACAAATATTCAGCATATTGACGAATATTTCACGGACTACTTCAAGCATTTCAAAGACCTTCGGAGACGGCGATCCAACTGTAATTCTGGGCCCAGCTTGAAACGACAGAGAGCTGAACGCAGGGCTTATTGTTCCACTCGGCATCACCCACTGAATAATGGAGGGGCTTGCACAGAGGAGTAAACAAGCGCAGAGATACAAGAATGTGTAAAGACAACTTTTCCCATTATCAAATCATTAAAACTGGTAATGAAACACTGCTGATGTAAATGCAACATCTTCAATTCTGCAGCGTTTTCCTGTCTTTGACTATTATCATCATACACGCACACACGCACACACACACCCACGCACCCATGCACGCACGCACGCACGCACGCACGCACGCACGCACGTGTTGCTGTCTTGATGGAGGTCACCTATCCACCCACACTTACAAATACAAAGAGACGTGATATCATATATGTGTAACCCCCCCCCCCCACACACACACACACACACACACACACACACACACACACACACACACACACACACACACACACACACACACACACACACACACACACACACACACACACACACACACACACACACACACACACACACACACACACACACACACACACACACCTTTGGCTGCAGAGCCTTTTCAAACCATGGCTCCCGTTCTCCTACCTGCCAGTGTGGAGCGCGCTGATGAGCCGTTGACAGGCTTCTTTGGCTCCTGCAGAGAGCTGTCATACTGGAGCTCCCGGTAGTAGAGGCGGTAGCCCACCAGCACGCCGTTCACACTCTCATCTTTGGGCGCCTGCAACATTACGCGCTCATTAAAGGTCAAATACCCCCCACCACTGTCCTTCATTGAAGAACGAACAGATAATAATAATGAAAAACTACTGGACAAAAGGAAAAGTGACATTTGAAGAGACAAAAAAATGAGCGGTCTGTGTCCAGGCATTAGCGGGCGATTAGATAAAAAAAGAGATGAGGCTTTAATTTCTGGGGGGCTTTCAGTCAGTCAGTCTCTAATTAACAAAGCCAGCCCCTGAAAGTAATCAAGTCGCCGGAGCCTCCAGTTTTCCACTGATAAAGCAGGTTTTGGGGAGTGATGATCCCGGACTCACAGGTCAGTGAATAAAGGTTTCAGCTGCTAATTAATATCCCTTTAGAGGGCCGATTGCCCCGCATGCATGGATATTAATTACCCCGAGCTCTAGGGAGCACTCAGAGTGTGAACGGGGTAAATGTACGTTATCAATACTTCATGTCACTGATGTATGCAGACCTGCCGCCGTGAATACTAAGCGATGGATGACAAGGCTCTTCAGCGGCCAACCACTGGATCCAATGCTGCATTTCATTGATGAAAGTCTGATAATTAAACACATTAAAGGCCCATAATGTGCATGTTTAATGACCAATGGGGGGCGGGGGTGGGGGGAGAGGACGTCGACTGTGTTTTAAGAAGTAGCCTTTTAACACGTTCTCTTCCAGAGCAGCAGGAGGCATTCATCTCAGTGCTGCCTCCCAGGTGTCGGAGGGCGCTGGGGCGGGGACCCCTGACGAGATGAAAGCTGGTATGAATGCCATTACCTGCCACTGGACCAGCACTGATGTGGTGGTGGACGGCTTCACTGCCAGAATTTCAGGGGCTTCATCGGGAACTGTTGCCAGAGAAGGTGGGGGGGGGGAAAGATGAAATGGTTTTAAATGATGGTCTTACTGTGTCAGACATATTCATTTTCTGCATGGAATAGCTTAAGAAGTAATTTTCTCTCCAAGCTAATCACTTCATTTTAGACATTTTCACCATGAATTTGACTACACAAATGTAATATCTGTTTTGCCCTATACCAAAACAGCCTCTACTTAATGCTACAGTTGATCATTAAATCATGAAAGGAGAATTCTGGTGATTTTTCACATACTGTAGCTCTCTGTTTCTCGAGGTCACTGTTCTGTCTATAGGAGCAAAAAATAAAAACAATTGCCCAGCTCAAGTGGCTGCAGGCAATGGCAAGAGCTGCCAGGAAGCTACAGTGCTACACTCTGGGGGCATGTTCATAAGCCCCACGTTCATGCCCCCAGAGTGTAGCACTGTAGCTGCCTGACAGCTCCTTTTTTTGTATTTTTTTTTTTTTACTTGTTGACCTCGAGAAAAAACGATGAAAATCGTTGGTGAAAAATCGCCAGAATTCCCCTTTAACCCACTATGGACTACCATCACAACACAAGGTTACAGCCACTTACAGAGCCTGTCAAGTTCTCCAAAAGTGACTGAAATAGTGTTTTCTGAGTGTGAGCAACTGGCTCCATCATCACCCAGAATAACTTAGTGACGCGTGTTGGTGAGTCATTCTTCCGTGCATGAGCAGGGTGCTTGCCCTTTTCCCAAATAAAACTTCCAGACTATTCACAAATGGATTATTCCTCATTTAAGACCTCTCCTTTAATAGACAAAGAATGTTAAGAAGAACAAAGCAACAATAAAGAGTTTTTGTACCTAATGTTTCCAAAATCATCTTGTAACAGGGTGAACAGCACCTCTGCATTCGCTTTGTGGACCTCTATCGGCTATACAATAACCACACTATGTGACTTTACCAGATCAGGTAGCGGATCTGTAGTTCACTAGTTTGGAAAAAAACACACCATTCTAGACCTGCACAACCAACCACCCTGATATGACAGCAGACAAGGGGAAGGCATGGTTCTGACCCTCTCCTGAATCAAATCAACACATTTGTCAAGACTCGGAGGCCCTGTGTGCGTGTGTGTGTGTGTGTGTGTGTGTGTGTGTGTGTGTGTGTGTGTGTGTGTGTGTGTGTGTGTGTGTGTGTGTGTGTGTGTGTGTGTGTGTGTGTCTGTGTGTGTGTGTGTGTGTGTGTGTGTGTGTGTGTGTGTGTGTCTGTGTGTGTGTGTGTGTCTGTGTGTGTGTGTGTGTGTGTGTGTGCACTCGCATGCTGGAAGGCTCCACTCACTGTCTTGTAAGGTGGTGACTGCATCCGTCTCCTTGCTGTACTTGCTGTCTCCAATGTCGTTAGTTGCCATCATCCTCAGCTTGTAAGAGGTGTAGGGTTTGAGTCTAAGAGACAGCGAACAAAAGCAGCAGGCCACAGGTAAGTTCACTCAGGGGCAAATACAGTGCCTATAAAAAGTATTCACCCCATTGGATATTTCCCCTTTCACTGCTTTTAGAAATCTAGGAATCTTGATCAATTTCATTTGGCCTTATTTTATCTTTATCATAATAATAATAATAGAATATGCTGTGCCTTTTCATTTTATATTGAATATACTAAACCTATGGCTAAATATTTAATCAATATGTTACCCTCCAACCATAATTTGCGACACTCACAGCTGAACATGATCACTCAAGTGCAGGCACAATTGGATGTTATCATAGAACTGTCAACCAACATGAAATGGAACCAAAAGTTTAGGAAATAGATCTACATACTAATAAGATGTCATCAAACAGCAATAATACAGGGCAGTAATTCTAAACCACTAAAAATCCATTTCTGCAGTTACGGTATAACAAATGCAATAGTGCAGCAGGCATCTATATGCAGATAAGTGGTTGAAGTGAAAAAGCAATAGTAAGACATAAAAAGTCGAGCAAATATATAACGGCTGAGTCTGATATGATGCAAATGAGCAAACCGAGTGGCCAGAATATTGATATTCACTGACACACACTCTGGATTACACCTGCTTTTCCACAGCTACAGAGACCTCCTCTATCCCTTGTCCCCTGCACACCATCGGCCACTCCTTGAGCCTCTCCTCCCAGCATTTGGCCTCAAACACACTTCTTTCATGACCCTCCCTCCCACAAATGCAAACGTCTGCGAAGCGCAACTTATGGTTGGGCGCTCACACAACAGGCTGGATGTGATGAGGCATGTACTGCACTGTACCTGCAGGCTCACGGTGTTCTCCATCCCAAGTGAAAGAGCTCTCTAGCTCCCCCCCTCCCACCTGCACTCTACTCGCCCACCCAGCACCAACACATCTCCAAGAGATCTGCCTCTGATGGCACTTCCCTCTGCAGCAGCAGGGGCCCTAGTCCTGCTGGCCACGGATGCTATAAAGCCTTTCAATAGGTGAGCTATGGCGCAGCAGGCCAGCGGGCGGCCGGGCGGAGGTGGGAGAGCAGCGGGCGCGTCAGCGCGGCCGTGCGGCGGAGAACAGCGGCTCCTCTACGCCACCGGGAGCCCACGCGCACCAGCAGGACACTAATCCTGCCGCAACAGAGCACGGCACAAATCAAGCCTAAATAATCCATCCTACAGCACCCGTGCTGCTCGGCCGCCCGTTAAAAGGGAGGATGAGGCAGAGAGAGCCTAAACAGAGAAGGAGCGAGCGTAAAGAGAGAGGGCGGAAGCAATCATAATCAAGATGATATGGCCCTCTGAATGCATATAAAATAGCATTTGACTGCCCAGATAATCACTGTTGCAGGCCTAGTGATGTAATTCAAACAGCAGCCTGGCTGGGCTCCTCTCTGGCTCGGCTCACCACGCCACTGCGGCGCGCTGCACGCTTTTCCAAATCCTAATCACGGGGAGGGCGATAAATTGGCCTGCAGGAAAAAGCCCTCTTAGCATTTAATAACAATCCCATCTCATAAGTCAGGCGCAATAGCAGCGCTGGGAGGCGCGGAGGGCTTCACAGCCCTGATGGAGACAGGAAATAAACCCATCCGTGGAGCGCACTGTGAAATCAACTGGCCGCCAGATTCATCAGCAGATTCATCAGCAGGACTTCTTCTCTGCTTGTGCCTGCTCCAGCACAGGTGCAGAAGTGATTGGAGGACTCAGTAAGGATACTGTATCCGGGGCTGTGCCATAATAATGCTATAGAAGGTGTGCTGTGCAGTGCCCTTAAGAGTCCTGGTGATCTGCTGTAAACTGCTGTATTGTGCTGTTGTATGGTTGGCTATGCTACACTGGTCTCTACCAAGCTGGGCAATGTAATATGTGTTGTTTTGGTCGTTGCCCTTTCTCTGTGCTCCGCTCCGCTGTGCTTTGTCGCTCACGCTCGCTCACCGGTTCACGTCCAAGGAGGTGCAGTTGTGGCCAATGGCGGAGGAGTGGGTGAGCCAGTCCCCGTCGGGCAGCTCCCGCGTCTGCAGGGTGAAGTAGCGCACCGGAGACGAGCCGTCGCCGCCAGGCACCCAGTCCAGCGTCAGCTGTCGAGACTGCACCTGCGCCTGGGGAACACTCAGCCGCACCGGGGGCTGGGGCCGCTCTGGGGACAACAACAACAGGCCTATTATAGCACAGCGCTCCCTGGGAACAGCCATTCAAACAGTAAATAAACCCAACCCAATGCAACTATACTACACATTACTGATCATAGGAAATTACTAAATAGTTTACATAGGCATCTACATGTACTGAGGCAATACCTAATCAAAAGGTAAATAAACCACATTCAAGGTAGCAACATATTACATGGATATTTAACATGAGTATATCATTCACATATTGGGATTTACATGTACAACAATAAGCCTTCATACATTCAAAGTACAGTACATAATGTACAGTATGTCCCATCTACTGCAGCAGTATCATGTCAAAAGCAACATATCACTGATACACAGTCACAGTATCATGCAGATAAGGGTATATGGGAACATAATGTTTGAAATATAGCTTTTCTTGATATGATAAATGCGGACGCTCACTTGAAGACTAACAATACCCTTTCAACTGCTCCAGTGTAAATAATTAACATTACAGTACAATAAAGTCAAATTAAATGCAGTGTTTATGAAGGCTACCGAAGGCAAAATAATAAAGTGCGTTCTTTAGATCTTTGCCTAAAGAGAGAAGGGATTCCCACACCTGTGTCTCTCAAACAGGGCCCTTGATCCTCACTAGTTGTCTTGTGTGAACAGTGAAACTCTAAATGCAGGGCTTGGATATGCACAGGGCTCTAGGGGCCTACACGGCACAATTTACACCAGCCCTGCTGATGGACACACAGACATACAATAAGCATTTGTTGTTGTTGTTATTGTGTGTGTGTGTGTGTGTGCGTGCGTGCATGTGTGTGTGTTCATGTTATAGTTATAGCTGAAATGTTTAGCAGAAGGTTTAATATAGTATTATCCTATTTGTGTGTGTGTGTGTGTGTGTGTGTAGGTGGGTGGGTGGGTATGAATGTGTCCATGCATGCATGTGTGTGTGGGCGTGTGTCGAGTATTAGTCACCCCTTCTTGGCCTGACCCCTGTTCTCCACCATCTCGGTGACACAGTACTGCACAAGCCTTCATTGATTCCAATGGAAGCAATCAATGAGCAGAGGCATAATTGTTTATTTTAACGGTGTCTATTATCGATTGACATTAGAAGATGCAAATCATGCAGTGCGAAGGCTATCGAGTGGTCTAGTCCCTGTGTCAGGTGCTGACTTCTCTCAGAAGAGGTTTGTTTAAAAAAGCCCAGATCAATCACATTTGAGGAGGTCATTGGTTGACTTCGCTCTTTGTCTTCCCAAACATAACGCTGCTCCTGTGGGGACGGCCACTAAGTGAAACTAGTGATGGCAATAAAAAACATGCATTAAAAGAATATGTCTCTCTGGAGCCTGTCTAGCTGGAGAAAGCCAGCGCTGTGCCTTACTGCACGACACACTGCAAGTGAATTGATATCCATCTCCATCCAGCTGGTTAAATAAACCAATAAAGGTCATTCTGGGAATATGAAGACCGCAGTGAACGGGCTCACACCATGCTGATAAAGTTAAAAGGTGTAGTAATACTTTGTTCAGATCTCAGATGTACTTAAATGGCTGGCATCACAACACCAGATGAATGAAGTAGTGTGTGTGTGTGTGTGTGTGTGTGTGTGTGAGAGAGAGAGAGAGAGAGAGGAGGGAGAGAGAGAGACAGAGACAGAGACAGAGACAGAGAGAGAGACAGAGGAGATATCAGGACACTGTATGTCTGTGATCAGAACAGTTGGATGTGAGCTTGGTCACCTCTGACTTCGGTGGTGATGACCACAGCCTGTGCTGCAGTGCCCCAGCCCTGCTCCGTCTTGGCGCTGATGCGGAAGATGTAGGCTGATTCGGGGCGCAGTCCCAAGGCTGTGAACTGGCGGGCGTCGGGACCCACCTCCACTGTAGTGAACTGGTTGGGGTCTCCGGTGTCCAACCGATAAGCTACCTGGTATCCTAGAACAGGAAGCAGGGAACATGTCATTGGGCTCTGGATATTTATGGCTATATCTGCCAAACTGCTGTTCTGCCTCTTTCTCTCTCTCTCTCTCTCTCTCTCTCTCTCTCTCTCTCTCTCTCTCTCTCTCTCTCTCTCTCCTGCTGTGTATATCTGCCTCACGCTTTCTCTCTCTCTGGTTGCTTGTCTGTTTCTTGGTTATCCACAAAACGGATTATCCCTTTTTTCAACCCTCTTCTATTGACCACAAAATGTTCCCACCAAGAGATTATTTTTCTCCAAGACAATCTGGCCATAGATTGTTTTTGGAATCCCACTGAATGAACAAAAAAGACAGAAAAAACAAAACAAAATAATAATAAAAAACAATTTCCCTGTCTGAGATCCAACAGTTTAAAGGGAAAGCTGTTTCTGAACCAGCCCAAAAAAAGAGAAGTCTGGATGACAAATGACTTTCAAAGGTCTTCACCACTCTCAAAAATTTGTTCCACTATCACAAACTTCAAATGAACTCCTCTTGGTTACCTTCCCTTGCCATTCCTCAGCCGTATCAGTGGGGGAAAGGGATTAGTTTAATTTTTCTTCACTAGTGGGGCTCCCTGTATTTCCATTACCCTCTCAAATGAAGTATAAGGCTTTAGCCCTGGGGAAGAATAGGTGGCATGGCACGGCGGCCCTGCTGTTCCTCACTCAACGCAGCCAGTCACTGTGCTTGAATACCACAGCTGAATTTGCTCTGGACTTTATAAAATGAAAACAAACAGCCTTCGATCTCATCCTGTGATCAAATTGTTGTACTCTAGAAACTTCCACCTCCGTGACCCCTAAAGTGGTTACCGTCGGGGCGATAGACATGAAACATGCCCAGTTAAACCGTCCGGCAGGGCGACCAGATGACTTTCATTGGAGATTGACTGCACGTCGAGAAAACCTTCGGGCAAACAAATGAGAGTGTTATCGAGAAGCAGCCATGGGCAGACAGATCCGTGGGGTGGGCAGCCGACTTGATCCTGGCTCGGCAAGAGCAGCACTGTATTATCCCTGTATCTATTTATCTTTCTCCCGTGTAGCGTTCCGCGCGGCGGCCTTTGGGCTGTACTGTAATGACAAACTAGAGCGAGTGCTGGAACATGGAGCACCCAGGGGCTGCTATTTCATCCTAATGTCCACTCCAGCCACAAGGGCCGGGGGAAAATAACAGCAGCCCCCCCGCCCTGCCAACCGCTTTTATGTTGGAGAGCTGTTTGCAAGGGATGTAAGGAGCGCTATGCTACAAGCGGGCGATGTGGACGTGTAGAAAACAACTTCGCCTGCTCCCTGCACCACCTCTCCTCCCTCTTTGCGTGTTCTTTTTTTATTTTTCATTTCTGGTGCCCGTAGAGCTGTGACCCATGTCGTGCTTTTTGCGAGGACATTTTTTCCCCACGTTTTCGGTAGTGGGGTTTTTCCGCTGCAAGAGGGGCGCTGGGCCGTATGATTTGCTGGGTCACCACCTCCCTCGCCAGACTCCTGGAGCTCTATTTTCTCCACTCAGTGGCCGGCGATTGCTGGTCCTAGAGGGGGCCTGGGCTGGACGACTGGGGTGAGGCGGACAGCAGATGGCCAGGCCTCACAGGGCTGAAATGAGCTTTGCTGCAGGACCCACTTCCACCCATTTACTGTGGCCATAAACACGGCTAAACACTGGCCATCCAAGACCACAGATCTCAGTGTTTGCCAAGCTCAGTGACCCTACACAGAATTAAAGTCAACACACACACTGATTTACGACTGAAATGACTAAATTACATTAAATACAGTCCAAACATATTTCCTCAATGTATTTTTGCTATAGGGGGGCACATAAAAGTCCCATTTAGATCCTAGTATACACAGATAATGTTTACTTTATTGATGTTGTCAGTAGCTAATCATATACAGTATGTCTAACATATTTCAGGATATATGATAGCATAGTATGAAATGGAAAGGGTATCCATCCTGTAGAGGTCAGAAGCAGTAAGAAGTGAAATTGAAAGAAAGATGCAATAATCTTAAATCAAGGCAATCCAGGCTGGCATGTCCCTGTTTAGTTCCTGACGCAGGGCAGCTTGTGTGCCAGTGACTGCATCAGGCCGTGTTCTCTCGCGGTGAGGCGGGGGAAATCAGTGTGTTGCGCGTGTTTGGCCTCCTGTGTGAACTGGCATGAAATTTCACACAGTGTCCTCTTATTCCCCCATCCTCATCCTCATCGCCTCTCCCGTCCTGCTCTGCCGTGTCTCAGCGCTCCATGGTCCACACACGCTGCGCTCCGTGGGCGCTCTGGGAGGCAGATGCATGCTGGATTAGCCCATCCGCTGCCCAGTCGAAAGCAAACTCCCCCTGCTCTCAAGCCACATTAGCGGTCAGCTCTGCCCACTGTTCCGAGAGCGGGTGGGAGCGCGGCGGTGAGGGACGGAGGAGGGGGGGGGGGGGGGGGGGGCATGGGGATTTCAAATGGCTTTTGAAAAAACGGATTACATCGGGAAAGCGGCTATGAATAAAACTAGCTTACAAGAATTTGGGACTAAATGAGCATGCTGTGCTGCCACAACTCAAAGGCACACCAAGCAGGGGACATGCTGCTGCGGGAGAATGGGCAACTTGCTGTGTCTACACACTGCCAATGGATGCACACACTGGCTAAAGGCACCAGCCAGAAAACACCAATTTGCTCTCTTGTAATTTTTCAAAGTGCCTCATGATGAGACTTGGAGGACAGGAAAAAGAGAAAACACCTCTTTTTGTCTCTCCTTCTCTGGAACCAAAAAAAAAGAAAAAACTTTGATCCTTGAATAGAACTAAGATCAGAGAAAGAGAGAAAAAAAATGCTAGAATGAAAAAGGTCCCCAAATCCCCTCACGCCCCCAGTTATCATGACCATATTTCATCTCCCCCAGGTCCTTTGCGTCCTTCCCACGTCTGATCCGTCTGAAACAGCGAGATTTGGCAAGCTGCTATTCTGGGTTTCATTCAGTGTGAGTTGTTAGTCGGTCTAATCTCATTACGGAGCGGCAGGATTTTCTCTTTCACTTCATCTGAGGTATTAGTCTCAGGTGCACGATGCGATGCGCCTCGTCTCGTCTCGCAGCACGCAGTAAAGGAACACGTGCGCCGCGCGACCTGCGCTCTCCGCATACACGGCCAGCGTTTGGCAAGGACAGCCAGAGCAGCGCACGCAGCGCAGCACAGCGAGCAGCAGCCAGAGCGAGCGGACACTCTACGCTACGCTACGCTACGCACATCAAAAGGAAGCGAGGTGGCGGCGGGCGCTTTTTTCAGAGCGGCCGGAAAGCACAAATGGTTGTAATGCCTCCCCATGTTTACTGTAGAAATGAACACAGGCCAAAAACTGATGGATTCTTAGAAAGCCATCTCCTGCCCTACAGACAAACCCAGCGCAAGCTTTTTTTTTCATCATCACTCCTGTTCACTCATCTGCAAACTAATGACATCTGTGTTTCACCTCAGGTAATGGATGGGAAAGGAAATGGCTTTTCCCCCACTCACTCACCCCTACATGTATGTTGATGGATGGGTTCAGGGAGGGCCCAGAAAACCAGAACAACAACACAAGCGAGTTGTTCAGTCTCACCAAAGTGCTGTACTGACTTGTGAAGTCTCTGGACTCACCCATAATGATGCCGTTGGGGTCCACTGGGGGCTGCCAGATGACCCGGACCTCAGTTAGCCGCACCTCTGGGAAGACCAGCCTTATGGGAGGCCCTGGGACTGGACACAGGAAATGAAGACAATGAATACAGAGGAAGTGCCACCTGCACACTGAGACATCTGCACAGTGAAACATATAAGGTGGGTGTATCACCGATTGGTCGTTGACGCTTCTTTCATCAATAACTATAAGCAGCATTAGTATGATGGAGAGTCATTAGAAATACCAGTAGTTCAGATTCTGCTGCATCACCAGGAGTCATGGACCCCCTATTGCCCCCACTCCCAATGATATAGAACCTTGGTATTTGGCACAGGACAGGCATCTATATGGGCCACACCTCTCATTCCTTCCACACAGTGGCCTATTATCTATTTCTCTTTGCCACCACAGATATTCCATGCCATCATTTGTCCAAAATTGTAGACACAACAGGCCAACAAAAAGGGCCTGCAACTAATTGGGACAGCTTTTAATAAAGGTTTTACGGTATTTAGCAGTTCAACCCTATTGTAAATGAGATACTGTAGCTACCAAATCCAAAAAAAGCAATTGGAAAATGGTTTACCACTGCTCTGTGGGTAAATACTTGTAACTAAATTGTTAACAGTATTACATAACCTATAACGATCCCAGGGACAACTTTATTTTTGTGACAAGTTTAGCGTAAGTATTGATCTCTTGGCGGACATCAATGCTTGCATCACTTGAAAGGAAATACGAGAGCTAAGACGTTATGGGATGACTTACTCAGGTGCATTCTTGTCTGACCCTGAAGGGAGCCCTAACTAGAATTGGCAAGGAAGCTAATACGCTAGCTCGCCTCTCTGACCTGTCAGTGGTGATAAAGATTTCACAGACACCCAGGAGGTCATCTTAACTCTATCGGTCTCCAACAGGCTCTGGTGCTGGACACTGATACCAGGAGTAAATGTGTCTACGCTGTCATCAGACTGGGCTGCATGTGAATTATTAGGAGGCTGGTGCCTAGCTCCAGAGAGCTACAGCTTCTCCTTCAAAAGCTGCTGTAAAAGATTTGACTCCAGCACTCACAAACACACACACACGCACACACACACACACACACACACACACACACACACACACACACACACACACACACACACACGCACACACACAGAGTGTCTCTTCAGACAATGGTCCAAATAAGCCCAGGAGTGATGAATGCTGGGATATTATCCTCAGGTCCCAGTGCATTTAGCCGACTGACAGTGGCCATGTTTTATGGGGGAAAAGCCCGTCCGGCCGTCCGCCCGCCTGCCACGGCTCGGACACACCCCCACACGCCGCCACTCCCCGGCCAGGCGAGGCCAGCTGCCCTGGGGTGGGGCGCGCTGATGGCTGTGGGAGGTAATTGATGCGGCGCCCTATCCTGAAGGACACAGTCTGTCACGGGAGATAAAGGGAGGGAGGGAGGGAGCGAAGAAGGCGGAGAGGAGAGAGAGCAAAAAAGAAGGAGGGATGGAAGGAGGGAGGGATAGAGGAGAGGGAGTGGAGCACTGATAAAGGGGGTGTTGATTAAAGGAAGGCCTTTACACCCCCCCCCCCACACAGCCCATCCCACCTCCACAACTCTGTACCTCATCTGAGAGCAGAGCCCAGGAGGAGAGCTGCTCTGTGGTTCCCAGTGAGCACCTGTGGAGGAGGGGCCTGCAGATGGCCTCCAATAAGGCGCTGTCGCTGCGCTGGGCCAGCTGACCCTAACTATGACGGAGCGCCTGCTCTCTGGAGGCCTCGCGCTGCGGCGGCAAACACTGATATTGTTCCGTTTCACACTGCTCTGTTTGCCAATACGCTCACAGCTCAGCACTACATCAAATCAAACACATATTAAAGGAGACCACTGCCTTTTTTACTCCTGGGCAAAATAGCAAGGGATGTGTGTGTATGTGTGTGTGTGTGTGTGTGTGTGTGTGTGTGTGTGTGTGTGTGTGTGTGTGTGTCTGTTGCCTCAGCTTTTGTCCTGTGATATGGGGAGCCTCACGGTCACAATCGAACACAACTATTTCCCACTGAGTAAAAAAATTGAGTGTGTGATTGGAGTTTACAAAATCAAATAGACCTTGATTAATTTGTGCACTTTCTCTCTCTCTATGCTGTTGCAATGATGGGAACAATGAAGCTATGTTTCACAAACAAAGACATAAAAATACTTCATTGTCCCACAATGCCCTCATTCTTTTCGTTGCTAGCGCGATTGATTATCACTGCATATCTCTATCATTGTGTTATGAAGATTACCCAAAAACAGAGAGCTGAGCCGATTTTCTTGTACTCATTATTCCTGACACCACCAGATAGTGAGTTATGAAATATCTTGCTGCTGTATATCAGTCCTTCCTCCCCATAAAAACTCCACTCCAGTAAGAGAGTTACTAATTAATTAAAATGAAACATTTTCAGAAAGTCAAAATTTGAGAGTGCTCGTGAGTGTCATGCATGTTAGTTCATCTAATCAAACGAAATGAAGGGCTTAATCTGCCGAGTGTTCTGCTGATTCGGCCAAATCAAACTGATCAAGCTCAATTACACGACCGCTAGCTTAGCCTGGGACAGCCAACAGCACCATTATTCAAATGGGAGAAGGGAAGGGGACAGGAGAGGAGAAGCGAGGAGTGGGCTCCGCCGCATCCTCTTGAACGTGCCCGTGCTGCGCTGTAGGGCCTGCCTGCGTGTGGGAAGCCTTCGCTCCCTAATGAGGGCCCTTCTTCTGGAGACTTTTAAAAGGCAAACATGGGGATAATTGCTGCCAAGGTCGAGTGAGCTTGCATAGGGGGAGGGTGTTTTTCTGCCGTAATGGGGCATAGGCTGGGGGAAATTGTGTGTGTGTGTGTGTGTGTGGGGGGGGGGGGGTAGGGGGGGGGGGGGCGGTATGTGCCCATTGCAGTGCTTCCATCATAAGAGCCTGACAGAGAGAATGAGAGGAAAAGGAAAAAAGGCAGAGAGAGAAAGAGAGAAAAGGAAAAAATCATCTGGTGACTCCTTCACTGCTGTCCAGAGGGAGCTGAATGTGTTATCTCTGCTGCTGAGTGCTCTAATGTTCCACATGACCAACGGCACGCCGCCGCCATTAATCGCCTCCGCCAGGACGCCGCTCTTACGCACCCGCACCGCACCCGCACCGCACCCACACCGCACCCGCACTGCTCAGGCTCACAGTCAGACTGCTAAATTCATGTCAGGCCTGCTTCTTGCTGAAACAGAAAAGTTTCCTTCTAACACTTTGAGTGGCAAAAACGCAAAATTGCGCTTTTTTCTCTTTTTTTTTCTTTACAGGCAACACTTTATACTTCATGAAATATGCTATATCTCTATTTCTAGAAAAAACAGATATTTGGATGAAAACTAGCCACTGTTTAGCCTGGGATTTCTCAGGAACAGAGACAGTTGAATGTTAGGGCTAGAGCGAGAGAAAACCAAACCACATCCAAGTGAGGAGGATGTCAATTAGTACACTACACAGAGTATGGAAGAGCTTCCAACAGCATGTATATCATCATACTGTTTGATCAAGCATGTTCAATTCATTCTGTGTGAGTGTGACACGCTTTGACGGTTTGATGAAGCTCAGACAGCCCTAAATAAGAGAATAAGCTAGTGAATAAATGATGGCTAGTCTTTACACAAGATGAACTTGGTGCATCCCTAGTTTTCGATTATGCTCCTTATTCAACTGCATAAGCAACATTCTCTTGAGATTGAATGAGCAACTCATCTCAACAAATACTAATAGAAATGCAGCATGATTGAGTTTGAAACTCCCCATTTTAGTTGAGAGCTGGGTGAAAGTCCATCCTTTGCACTTGTTACGGTGCAAACAAAGCTCCCTTTTGAAGCCTCTGATCTGGACAGATTTACATGGGCCTTTGAGTCCAAGCCCTTCTGGTTCATGGCATCACCGTTGGCTCACTGTTGCACTCAGTGGCACAGGCACTGGAGAGGCACCCTTAACAGTGCTGACTGTTGCATCATTGATTTGTTTTCAGCTCCACTAGCGACTTGCAGCAAGCGAATCTCCCTGTAAGGCCACTTTAATATTTAATATTACGACCCATTCTGACAGGCACCGATGGGAGAAAGACAAAAACAAAGTGATGAGCGCCTGACCTAGACTGGACGAGCAGCCCTGGCCCATTGGGTGAGATGGCGCCCTAGAATAGCACACACACACACACACACACACACACACACACACACACACACACACGCACACGCACTCGCACACGCACACACATGCACACACACACACACACACACACATAGTAGAGTATCTCAGTAATCAAAAGTGGACAGAGCTAGCTCCATATCTTGTCTTTAGAGATTTTGAGCTGCTATGGGGAGAGTGAAAGAGAGATTAGACAGATAGAGAGAGAGAGAAAGAGAGAGAGAGGAACAAGGGCCGAAAGAGGGAATGATTTGTAATTTGAAATGACATTTTCATCCAACCCCATAATGAGACAAAATAAAAATTCAGTGCTTAGTAAAGCTTCATTCTAGACCCCTTGACATCTACAGTATGGATGAGTACAAAATTCATGCAATCAATATCACAACATTGCTTTTTTATTACTTGACTAGACTCCAAAAGAAGAAGAAAACAAACTCACTCTCACACTCTGCAGGCAAAAAGGACCATTCACACCAATAACCATAACTATAACGATAACTACAACCATAACAATAAAAGCGTCCACAATGACCAAGAATAAGCAAAGTCTCTCCTTGATGGGTTCTGATTGGCTGGTAGCTTTTTGTCATTCTCACAATCACTCTGAAAGTGATCCCCGACGATATCGTTCTTCATGTCATTATCGTTATAGTTTATGTCATTGTCATTCAAATGAACAACAATGATATTTGTCGTATAGTTCTCGCTATAGCTATTGATGTTGGTGTGAGTGGCTGCAGATGTATGGCGTGTGTGGAGCTAGCTGTGTCCTACCGTCGTCTTTGGTCCTCTCCAGCACAGGTGGACTGCTGAGCTCGCCGTCTCCAATGCGTGTGAAGGCCAACACCTGGATCTGGTACTGCACGTACTTGCGCAGGTTCCTCAGCAGAACCGACTGGGTGAGGTTCCCCTTCACCGACTGCACCTGGGCCTCTAAGTCAGAGTCCTTCTCTTTGTAGAGCACCTGGTAGACACACACACACACACACACACACACACACACACACACACACACACACACACACACACACACACACACACACACACACACACACACATACAGAGAGAGAGGCACACACACACACACACACACAAACATAGGACACACATGTGAACATACCCACAGACAAAACACAAATATATATAGATACATATTATATACTTAAAGTGACAGATACACATACACACAAACAAACCACAAACACAAGCACAAGCACAATATAGATATACAGTATATAAATATATATTACATATACATATATATTATATATTTATATATATATCTATGGTTGAACTCAACGAGCCTTTTTGTCTGCTGATGGAGGTGGAGATTTTAAAGGGTGTATATTGAATGTGAGGTGGTGGCAGCAGTGCAACATAATTCCTCTCTCTCCCTTAGAGCACCAGCTGCCTAATGGCTCTCAACACGGCCCCTGTCCCCACATCCTCTCTGGGCAGTGGGACCTCTCCTACTCCCCCCACCACCACCAGCACCACCACCAACACCTCGCTGTCTGTTAGCACAACAGTGAAGAGGCTGGGGATGTGGGCAGACCAGAATAACTTTGTGCTTGCTTTTCATACCTCTGCAAATATTTGCCCTTCTGGAAAGGGTTAGACTTTCAATTAATGCATTTACAGCCTTGTTCATTTCTAAAAGCGCAAAAATGACAATGGTGTACCAGGCATTAATATTTAACAAGGAAGCTGCCCCCAGCGAGAAAGAAACATCTCTCTGCATCAAATTAAAACTCAGGAATACAATTCCGTGAAGGACATCTTGAGCAATAGGAAAAAAGTATTAAGTGTTGACATTTGCCTTACTCATAGTTCTCATTTTGAGATTTTGAGAACTTTTATTAGACTGAGAAAAAAAACCCTCACACTTACACACACACAAGGTTATAATGTCCTGGGTGTTGAGTGTATAAAAGCATTTGGGAGTCTATCCGAATATATGTATTCATCTTGCACGAGTTTTCTTTTTTATCAGCTTCAGGTATGCAACACCCATGCCTGATGGAATGGTGCAAATCTAAGACTTCTCTACAAAGCCATTTCAAGTAAATTCAAGTGTGCAAAACTTTTTAGGTCACCATAGAAAAAACTATGAGGAACCGAAAAAAGCCTCTATCTTCTCAAGGAAGATTTCAGCATCTGGTCTTACAGGACATTTCATCATACGCATGTTGTTTGAGGGCTTTGGGGGAACTTGAGCAAGCACAAGTGTCGGCCCTTTTACCCCCATTAGGAAACATTTATTCATGTCTTCCAAGCTCTACTCTCTCCATTGATTTTTCTCCCAGGCTAAGAAGGTATTGACCTAAGCCAGGGGTTCTAATCTGTCTGGACATGGGCGTGCGCGGCACTGACCGGCCCACTTTATGTACCTTGTATCCCAGAATATTCCCGTTCTGCTCCTGCTCCGGAACTGGACTCCAGGTCACCAGGATACGAGTGGAGCTCACCGCCTCCACCGTCACGTTCTCTGGTGCTCCAGATGGCACTGAGCAAACACACACACACACACACACACACACACACACACACACACACACACACACACACACACACACACACCAAATCATGTTAGCATCATCACACCAATGTGTTTGCAGTGTGTTCAGAGCCTGCTGTTCAGGTCAACCAAAGAGAAGCAGAGAGAGTGACCAGAGGAAGGGAAGGGAAGTGGAGGTGGAGAGTAAATACAGTACAAGCATGTGCAGCTGTGCACGGACAAGCAAACAGAGAGAGAGAGAACATGTGAGAACAAATGAGTGGGAGTAAGATGGAGATAGGGAAGGAGAGAGAAAGACAGAAATAGAGAGAGTGAGAGACAGAAAGAAAGACAAACAGAAAAGGAGAGAGCAAAAGAGGCAGTGTGTGAGAAAGCAGAATGTGTCTACAAAAGCTGGAGATCTCTCTCTCTCTCTCTGTCTGTCCCTCTCTCCGTCTCCCTCTCTCCCTCTCTCTCTCTCGCTATGTCCCTCTCTCCGTCTCCCTCTCTCTCTCTCTCTCTCGCTCTGTCCCTCTCTCCCTCTCTCCCTCTCTCTCTCTCTCTGTCCCTCTCTCCGTCTCCCTCTCTCCCTCTCTCCCTCTCTCTCTCTCTCTCTGGGCCGCTGGACTGCATCAGGCCACAGCAGGGCGGCCTCCTGGAGCTTTGGAGGGAGCTGCTGATAAACACTTAGAGGCGGCCAGGGCTCATCAGGCAGCCAGCGGCGGCGGCGGCCGAGACGTCTCCCCACCTGCGCCTGGTGCGCACCATTACGCCATGACATCCCATTAGAAACCTCTGCCATCAAACGCACCTCATTTTCTGATTACAGTTGCTGGAGCGCGTCACTCCAAATGGGTTTATTAAAAGTCTGATACTCTGACCATGGCTCTCTCATTCTCTCAAGCCTCCTCTCTCTCTCTCTCTCTTATTCTCTCTCTCTCGCTCGCTCTCTCTCTCTCTCTTCTATTCTCTCTCTCGCTCTCTCTTTCCCGCTGCGGATTCCCAGCATTCTTGGACCATAAAGCTCCACTTGTGGGTGTCAGTCTGCAGTAGAGCGGGGAGCAGTGGAAGAGGGAGGAGAGGGTGGGGATGGGAGATAAGTGGAGGACACCATGGGTTGCGAGGGCAGGCAATCACCATTCAGCTTATCTGCAAGGGAAGGGGCTGCATTCACAAGGCCCCCTCAAATCAAACAGGGATTGCTGCTTGAGTGCTGAGCATGTGGAGAAGATCACAAGTGCTGACACAGGGTAGGAGGAGGAGAGGAGAGAAGCACAGAGAGAGCGCACTAATCCAGCAACCACCTGTTCCTAGCGCAGTGTTTCATTTAGCCCACAGAGTGAGCACCAGATGTTCCATCTACAGGAAATGCACAGATAGGCATATGCTTAGCTGCCGGTGAGCCCACGACAGGAGATGTATGGCTTTGCTCATTTGTGCTCCCCACTTCAGTTGCCTCTCTCTGTCAAAGCTTCCCAAAGACGCAGCTATGTTCATGTGTTTAATGGAGAGTTGAGCAGGTACAAGAACAAGAACAACCGGGCCTATGCATGATGTTGGCTAGAGACAACTTTGATGCAAAATATACATTTCCCACAGTGCCGGAACAGATACAGGGGCAATATGGTCATAGAATACCTGGAGGGCGTAAAGTGCCCTCCATAAGTATTTGAACACATGCTAAAGTTGACTATAAAGAGGAATATAAAATCATCTTTTGGAAATTGGTCTTAATGCCTTAAATAAAAAAAAGAGGAAATACTCAACCTTTAAAGGGAAACTATGCAGGATTGGCGATATCCTCGCCAGTTTCATTAATTTCATTATTTTCTCTGCAGAGCTTCCCCATACAGCTTTAGCGTGTTTATTTCACAAAACTCCTCAATCCATCAGTCTATCGTGCCTTTTCATAAGACTTTCCATGACACTTCCTGGAGTAGACCATGGGTGCGTGCCCTAGGGCTCCTGAAATTGCAAGCGTGGTTCTACCGCTACAGACCACTAGAGTGGCCGAAAGAACTCATTTAATCATATATAACAGTATGGAACGAATTGATTAACTGAAAAACGTTGCATAGTTTACCTTTAAGGACACCAATTTTCCTTGTGAATGAATAATGTATCATAAATAATGATGTTGGGCTATTTTAATTCCAAAGGCCAAGGGGAACTTTATCAGGATGCATAGTATCCTGGATCCATGAAATAAGTAGCCTGACTCTCACCAGACCCTTGTAGTTCCGCCATGCTCCACCAGAGGCGTTTCGCTGAGCTCCACACAAGGGTCTGGACGCGAGGGCAATCCAAACCCCTGCCACAGTGATCAAAAAATGAGCAGCCAATCAGGAGCGCCGAAGCGAGTGTTTGATTCAAATAACAATGGCGGCACTCAGCGAGGAGTCTTGTGCTGACATTGATTCTGCTATTTCAACCGCTTTGTCGAATCTATCGAGTATTCATTCTTTCAGAGAATAGTTTTGAAGACATTTGTTGGTGGCAAGGATGTTTTTACTCTTCTTCCGACCGGGTTTGGCAAGAACTTGAAGAAGCCTAGCACGTCATTCAAGATAACAGGCAAGTGGTTTATCAAATCACATGCGAGGATGTTTTACAAGGACCCGCCTTCAGAAATACATCTCCTATCGAGAAGTCCCAGATCCTTGTGTGAAGCAGACAGCGAACTACAGGATCTGGCGAAAGTCAGGTTATGAAATAAGAGGCCTTTAAAATAAAAATCTGCCTGCCTCTATGGGAATTTAACACATATGGTTAACATAGGGGTTCCAATACTTATGACCACTGTATTTTAAGGAAAATATTTATATATTATTCATTCACAAAGAAGATTGATTTCCTTAAATGTTGGATATTTCTGCATTTCTAAATTAAGATCAAGGCATTAAGATCAATTTCCAAAAGATGATTTTATATTCCTCTTTTTAGTCAACTTTAGTATGTGTTCAAATTCTTATGGAGGACACTGTATATGAGGTGATGGTTAGGAACATGTGGGAGTAATCAGAAGTATATAAATGATAAACACCATAACTAACTATAAATACAACTTGGTGGCAGGATATTCCCTTCTGAAAGCTCATCTCCTGCAATCTATGTTAAGGCCAGTGTACATGTAAAAGGAGTTGAAGTTCAGGCTTAGCAGGGCTGGAAAGAGGTACACAAACAAACATTGTGAGTAGTGCATAGTGTGAGTAGTGTATAGTGTGATTAGTGAATAGTGTGAGTAGTGCATAGTGTGAGTAGTGTATAGTCTGAGTAGTGCATTGTGTGAGTAGTGTACAGTGTGAGTAGTGCACAGTGTGAGTAGTGCATAGTCTGAGTAAAGGGTATAGTGTGAGTAGTAAATAGTGTGAGTGGTGTATAGTGTGAGTAGTGCAGTGTGAGTAGTGTAAAGTCTGAGTAGTGCATCATGTGAGTAGTGTACAGTGTGAGTAGTGCGCAGTGTGAGTAGTGTATAGTGTGAGTAGTGCATAGTCTGAGTAGTGAATAGTGTGAGTAGTGTACAGTGTGAGTAGTGCGCAGTGTGAGTAGTGTATAGTGTGAGTAGTGTATAGTGTGAGTAGTGCATAGTGTGAGTAGTGCATAGTGTGAGTAGTGTATAGTGTGAGTAGTGAATAGTGTGAGTAGTGTATAGTCTGAGTAGTGCATTGTGTGAGTAGTGAATAGTGTGAGTAGTGTATAGTGTGAGTAGTGAATAGTGTGAGTAGTGAATCGTGTGAGTAGTGTATAGTCTGAGTAGTGCATTGTGTGAGTAGTGAATAGTGTGAGTAGTGCATAGTGTGAGTAGTGTATAGTGTGAGTAGTGAATAGTGTGAGTAGTGCATTGTGTGAGTAGTGAATAGTGTGAGTAGTGTATAGTGTGAGTAGTGCATAGTGTGAGTAGTGTATAGTGTGAGTAGTGAATAGTGTGAGTAGTGTATAGTCTGAGTAGTGCATTGTGTGAGTAGTGAATAGTGTGAGTAGTGTATAGTGTGAGTAGTGCATAGTGTGAGTAGTGTATAGTGTGAGTAGTGAATAGTGTGAGTAGTGTATAGTCTGAGTAGTGCATAGTGTGAGTAGTGCATAGTGTGAGTAGTGTATAGTGTGAGTAGTGAATAGTGTGAGTAGTGTATAGTCTGAGTAGTGCATTGTGTGAGTAGTGAATAGTGTGAGTAGTGTATAGTGTGAGTAGTGAATAGTGTGAGTAGTGTATAGTCTGAGTAGTGCATGTATGCAGCAGGACATGCTGACAGGACTACAGCACATGGCTGTGGTACTAAATATTAGCCTTATTTGTGTGCTTTTCTGTACATTTGAGTGTCCTTGTATAGTATGTACATGCATTTCCATATGCATTCTCTGAATACCTCTGTGTGCGTGTGTGCGTGTGTGTGTGTGAGTGTGTGAGTGTGTGTGTGTGTGTGTGTGTGTGTGTGTGTGTGTGTGTGTGTGTGTGTGTGTGTGTCTCACCTGACTCTCTGGTCCGGCCCCTGATGACCTTGCTCCAGGGCCCCGGGCCGATGGAGTTGAAGGCCTGGATCTGAAGGGCGTACTCGGTCCACTCCTCCAGGCCCTCAAGGGTCAGCTCCCTCTCCAAGCGGTCATTCACCACCTGCGTGCGTGCCTCGCCCTCCAGATCTGCCCGCCACAAACGCACGCGGTAGCCCACCGTCTCCGGGTTCCCGTTGTACTCCGACTCAGGCAGCGGCTACATCCACACCACAGACAAGACACACTCAGTGACCACAGAGGACCAGTGGACCTGATACTCTAGCTATTCATATCAAAGCCATCAGTCAATTGTGGATTTCATGAGGAACGGTTCAACATTTCCTTCATGATACTGTCAGTTAGAGCACCATATGGTCTATGCATTCCAGGTGGTAGGGCTGCACAGAAATTCAAATCATACATCCACATAAAGTGTTGTACATAGACTTATAACTTGAGACTTTAATGACGACTGTCATCTTCCATACCGCCCCCCCCCCCCCCCCACACACACACACACACACACACCCACACACAAACACAAACTCTCTCTCATAGCAAATGAATGTAATGATTTGGGGAAGCTCCACACTGAATATGAGTGGGGGCGTCTTGACTGGCTCTCATTTTGGTGGCCACTCCCCCCTCTAATCTCTCCGGCTGAGGAGGCTCCGATAGCAAAAATCCAATATCAAGGCTGGCGGGCCCCACACATCAGTGTTCTTTATTTCATGTGGAAATCGATAGACGTCTCGGGCCCCTCACGAATCCAGGCAGGCCACGCCAGCACGTTCCACGGCCAGCGTAATGACACTTTATGAGCAAATGATGAGAAATAGTCTCCGCCTGATAGTTCCCTTGAACCAGATCTTGGAGTATCAGCTTTTTGCATGGATCATCTCTCAGAGAAATAAAAAAAAAATGGGACAGTAATGTGAAAAGACGCCTTGAATAATTTAGCTGCTTTCAGCTGAGCAAGGACAAAAAAGAGGAGGGAAAAAAGAGCTGTTCTCAACTCTTAGGCCTCTATCATTTCCCAGCGTCCACGCCGCGGCTCTTGTCTTCCAGGCGGCCGCTGTAGCTGTCAGAGTACGCCCGGGCTCCTTGCCTTGTGGTGACATTAGCTAAACACTAAAAAAGGTCAGGTACTCAGGTCCCTTGCCGAGGAGACGCTGGTTGGAGAATTAGCGACATGACAGAGCAGAGGCGTCTGGAGACAGGAACAAGTGTGTGAGCCCTCAGCTCAACCTGTTTTACAGCCAGACGAGCGCTGCTCTAGGAGGGGAGGATAAGAGTGCCAGGTGTGGAAGAGACAGAGAGAGACACAGAGAGAGACAGAGAGAGAGAGAGAACTACAGAGAGGGATTGAGAACAAAGAGAGGTAGCAATACAGAAAAAGTGAGAAAGAATGAGCTTGGCAGAGTTAAAGAGACTGGCAAATAGAGACTGAAAAACTATCTACAGCTTTTTATATACAGGCACACACACACACACACATAGGGAGAGAGAGAGAGAAAGAGAGAGAGAGAGAGAGAGAGAGAGAGAGAGAGAGAGAGAGAGAGAGAAGCACTTCAAAGCTCTGAGTAACATATAATAACCCATGCCTTGTGTTTGTTTGCTTTTTTCTTTGTTTGTTTTAGCCTTTCATCCATCTATTTAATTTCCGTTTCTTTTATTCAGGATTATTTTTATCCTTTCTGATTATTATCATCAATTACTTTTGCTACAAATGTTTGCTTTTGTAGCAATGAAAATACAGTACACTGAACAGTCATGCCAATAAAGCACATTCAATTGAAATTAAAATTGAGAAAGAGAAAGAGAGAGAGAGAGAGAGAGAGAGAGAGGGAAAGAGAAACAGAAAAAGAGAAGCATCAGAATGGTAGAGGTGTTCTTTTGTCTTGAGAGGAACAACCATATAGGGAAAATAGGAGAAAAGTGTGGAGAAGGAGAGAGACAGAGTGATTGAGAAAGAGAGTCAGTATTACTGTATGGCAGACAGCATTGTAGAGAGAGAGAGAGAGAGTGTGTGTGTGTGTGTGTGTGTGTGTGTGTGTGTGTGTGTGTGTGTGTTGCAGACTAGAGAGAAGGAAAGGCATGGAGCTACTGTACCATCCAGCGCAGCCATAGGCTGGTCTCACTGGCGGTGCGCACGCTCACGCTGCCAGGGGCGACATCAGGGGGAGCCTGCAGAGTCTGGATAACCCGCGACGGCACACTCTCTGGGCTCGCCCCCACCACGTTGACCTGACGCATCCGGAACCTGGGACCACACACACACACACACACACACACACACACACACACGCATACACAAACATTTCCATATATCTGCACACAAATGATGGCACAGATATGAGAATAAATCTTTTCTGTCTGCCCTTGCCTGTAGAAACATGTCTTTTTTCACTTTGTTGTCAGAGAGGGTGCTGCTTATCGCGTGTGTGGAGGTGTGATATTTGTGTGATGCATGGTGTGATCGTGCTGCATGATAAAACAAGAAATGTCACATACGGTAATGCTTGGGCTCTGCCCTGGGGTTGTGTTCAATAACAGCTTACAGACTCACGACAATCTTATAGCTCACAAATGTGCAAATGCTGCAACCAATTACAGGATTATGGGCACAACACATATTTTCCTTTATGTGCTCTTCCACAAAAATATCTGTGTGTGTGTGTGTGTGTGTGTGTGTGTGTGTGTGTGTGTGTGTGTTTGCATGTGTGTATGCGTGTGCGTGTGGTGGTGTGGTGTGTGAAAGCATGAGCATAATATGCATCCGTGTCAGTGCTTGAGTGTGAGTGGAGGTGTATTGTGACTCACCTGTAGTAGGTGAAAGGGGCGAGGTCAGGCACCTCCAGCACCTGAGCGTCCGGATCGTTCTCCCTCTCATACATCACCTTCCACTCCTCATCCTCGCCAATGTTCCCCACCTGCACCCAACACAACCACACACTGACATTTACATTTGGCCATTTCCAAAGAGAATCCCAACACAGCAATCATCCACTCTCAGGCATACACAATGACATGCACAAACCTCTAGAGCGAGCGCTCATCTCAAAGCGTCCGTGCTTGTGTTCAAATATTGCTTCTCGTGTGCAATCACTCTAAAATGCAGTAATGACTGGCGTCTATTTCACAAGAACTCTCAAAGAAATGACACTGTGAGGAGAGCCCACGGAAGACAACACCATCTCTCCTGTAGCCTGTATAGGTCTCTGAGCCATAGACACTGGCAGCACATTTAAAACAAAGGGTTAAGGGAAACCTTGTGTACATTCACAACAACCACCCAGTCACTGGTTCACCATAGTGAATAGTTAAATAGTACTTATTCACCATAGAGTGCACAATGTAGTGAATAACTGCACGTTTGGAACCCAGACCTCTTGTTGTGTAAGGGTCTCTGCAGCTGAGGCACTTGAAGGCACTTGCACACTTGGAGACAAGTGCAGGGAGCGCCATCCAGCCCCAGACGTTGGGGAGCTCCGTGTGAAGCCTGGGTTCTGGCGCGAATCAAAGCTCGCGGCACGCAGGGAGATTTACAAAGACCAATGGAGTGTACTGTATGTGGTAAGCATATATGCCAAGGTGATGGATTGGAGCCGAGTGCCACCTCCTGCTGGTGACTGCTGTTGTGTTTTATGGCTCCTGTGTATGCAGAGTCTCTCTCCAGCACTCTCACCCCCTCTCGTTCACCCCCATCTCTCTCTCTCTCTCTCTCTCTCTCTCTCTCTCTTGCTCCTGCCTTTCTTCCCTTCTCCTCTGGCTCTTTCGCTCCTGCTCCCTCCGTCTCTTTTACCCTCCTCTAGTTGTTCATTCTGCAAGTGACTTTTTTCAAATTATTTTTCCCTGTGACACCTTCCTGTGCTTTTTAGACAGCCTGCCATATGAGAAACTCTGGCATTCAAGGAGGCAGACTCAGAGAGTTCAAGCTGAATTCCCTTGCAAGTTTGGGAAAACAAGCATCTCTGGAACATGCCATCCAAGGAGAATAGTTGCAAATCAAACCAGTTCAATTGTGTGCTTTCAACATCATGTCTGGATAAAGAAGGATGCATCATGCCAAAGACCAACACGGCACTAATTACACATCTACTGTATCACAATGTGCTTTAATTACTTGCCAGAAGAGTGTGTATTACAACAATGTAATAAAGCTGAAAACAAGGCTCCAGTCTCTAGTCATGGAGATCTGTTCACAGCTCTATTCAGTGATTAACGCAGTTGTCATGTTGTGATGAAATGTTCTGCATTTGTTTTGTGCGTTTGGTGTGCACTGACGATTTTCAGATTTCCACTAGATAAACACAAACAGCTCTGGTCTGGTGAAGCAGACAGGGTTTCATCTTATTTACTCCCTATCTCTTTCACAATGAATAAAGATATCTTGTTAGTCTGAAGACCTAAAAACAAGTGAGCGTTTGTACACTGAATGTCTTGCTGTGTGTGGCTGTAATTCTTGAAACACACTGGTCTTATGTGGAGAGCAAAAATACATTTAAATACATACTAGAAAAATATAAATCATAAGAAAAAGACAATCCTTCTTATGGGCTTCCACTTCATCTCTGTACAGCTGTACAACAAGCTCAGTCTTTTTTCAGGCCTTGCAGCCACTCTAGACGTCTAGACAAGTATTAGGCAATACTCTTGATATTTGTGAACCTTTGTTATGTGGTGAGAATATAAAGGCCTTGAACAGTCTGTGGAAGATATCTGTGAATGTGTACAAATGAAGTAAAAAAATGCGCTTGTGAGTGTTTTGTTTGGCTGGGACATGTCAGTTACATGTCAATGCTGTATCCTGGTTTTGCTTTGACTCAAGTTGTGCACAGGATAAGGCTGAATGTCCAAAGGTTAAAGGGAAGGATGGTCTCTGTAAATCACTCACCTGGCCTTCCACAACCCACTTAGAGATGGATGTTTTCCCATCATCTCCAGCACGGAACTTCAGTGTTGCAGAGCGGGGGCTTATTTTCGAGATAACCAAATTTGACGGGGGGCCAGGAAGCTCTGGAAATTACAAACACAAACCACACACACACACACACACACACAATTTGAAATGCAACACATAATCTGCCACACATTTTGGGGAATCCAAGGGAGGCATTAATGACTTTTTTGACTGGGCTATCATTTCATCATCCCTCAGATCCTCTTGAGCAGATGAGGTGAGGGTGCAGGACACACTTCAGACTGAGCCCTGAGACTAAGGGAGACATCTTAAAGATGGGGGGAAAGTCCCTTGGGAGAAATCTTGCTACTTTTCTTTTGTTGTTGGAAACTTTGATGAAATTACTCTGGAATTAAATCAAATAGCAGATGACGGTTAGCCTCCCATCTGCCAGAAATCCCTGCAGAGAATCATATCTGTCTGTTCCTCTCATGTCCCACAATAAGCAATTTATCAGCCAGCATTATAGCTTTAGCTTGGCATTTGGCCAGTTAAGCATTTGTCTTCCTCGCTGAGAGAACTTCTGCCTCTAAGCTAGCTTTAAATGAATATTTTCCCCTTCTAGCGTGACGTTTGATTTATAGCTGAGTATGGAAAACAGCTCGCTTCCTTCCAGAGAAGCAAGCCTTAGAAAAATCATTGCTCACGTTCACAGTTCCTGGTGATGTGGGAGCAAGCCCGAGGACCGCAAGCAAGTGGTTCTGTATGATCTGACAGGAACAAGCTTACCCCCTTGAGTCACAACAGACGTTTCCTCACACAAACACACACACACACACACACACACACACACACACACACACAAAAGCAGAAACACACACACACACAAGCAGAAACACACACACACACACACACACACACACAAGCAGAAACACACACACAAACACACACATACCTGACTGCCAGGGTAGGACTCTACGGAGCCTCATACCTGAGACTCAAAACAAATGTGGCAGTGAACGCCTCAAGCCACTGCAGGTGTCAGGAGAGTGGCCCTGAAGAACGCGCTAGCTTAATGTAAACACTAGCATTGCTTCAGCACTGGGGAACAGAGGAGCACCAGCCATGGCTTTCCTGAACACTGGAAATCTGTTGGTGCTTTTGTACGTGTGTGTATTCTGTATGTGTGTCTGTGCACACGGGTGTGTGTGTGTGTGTGTGTGTGTGAGTGTGTGTGTGTGTGTGTGTGTGTGTGCCTGTGTGGGTCCTCACCTGGGGGCACTCCTGAGGAGATGGTGGAGGAGGTGACAGTTCCGACTCCAGCCTCTGTAATGGCCGCCACCTCCAGGGTGTAGGTGGTGAGCGAGGTCAGGCCCAGCACCTTGTACTCCAGCGTGGTGTTGGACATGGTCCGCGTCACCCGCGTCGAGTTCCTCCCCGGCACCTCCCAGGATATGAGGTATCCTGTCCAGGAAGCACACACAAACAACTTCAAGACTTTACACAGAAAGCATATCTACAGTATGTGCCGCCCAACTAGTGGATAACTTCTTTTTTCTTTCTGTCTCATTTGCTCTTGTTTTTTGTTTGTGTGTGTGTGTGTGTGTGTGTGTGCGCGTGTGTGTGTGTGTGTGTGTGTGTGTGTGTGTGGCTGCTGAGGTCTACAGTTGGTTAACAACTCTGTGGAGTGAGGGGCGTGGAGGGGAGGGGGGTTTGGGTTGGAACGAGCTGAAATAAAGCATTCCTTTCCTAGCCACCCTGTTGGTGGAGGCGGGCGACCCCTGTGTAGTGAGTTGTCTGGACCCTGCCCCCTGCCCCCTAACCTGCGTCTAACTGAGACTAATAGCCAGGAGAGCTCCTGTGTAATTTGCTGTTTATTGGGAGTATTTTCTCCCTCAGTCAGCACTGTTTCCAATCACGGAATGTCCTCTCCCATCCAGGCACTCATAAATCAAGGTTTGCACTGAGAGACCCGGCAAAGGGAGCTGAGCCTACCCCACATTCAAAGGGCAGCACTGCGGCGCCGAGCGATATAGACAAGGGCCATTCAGTCTAATGTACTCGCAATCTCATTTCTTTCCATGTCCTTAATCTACATCCAATGCCATTCTTCTCTCCTGGTCTTTAATCTGGCCAACGTATCACACAATGCTTTCCTGCATTACTCTCCATCTGATCGCATTCTTTCTTTCTCTTTCTTCCTCTCTCTACCTGTCTCTCTCCTCTCTCTCTCTTTCTCTCCATCTCTCTGTGAGAGAAAGGCTTGCCAATAACTTCCTTCTCTCTTTTACCTTTCCCTTTGATTTTTGTGGCCCGTCCTGCTTAGTGATGACGCAAGCTAAAGTGGCCATGTTTGATTTGCTTTCCCGCGTAAGGGCTTGTTGCTAATTGATTCCTTATAGCAGTTTTAATAGCGGCTTCATGAGATGCGTTAAACCACTTTTTTCCCTTCTTTGTTCTCACCCGGGGGCTCTAAAAAGCCTGTCTGGGAAAGCGAGGGAGTGGAGAAAAGGTGAGAGGCAGAGATATTTCTGCCTACATTGTGCGATAACAACGCCAAGATAATTGCCTTTTGTACAAAGAGCCAATGAAGTGTTAAATAGAAGTGTACCCATTAATAGAGCTGGAGAAACAGCCGATACCTGCTTAATCAGAATAGAACACCTTTCCAAAGACAAGCCTCTCCCATCTAACGCACAGCTCAACTATATCTGACCAACACAAGTGGCGCAGGGGGAAATGGGGGTGTGGAGACTAGAGGAGTCCTAGACGCAATGAATCATCCTGACAGACAAAACAGGGTTTCAGGAATGCTTGACGGCATATGAAATGCCTCTTAAAAGTTCAGACAAGTAGGGTTGCAATCTAAAACGGGAGCGCGAGTGAACGCTAAAAAAGTGGCACTGTGGGCAATCTATTACAATCCGTACACTGGAGTAGAAAGAGTCAGAGGTAGGCTATTCTGACAAAAAAGTAAACACTTTTATGAGAAGCTATGAGACAGCACAATACAGCACAAAAGCACACAACATCAGCTTTTGGGGAGGCAGCAGAATTACAGTCATTTCAGCAGGTGCTGGGACGCAACATAAAGAATGCCTAGTGTGTTGTGTTGGAGCTGGGGAAAGCCTTTACAGGTGTGTGTGTGTGTGTGTGTGTGTGTGTGTGTGTGTGCCCACACTGCATTCATACTGTTTGACAGCCAGTTCATGCTGTGACAGATTACAGAGTATAGACAGGTCTGTTTTTATGTCTATCAAAGGAGTAGCCTAAAGTGTCAAAGACATTTAGAGTCTCACTGCTGCTGCCTCAAATCTCCAAAACACCAATATTCTGTTAATACTGCTTTTGCATATTTACCTTTTCACTTGTTTTATTTTGATAAATACTGCCGTTCAAAAGTTTGAGGTCACTAACACAATTTCCATTCCACTCCATTATTGACAAAATACCAGCTGATATGAGATCAGTAGCAGTTTTCAGATCACAATAAGTGCTTACATAATTGGAGAAGGGTTCTTCAGTGTTTTCTCAGTTAGCCTTTCAAAATGATATCAAATTAGTAAACAGAATGTGCCTTTGGAGAATTGGATGAATGGCTGTTGATAATGACCAGCTGTGTACTTGTAGATATTGCATTAAAGATTGCACTTATTCACAACATTAATGATGAAAACAAGGACATTTCTAAATGACTCCCCACTTTTGAATGGTAGTGAATATTATTGTAAGATTTAGAAAATAGCTGTGTGAGTGCTAGTGGCATGGCTGTGTCACTGAGAGGAAAGACTCCCACTAGTCTCACCTGAGACGATGCCGTTCTTCTCTATGGGCTCCTCCCAGCTTACTCTCAGGGAAGTGTCCAGGATCTCTGTAAAGCTCAAGTGACCAACAGGGCCCGGCGCTGTAAAAAAAAAAAAAAACTGTAAGCACTTTCTATAATAACATATGATTATTTATCATTTACATAGTATGGTTCACAGCAAAGCATATAGCAAAAACTGTAAAGTACAAATCCTGATCCAATTCCATTGGGTGGGTGCTCCAGCAGCATCAGACAATATAAAGAGGGCATATGTAGATGGCCAGAGCTCATGCTGTGTTTGCAGCATGGACTCATTTACACCACACACAAACACCATTAGGCTGATTAGGAATGTCACCGGGTGATAACAACTGCTCAGGTGCTATCTGATCCTGTGCCACTTAAGGAGTTTCTATGGCAACCACTATAATGAGTCCTATAGTATAGGCCTACTGCTTGTCACACAACTAGTCATACTAAGCACTCAGCATGTCTAGAGTAGAATTTAATTGGCTGTAAAGGAGGGTCTGTCTGTGTCTGTGTTTGTGCGTGCGTGTGTGTGTATGTGTGAGTGCCCACAGATACCTATCTGAAATGATAACACACAATATATGTTCCCTCTACAAACACCATTTAGAAAAAGGTATGAACAGTGATACAGTATATGACAAATCTGCCACAGTATCGGGTGAGAGAGAATCTACTTACTGTCCTCGTGAGTCTGGACAAGTCTAGGAACGCTCCTGGGCCCGTTGCCTGGGGTTGTGAAGCACAACACCGATGTCAGATACCAAGTGAACTTCTTCAGGCCGGTGATGTAGCCAATGTGCCGGGTGCCGTGGTAGTCCGGGGTGATGGTCGCTACAGTCATGGCTTCAGGGGTGTGTTCAGGCCAGGCCATAAGCTGAGGAAGAAGAGACCATCAACTCATAGGGGGCACTGCATCTAATTTGGGTGTCTGTCATTTCCCTTTGTTCAAAAAATTAATATTAAAAAATGAGTAGGTCCCCATAGAATCACTCGACTGGAACAAGATGCACCATGTTCAAGCAAACAAATCTGAACATTTATGTGATCTCTACACTGAGAATAAGTCATTTTAGAGGCTGAGTCAGACCCAAATACCTAGCTCTGACAAAAGAGACGTTGGGTGATTTTAAATATCACAGGCACCGCACCTCATCCCACACTGCAGGAAATTAGCAAGAGCACACAATGAGGCACAAATAGGCATATCTTGAGCCCTTTAACCCAAGATTCATAACTCCAGCAGAAATTGTTGCTGGAGGGAAACATTAGAGAGATGGATGTTCACCTTATAGCCTTGATTGATGCCATTGATGAACTGTTGAGGTGGTGGATTCCAGGTGAACCGGATTGTGGTCGAGTTGACAGCTGTAGCCTCCACTCCTTGGGGGGGCGCTGTGGGGACTGAAAGAGGGAGTGTGGTTTGATGACAATGAAAAAATACAAAAATGACTGTACAGTTACTACAATTGTTTTCATTTAAGAGTCAGTTGCAACCTGTAACTGCTATGACTGACTCAATACATATGGTTGTGCGTAGTTTGCATGCATGCCTTTTTTACGAAACTGCTAATGAGATGAATGAGAACACCAAAATACCATGTCTAAAACATTATGTCTACGAGGACTTTGAGAACTGATTTCAAATGGATGAGAATATCACTGGTTGGTGTGAATGGGAAATAATGACAAAAGCCCTCAGTAAGGCATGTCACTGCAGAATCTGAACTAATTCCTTAAATGTGAACTAACTCACTCTTGTGGACATTAATAATCCTGCTTTCATTCTACTGACAGAACGGAGGACATCCATCTGAGATAAATGAGGCCGTAAGACTCACTGCACTCATGCACAGACTGTCTCTCTCAACTCAAGTGGAGGGAAATGGGTTCTATCTCTGGGCATTATGAGAGGCGGAATGGCTGTGCTCGGTGGCGACGGCTTGTTTCCAGGTAACTACCTACGCACAGGGAGGGGGGCTGAGAGCACACAATCACAGCTTCCTCCTCCTCCTGCCAACCCCCCCCCCCCCCCCCCCCCCACATCTCCTCTGTTTTTTTTGTCTGTTTTTCATTTCTTTACTTTTTCAGACATGATGGGGTGAGCCTGGTGTGTGCGCCTGTGTGAGTGAGTGTGTGTGTGTGTGTGTGTGTGTGTGTGTGTTGTGTGTGGGTGCAGATGCGCAGGGCAGGAGGGCTGTGGATGGGCTCCGCTGGCTCCCGCTGCCCGGCCCCTCATCACCAGCGCCGACTCCAGGAACTCTCCACATCAAAGTGCGGAAAGCAGAGAGCGGCGCTCTTTTGATTTTAAGGCCGGGGTGGGGGTACGCTCTTTTGATTTTAAGGCCGGGGTGGGGGTACGCTACGCCACGACGGGCCCTTGAGAGATCAGTGAGCGAGCGAGCGAGATCAGCGCGTAATGTTCAATGAGAAAGCGGGAAAACGCTACTGAATTATGCACTGCTTATGCTTGAGAAACTGTGGAGGAAACAATGTTTGTTGCCTCCCTCTGCACAAAATGCCAAGCAGTAACACTTTTGTTAAGGGAACACATGTTGCAACCATGCAACCAGCCCTAATACAAAATGTGCATATATTAGGATTTACCAAGAATAAATCACCTAAGAATAAGACGTTGCTGAATGAAGACCTAATACATGTGTAATGATGCTAAACTCAGACCTTATTGAGCACTAGCACATACACATATTACATATGCATTAATGGCTGATGTGTTCCCTAAACTAAAGTGCTATCCGCCCAAGAATGGTTATATTTCTGTGCATTGAGAGGTGATGTGGGGCGCTGGCGTTGGGCAGCTGAGTTCCCCTAACAGTGTCCTCGGAGTCAACACATCGTGGACCTCACGGAGCAGACACCTTCCCAGAGTATGCCAAATGCATGACGGGCTGCTGGGAGATTTTCTTTGGCTGTTTGGTATGCGGTGACCTTGGCCATAAGGCGAAAGTCAGGTGGACAACTTTGGATGGCCGGCCTCAGTGCGGCCAGAGGAGCGCCTCATTTGCGCTCACATACCGGCTTGTTGGTTATCCTGGGAAATCATTCCGGATTTTAGACACCCCTGTCCTTGAATTCAGTTCTATTTTTCCATGGTCTTTCCTCCCCATCATTCCCTGTACGCTCAATTCCTTTCTCCACCACCCCCCCCACCACAGCATTCACAGTGGCTTGGCTGCTTGTCTGCTAACCCTGATGCTCCACACTAGAGAGCAAGTGAGAATAGACACCGGAGCTGAGCTCTGGAGCAGTAATGTGACACACAGCAATTATCAGTTGAAGCATTCAGGTTAGCACATTGACAGGTTTTTCTATTGAAATTCAACACATCACCATAAAAGACTTTATGGCCTGCAGTGTGAATTTAAACTGCTTGCACGCACAACAATGTTCAACTTCCAGCATCTTTTCTATATTGTTGCAGAGAGTTGCACTCCTACATAGACTTAGCTACCAACTGCATTTCCTTTTTTTTCTTTTGCTTAATTACTGGTTGAGGTGAATTTCAGATTCTGTCTCATGAACTTATCAAAGCAATTCAGCCCACACATGTACTTTTAACTATTTTTACTTCCCTAATTCTGATCCATGGCAAAAGCACAGCATGGAGAGAAGTAAAAATGTGAGATAAACATTGTTTTGACATTTGATAATTACTGAACTGAAAACCCCAGGAGGATGCGTGGATGACATTCAGTGTCATCCTGAAGGCTCTTGTGAATATGTCTAATTAGACAGATGAAGGGTCCCTGCGCGGTCAATACATTCACTCCTCTCAGGGGGAGAGCGTGGCTGAAAGGGCCCAATCACATGGGACGCGTACCCGCCTCAAATGGATTTCATTGAGCCTCATTGACGTTGAAGGTATAATTTTTCGCATGGCAGCAGAGAGGGAGAGAAGGAGAGCGAATGCAGCCCCAGCCGAAGCCGTAATTGGTGTAATTGTTTTGAAGAGGATTAACTTCAAAGTCAGCCGGCAGCTCCCCTCCACTCCAGCCTCACAAGAGTGGGCCCGCGTGAATGGATGGCTCCGCTCCGCAGCACCTGACCCTGGCAGGACACTGAGTAAACAAGCAGCGCTCCAGAGGAGGCTCTGGACATTACTGGGTGATAGGCCTGCTGCAGGATGGAGTGAAGGATGAGGCAGAGAGAAACAGAGAGAGGGAGAGGGGGTCAAGAGAAGGAGAGAGAGAGAGAGAGAGAGAGAGAAGGAAAGGGGGGGCGGAGAGAGTGAGTGATAGATAGAGAGGGAGAGAGATGAGGAGGAGAGAAAGTGAGGGTAAAACAGGGCATGACAGACAGGAGGGAAGAAAAAGAAAGCGAGAGAGGTGAGGGGTCAAACGAGAGTGAAAGGAGAAAGCAAAAACAAAGGGAGCGAGAGTGAGAGAAAAGAGAGAGAGAGAGCAAGGGAGGTTGGCACGGCAAGAGCGGAAACAAGCCCAAAAAAAGGCGAGTGAGTGATCGGGTAAAGCGAGCGAGAGCCAAGAACATGGCAGACAAGCGGCAGGCGTGCCCGTGCGCTCTCACCTCCCTGCAGCGTGTACTCGCTCACTGGCAGGCTGAAGACGCCCAGCCCCGCGCCCGTGTACGCCGCCACCTGGATCTCGTACTGCGTCCAGATGATGAGCTCGGTGACCAGGCAGTAGTTGACCTCGGGGCTGCTGATGTTCTTGTGCTGGTAGTCCCCGGGGAGCCCCGCCAGGCGATACCTGCGGTTGAGGAATCAATGGCCAAACGGTTAGTGACAATGATTTCCTTCCAGGTCAGCGCTCCATTACCAGCCATTCCACAGCCTGTAATTAGAGGGACTCTCTCTTTTTATAAGTCTGGCCCTGGTTTCTGTTTCGCCCTTCTGTCTTCTTCCAAAGCAAGGAGTTCAACAACGCAACAGTACACATAGAAGAGTAGGGCTTTCTTCACCACCGCCTCATATCACACAAGCACATTTAGCCACCCAAAATGCTCACTTGTTTCTTATTCATTTCTTGACATGCATTTAGCCCTGATTGACTCCTATCTTTTCCTTTGACACCCAAAACTCAAGCGAGGGCAGCATGGGGCACTATGATGGGCTTCTGCCTGCCGCACTGAAATGGGAACAAAAAAACATGCATTGAATTCTTTCTTTGCCTCCATCTCTCTCCCATTCTGGCCACTGAGCACTCATGAATGAACAGGGCACGCAGTGGAGCTGGCAAGATGATGAGAGAGAGAGAGAGAGAGAGAGAGAGAGAGAAGACCCTGAGTGAAAGACATGGAGTAAACTAGAAAGAAGAGAGAATGAGACGGGAGGTGTAAGAGAGAGAGAGCAACAGAATGAAATAGATAAAGAAATCTTGAGAAAGAGAAAGAATAGATAAAGTGTGTGTGTGAGAGTGTGAGTGAGTAAATAAGTGAGTGAGTAAGTGAGTAAATAAGTGAGTGAGTGAATGAGTGAGAGAGAGAGCGAGAGAAAGAGAGGAAAGAAGGGATGGCTGGTGGTGAAGAAAAGCTCCTCCTCCAATGCATTAGTGCAGCTTGGAGCCTCAAGGTCGCATGTGCGGCAGCGACAGCTGCGGATGAGGCTTTCAGACACCACACACGCTGCTGTCATTAGGCCAGACTGAGGGGGCACAGGCAATTAGATCTACCTACACTTAAATGCTCACCCTCAAGGCCACAGGCAAACACACACTTACAGTACATGTGCTCAAAATACAACAAGCACACCTAAAACAAAGAAGACTGCACTTAAAAAAAAACTCTGGACACTTCACCGATTAGCATTAAGCTTTGTATCTTTAGAAAACCATTCCCTCAGTTTGCCTTGAGATGGGAGAAATACGGATTTCAATGTTGGACTTCCTGCTTTCAATGATGTAAAAATCATCATTTTACATCATTGAAAGCAGGAAGTCCTATTCATGGGTTTCATTGAAATCCGTATTTCTCCCATCTCAAGGCAAACTGAGGGAATGATGCACGACCATTCAAAAACATGACTGGTTTTCTAAAGATACAAAGCTTAATGCTAATCGGTGAAGTGTCCCTTTAAGTATTTTGCAGACATTTTTTCACTGCAAGTGACTTGACAAACATCATAATATTCAGAATCTTAGTAATATCACAGGTTAATATAGTAATAACAACAGTAATCATAATGCCAAAATAGCAAATATGGAGCTATCCTATAATCTTACGCTGTCCTATTGGGATTGTGTAGTTCACTCTTCTGCTCATTACAGCGGGACAGCATCATTTAAGGTGGATGACTGACCTTTCCGTTCCAACGTTGTGCTAATACTTGTCAGGACATATTGATATAGGCCTACTGCTGTTTGTTCAGCCATATTGTCCAAATAAGAGTACTGGTCATAGGCATTGGCAGCATCATTGTGTGGTTGACGTAGTGTTTGAGTAGTGGTATGGCAGCTGATGGCACATTATCTCTATGCATTGCTCTAGGGTATGTATTGTGGAAAGTTGTTCACTGCAAGCTACTTAGCTCATTATAAGCAATTACCGCCGAGTGCACCAGTTATGCACTAGCTGACAGAGCAGGTGTTCTTGCTAATTAAGCCATGTCTGACAGACAGTGACTCAGATACTATTTTCAACTAACGTTAGCAGCACATTTTTAGAAGCCTCATTGTATAAGTAGCCTGCCAACCTCGTCCCCAAAACTTTGTCTTCTCAAAAATCTAAATGTCCCATATTCTCTTATACAGTATATGTATATGTAATAGTGTCTTCCAACAAACTAAAATACAATTTTGGGGCTATGAATTCAGACAATCAAATGGGACAATAAACATTATATGTGCTTTAGCCTATAACATAACAGCAACACGTCATTGCACATTTGCATTCATATCTCAAGCGTCATTATAGACACAGAGTCAAAGAGACACACAAGCAGATACCAGTAGAGCCAGGCTGAAGCACCTGGGCCCCATAGGTCTCCTACCTGAGCACGTAGCCCCTCAGGACCCCGTTGAGCTGAGGCTCTGGAGGGGGCTGCCACTGCACCATGATGGACTGGTTGGTGCGGCCGCTGGCCACTATGTTCTTGGGGGGCGCGCTGGGAGGCTCCTCAGGCAGCATCAGTCTACGGTGCAAATAGGTGACCACAGAAAAGATTGTACAGTATTTCCACTCCCAAGTTCTGATTTCCAAATGTACTGTATTTAAAGGCAAAGTTGAGAATTGTCTCCATGTGGATTTTGGGGAATAACAGCTCATAATTATTCAACACATTCTAAGTAAAATGCATCCAAAAGACATAATCAACACATATTGGATTGCTGATGCTAATTTATTAAATCCCAAAAAAGTTGCTCTTCTGAATCACTTATTAGTTGGTAAGGTGACAAAATTGTGTTAGGCCTTTGGAAGCTCAACAATGACACACAGTTTGCTTAAGCACACATGTGTAAATGGAGGAGGAAAAAGCGAACTAAAATGAGAAGGAGCAAACTCACACAGATTAATGCTTGTAGTTCCATTACACCACAGCACAGTACACCTATCTACAAGCATCCCTCTGGAGAGAGTGCACAATTTTTGATGCATTTGATCAGAACGGCTTGTGAAAACCCCTACAATACTTTAAGGTCATCTGATTATCTCAAGTGACCATATCTGCACATAGATTATACTGTGTTCATCTCAACCTTATACTTGGAAGACCCACCGTAAAAAATCCTGACTTCCAAAAAAGGTGCCTTCATGAGTCAACTCAGAAAACAAATATGTACAATATCCTTGCAGTATGTTTTCCATAAATACGCTGTTAGAACTGCTTACTGTGGTCGAGCAAGAATAAGGTAAATCAGGTAAATGTTTCTATTTGTAGTTTTACTTTAGTGCTGAATAAACTTGCCTATTTGTAATGAGAATGAAGTTTGTTTCTCGTTGTGTTGTTGCAATGGTGGCTGCTGTAATTGGAAAGCATGATTCTGAGGTCAAGTCGGGTAACCCAGGATAAAAGATTCACCTTTGTACAACTATTTTTTTTCAGTCAGAGTCAGAGGTCGGGATTTCTGAATATCCAATGTGTCATGAACACAGCATTAAATTCCATTGGTGCAATTCAAATGAAACAGAGACAGCATGGAAGCCAAGGAATCCTCATGAAGGTGGACTGATCTTAGTTTCACAAATATACGTTGGCAAACATATGGACATTTAAAGCAGATGTTCTAGCTATCCAGCTGAAACATTCACCTTCTGCTTCTAATGGAAATGTGTTTAAAGCTAGTGTGTACTTACTGGAAACTTTCAGGGGATGCTATGGAGAGGTCACTCACTTTACTGACCTTTGGAGTTACTGTATATGAATACTTCCTGACCCGTAGGCTAAACTTAACTTACAGTATGTAAGTCCATGTATAGCTATACTGTACATACAGTAGCCAACTCATTAAAATCTTCCAAAAACACTTGAATGTTTTACAGGTTAAGAAGGCACAACAAGTGCGAACGAGTGCAAAACAGCTGTTGTACCTTCCACCCACTCTATAGGTTAATGTTCAAATCACCCAGTGCTCCATATGTTCTTTCTTTTCTTTTTTTTTACACACTTGACCGACCTCCAGACCTTTATATTTGTTACTTAGTGTTTCCAGACAAGTTATTTCTATTCATGCACATGATTTCTTTCTGTGCTTGAATCTTTTGGAAGAGATATACTGTATGTCAGGAGCCTATACAACTTTTTTATTTTTTAATATTAAGTGTAACTTTCAACGATAAAACAATAACTACAATGTACATTAATATGCATGATAGTGCTACTGATGGTCTAACTAATGTTTAATCAAAAATTCGAAACAAATCTTGCAGTGTCCCACATGACCCGGATTTCATACTTGAACAAAAATAACAACATGAGGGAGGAGGAGAGAGGAAAACAAAAAGCCTTCCTCTCTTAATAATGTGTTTGATGCTAATAAAACTGTTACTAATCCACAGACTATAAGCATGATGAGATGCAGTGCATATTTCCCTGGAGGTAGAGAAATAATAAAAGCCTAATGAGAAGCAAAGGTCCATTTGTAATGGGAAGGCATGGAGTTGCTCCTCATAGGGAGCCAGTTCGTTCTGGATGGATAACCTGGCAAGCTTATTCCCTTGACAAGCTCTAATCTGGACGCTTGCATAAGTAGTGGCAAGTGCACGCCCGTAAGTAAATGGTAAATGAAAACTCAGTCAGGGTTGTGAACGAATGGGGAGGAAAGAAGAGGCAGGAGTGAATACAATCCAAAGAATCTATACAGGAAACATGAGGGAAGTCCACAGAGTTGCTTGAAAACTTGAGTGTTTTATATGACAATCCTTGAGGTGTTCTGCTTCAGTGAAGTGATTATGCGGTATAATGAGTGGTCCAAATGGTGAACTACACACAGCACAGATCCATCATGGTGGAAAAAACAGATGGACATGAGTCATGAAACTATAGAATTCAAGGTATATATTTTTTCTGCACTCGGAAAGTTGCCACCTGAGACTTCTGGAAACAGCTTCACACTCCCAAGACATCATCAGCTTTTCTCAGATGAATGAAAATGAAAGATGAATCACGGTGTTGGGGAGGCAGACTTGGCAAGATGCTCTCTCTGCTGTGCGTGTGCTCCATGCTAATGGACAGTTAAATCTACATTAACTTTTAATGGGTTCATTGGGTTATTTCAGATTAATGGTCGACCCCTTGCTAAATCTCTGGCCACTTGTTATTTCTCCCCAGCCGTCCATTTCATAATTAATGCCCTCGATAACCAATACCACGGTGCATCTCTCCTCTCCTCCGATGGCAACGTGTAAATCTGCCTAATCGCGAGCATACGGCGGTTGCACTTCTGCCGGCCTGCTACAGTGCCTCGCTGAGACAGCCCTGTCCTTCATGGGTGTATTTACGCGTTTGTTTTACACACTCGTGGCGCAGCCGTCAGCCATTAAACATCTGCCTCTCAGCATAAACAATGCTGAAGCTGATCCATTAATTTCCTCGCAGGACACAGGCTGCGTACAGCGGCGAAGGGCCTAATGGAATGACCCGAGAGTGGCGGTGTCGGGGAATAAAAATAAAGAGCAGGCAGTTAATCATCCATACAGTATGGAAAGGCCTGGGCCACTTATTAGCTGGTGGCAATATCAACAGGCAGACTTGAATGATGGCGGTGACATGAACGCCCGCTCTGGGTCTGAATATTCATGGCAACACCTCCCCATGGTGTTACCTTGAAACAGGATATGGCAGAAGCAGTCGCAAAAACAACAACAACAAGTAGAACAACAACAAGAACCACAGACCACTGCGATGAATACAAGCCAACGCCGCTACTGCCACGTCTCATTACGGGTGAGCAGGCTAGACGCCGCTTTTATGAGACTGTCATCCATTTTACTGCTCTCTCTGCCTAATAAGGCAAAAAAAGAGACAGATGTGACACGGTGACTCTGGGCCCGGAGACAGAAGACTGATGGGGGGAGCCTTCCGCCGCCCTGTCGCTCGCTCTCTCCTGCTTAACTTCGTCCCTGAAGAGGCGGCTTGGCGCGGAAACTAGCACACGCTGCTCTGAAACTACCTCACGGCCACATGGCTGTTTGTGCGGGGAAGAGAGCCAGAGGGGTGCAGTGCTCGTGTCCGGGGGGGAGGAGAAGATATTAACTAGGGGCTTGTGCTATTCACCACCACCAACACTCGGGAACACAATCAATTGTGCAGATTATCTGTGAGCGTCTCATGTTCTATTCTTGTGCTTTTGTTCAGTTTTGACAGAAACCTTATAGGCTCTGAGCACACTATGGGAACTGTGCGGTTCCAGGCTATCTAAATATTGCATCTATTTTCAGAGGATTTGTCTAATCACTTGAATAGAAATAAACCTGGCTAAGCATTTATAAATGGATAAATATATAATAGCAACAGAATAATATTGTGATGAAATAAAAATGTAAAATAAGGAACTAATACATATTGCAGGGCATATTGCAGTTGTGTGGCCCACTTGATGTCTATTTTGAGTCTAACTAGAGCATCTGGCAGATCTCAAACACATTTTAAACTGGTCCCACCCAACCTCATGGATAATGTAAACACCAATTCCATAAATTAAAGCTCGTAAATGTTTCAAGCATTCTGTATGGCTGCGATAAAGTTAAGTATTAATTGAGGTCAGATAGGAGTTCACTCGTCAGTGAGCCAGGTGTTAAAATGTTAATATTCGTCTCATCAGATTGTTCCCTGAGATTAACCTAGGTGCCATTATAATGAGGGAAAACTAACAAACATGTTCTCCCCAAAGTAGGTCTCAGAGTCAAGAAGTAGCCGAACTGCTCAGACAAATGACATTATCCTATTAACAGTGTCTGTAATATGACTGAAGCAGCAGAAAAGGCCTTGTGACATTGCGAGGATGAGCGATACAGCTTCCGTGGCTTTTGTAGAGAATAACTATGGCCTGCTCCAGGTTGTCGCCCATATTAACTGCCCTTGGCATTTGGACTGGGCTGCGCTGTCATTATCCACACAAAAGGCAAATGAAACACTCTCCCTTTGCTGCCACCTCTGAATAAAGCGCAGTCTGCCGCGGCCCATTTCACTGAAGAACATCTGCTTCCAGAGGAGGTGCGCGCTCTTTTTGACTTATGGGTGCGTGGCGCAGCGCTTCGGGCGCTGCATACAGATGACTCATTGGGCTGTGTGAGGGACGGCGACTGGGGGAGGTGAAGGTTAGCAGCACCTCCTCCACAGATGCAGGAGAGAGGTCCAGTTTAACCTGTCAGCCAGTGATAAGAGTTGGCACAGCAGACATGGGCAAGGTGTCTGACACCCGCTGAAAGCAAGCTCTGATTAAGGGAGAAGGTGAGAGAGAAGTAAGGGGGAGCTGGAGAAGTGGGAAGAGAGAGAGAGAGCTGTGGGGGGTGCAGCAGCACTTTCTGTCCTTCAGGGCTCAAATGGTCTTTTCTGCAGAGGCAAATGTGTTCCCTCACAATGCCAAAGCTCCTGGGGGACACTGTGGGAGTGTGCTGAGGTTCACGACAAACAAAATAGACAGTTTTTCAACAAGTGCCAGGGTATAGCAAAGACAGTAGCAAATGGGATGGGCTCAGAAACACTTGAGTCACCAGAGGGCCTCTGGACCTGCACCAGTCTGGGCATACACTGAACAGCCAGGGCACACACCGACACCGTGGCAGGCCTGGGATCAGGAGTGAGCTGCCTGTGGAGCTAGGTAAAGAGTCATCTTCATTCATCTTGCTGTTGTGCGGCACAATTCATCATTATGAACTAGACCTGCAGCACTGTAAGCGTATGTGTGAAGCCATTGACTAAATAGAGCATAATTACGCTGCAACCCTGTGATGATGCTCCAACAGCATAGTTAACACTGAGCTCTACTGTCGCCTATGAATCAGAAAATTAATCAGCAAGATACCCGAGCCCTGTTAATTAATACCCCATCTCAAAGCAAATCAACTCTGACAGAGACAATGTCAACATCTCATCTTCAATGGCAATTCACAACAAATGAAAACGAGACAAAGAGAATGAGAGGAGGACGACCAAAACAAGGATGCTGTTATGTGGTGTTCGGTCAATTAGCTGCTTGATGGATGTCGGGACGTGGTCTATGTGTGACATAACAAAGTGTGATTTACCTGGGGAGCAATTAAGTAAGCACAGTAAGTGTGTTGTATCTGGGGTCTACCTGTTGGTCTCTGTACTGTACTGTCCCTTGCCCACTTGATTGACGGCGCACACCCTGAACTGGTACGTCCTGGCAGGAGTGAGCCCTTTGACCACCGCACCAGTTAGGGACGGCTCCACCTCTGGCAGGTACACCTTCCATGGGGAGTCTGCAAAGAGCAGAGCAGAGGTATGGTGAGAGAAAAACAGTGGACAACTAACAACAGAAATGAATATGGATAAAAAGAGAAGCTGACAGAAAAATATCTGAGGAAAGGAAATGACATTCGTTTAGTATTCCAGATATACCATACACTTTCTCCTTGTGCACGCACGCGCACACACACACATACACACATACATAGACAGAAGCTCTCACACACATAGACAGAAGCTCTCACACTCCTTCCACTTATCTCTGTATTTCAGGCCCTAATTCCTCATCTCATTTCTACTTTGCTAATCACACATCATGTTCGACCTATTCCCTAATGGAAGGTAACCCAGCTGTTATTAATACTTAATGACTGCCTAATACTGCATCGAGCTCTGTGGAGGATTTTCCCTGGAAATTATACAAAAGATCACGCTGTGCTGATCAGTCTGAGTTGCAGATCAAAGGATGTTAAGGCGATGGTTTGTTAAAAAGTAAAAAAGACAATGCTGGACTTAATAATACCATTAGCTAATTACAAAGTATTCCTTTTTATTTCCACGGCTGACTAAAGTGTTTGGTGATTATGAGACTGTGTGATAAAAACACACAATATAGAAGACAAAAAGTTTATTTTAAACCTGAGATATAAATAAGAAAAGACTTTGAGGATTAAAAAAGGCAACCGTTTCTTGAGTACAACAGCATGACTAACACAACATCTGTGTACAGTATAATCACCATAATACAAATATATCCAGAGAGCTTTTAAAATGGCTGTGTGTGTGTGTGTGTGTGCTCTCTATGCCTTTTGTTTACAAAGAACTGCCACTGAGATGGCTGGCCACTCTCCCACACCAAGAACAGGCTACTAATCAGAGTTTCCCTGGACCATTGTGCAACGACTCCCAGTAATCTGTATCCCGCCTGAGCTACAATTTTTCACTGTCCGTTCCCAGCTACAGTAGATCAATCTGGTTTTGTTGTGGATGGTTTTTGTTCCATTACGTGGGTCAGGCCCATTTTGCAGCAGCAGGCCACTGCGCAGAAACACTTAACGACGAGCAACAATAACAGAAACAAAAGTGGCTCGCGGCGTGGCCAGGCTCACACAATCACAGGTGACCCAGCTTACAATCAGAGGGAGGCCAAGGACACACGGTGGGGAGCGCCACACGTTAATTAAGTTCATTCACCGCCTGAATATGAACACATCAAACGAATACCAGTCAGTCAGAGGGGGCTGGAGGACCAACAAACAAGTCTCAGACACATTTTCATTTGACCACTTTTCTTTGCAATTGGCTCAGCAAGGCTTTACTCGCTTGAATCAGAAAAGCATGAATGGCTTTCATCACTTTAATTACACATAACAAATGTTGCATTTTACTTGTATTTTACTGGCATATTGCACTGTTTATGACTTGAATGGCTTCTCAATTAAATACATTTACAAATGTGAAATACGTGTATTTAAAGCCCACCTATGCAATTTTGGCAAGTTCTATGCTTTTTTCTCTGCTCCCCTTATAGCTCCAGAGTATTTATTTTATGACATTCCTCAATCGGTCAGTCTGTCGTTTTCTCTTTCCCTGTTCCTCCGACAATGCTTTACTCACTTTCTTGCTTCTTTTCGCTGGCTCTGCCATGACTAATGTCTGGGAAACTCTATCGCTACCTTGTTCTAGCCGGTGCCTGGCGTGTATGTGTGTAGTGCGAGACCACAAGACTTTCTGGCTCCGAGGACGGTGGCCACACTGTCAAAGGCTGTTTTTTCAGCTCACAGGCACTAGGGGGAAGCTAGACGGCCAGCATTCACCTCAGAAAAAGTCATATAACCATTTCAATGACTTCCGAAGGTGTTAAGGTAAAATAAGATATAAAACCTGCATAGTCCCTCTTTAAAAGAACAACATATCTAATCAGCTTGTCATGAAAGAGAAACAAATGCATCTATTTGTGCTCTTGTGGAGTGGACGGTAGACAGGTCACAGGGGCCAGGACAGGGATGAGGATGTGCTTCAAAGGGACAACCGAGGGTTAATTTTGCTGTGCTCATCTTCAATTACTTTATAAATAGGCTCTGTCCTGTTCAGGTGTTCGTATAAAAAGGTGGACTGAGGACCCAACAACTAGACAATGACAGGAGCAAGAAAAACAGAGTGAATAGAGAGAGAGAGAGAGGGAGAGAGAGAGAGAGAGAGAGAGAGAGGACCCAGCTCAGTAGGGGTCATCTCCCTGAGGATGGCCCAGAGAGGCGGGGGGGGGTCTGAGCTTACTGTTCTCTGACAGCTCCACCACATAGTGCAGCAGGGGGCTGTTGCCGTCAAAGGGCCTCATCCAGGTCAGGTCCACACTGCGGCTGCTGCTCATGTTCAGGCTGGCCTGCAGGTTCCGTGGGGAGTGGGGCAGCTCACTGGGAGGGGAAAACACACACACACACACACACACATAACAAATAGATTTATCAAGATACACTCTCATAGACATATCTGTGCTCCGACACAGACAAATGCACACAAACACAGAGGAAACTACTGTGGGAAATCAATATAATTATTTTGCTTTTCAATTTTGTGTGTTTGCTCTCTCTCTCTCTCTCTCTCTCTCTCTCTCTCTTGTTTTCTCTAACAAACACACACATACACACGCTCCACAATGTTCTCCTTCTATCTCAACAGGTATGAATTCAAATGTCTCTTATTGGTCGAGGGACTTGAGAGGGCCATGA
>NC_084996.1:33081154-33131154 GCF_963854185.1 Sardina pilchardus
CCCATCGGTCACGGTGGCATTGGAGGGCGGGCTGAGGAACGCCGGAGTCATGCCTGCATGGGGTGAACACACACACACACACACGCGCACATACACACACACACACACACACACACAGACACACATGCTGGCTGAGGGATGTAAGCATCTGACGACTACCGCCCACACGTCTGTCTCACAAACATCCTCACACACGTACACAGATACACACACTTGTACTAACACGCACACAGATACCCGCCCACCCACATACACACACACACACAAGGCATAAGCACATACACACAAACAAACATACACACACACACACACACACACACACACACACATACACACATACACACACACGCACATACACACACACACACACACACACACACACACACACACACACACACAAAGCGCCAATCCAACACAGTGTCTACAAACACACCACACCTTCTTCAAATCCACTAATACACTGAGCAGGCGGGTTGCTAATGGTTACTCTTTGTTCACGAGTAGCACAGGAATGTTTTGTTTTGTGCCATTTCTCTCAGTGCACTGCACACACTCTCTACCTATTCAGACTAATGGTGTCAGGACAAGCTGTCATGCACATGACCATAAAAAGACAAATGATGATATTAGCTAGCCATGATAATGATGATAATAAAAAAAATCAATTATGAATTGTTCTCAGCAAGTAAGTTTAAGCCACCAATCTGTCGCAAATCTGTGTGGTTGATCTTCTATTTAGAGTCCCGACCACCTGGGGTTCTGGAAAATACAACACTCCAAAAGAATGCAGATGGCTAGTTTGGAGTGGAAGAATTGCTCCTTTTGTTGGCATATAAAAGCTCTGTGCACTTTTGTGAAACAGTGGCACTTCCAGCTACACCTGGCAGAAGATGACTTGAATGATGTTTAGGAGAGCCTCTCCAACTTCCCCTGTATTTTCACCACCAAATAAACTGTCTTCCATTTCTAATGCACCCAAGACTACACCAAGGAGTGGATCAGGTCTGAATAAGCAAAGAGCAGACTGAGATATCTCTTTTCATAGATGAATTTCCTTCACAATGTAGTTCATGAATAGAAGAGATTGAAGGCGACTTGACACCACACTAACACGACTGACACTACTGACACTACACTACTGACACATCAGATCCAGATCAGAATGTCAGTCATTACCAAATGAATGATTTATGAACATACTGTAAGAGACAGCTCCTACCTCTGCAGTGGCAAACAAAGGCCCAGAGCCTCTCTTCTACATGTCATACCTACTGCACTGTATGGTAGGCAGTTCTAAACATGGGACGTTCACTCAAATAAAGGATGTGTGCACCACTAAGAGGGTGCTCTGCACTCTCTCTCTTGACACCAAGATGATCACAAGGTGCAAAAACAGCTGGAAATTAGGAACATTTTTCTGTTTCTACACTCATTAAAGGAACGATGACACATTTCCATTCTTTTTCATCAGCCACATGCCACACAAATCGCCTTGTCACGTCGACAAATGCACACGTCAAGTCACGTAAACAACCCGTATGAATCCAATTATTTTGATTTGGAAGAAGCCTAATGGAAACTGTGTGACTGGTGGGTCATTTTTAATGGGAGGAAATGTGTAAATGAAGGAAAGGCTCCATTTAGGGGGAGCCAGAGCGCACTTCCGATGGGGCCCTCCGAGCAGAGAGGCTGCCTCGCTGGCATGCAGAGCAGGGAGATGCTGCCATGGCAATTTGAAGTAATCAAGATGGGAGAATAAAGCCCATTACCGACCAATTTCTGCTTTGGCGAGGAAGGAACAGCCTTGTCCTGGGTGAGTATGAGTCTATGTGTGTGTGTGTGTGTGTGTGTGTGTGTGTGTGTGTGTGTGTGTGTGTGTGTGTGTGTGTGTGTGTGTGTGTGTGTGTGTGTGTGTGCGCGCGTGCGCGCACACTGACTGATCACAAAAATGACTGAGAGAGAGATGTCCTTAGAAGTGCCTTTCAAACAACATCCTGAAAGCTTCTTAAATGTCCTCCCACAAATAGAAAAAAGGCCTCTTCAGGCAGAAGACATGGACTTCTCTTTAATTCTTAGCTGTTTGACACACATGCGCAGATCAGGCAACCGCATCTGCAGAACCCTCTGGAACATCCGTGGGAGACAAATAGCTTGTTTTCTTCTCTTAGTGCTATTTACTATACAACAGAAGCATCATTCTAGGCTCCTGTGAAGGGACAACATACAGAGAGAAATTGCAACAGGGAATGCAATAATTCACTGTACTTGTCTTTGATCACTTTGGGATGAAACAGATCGGCAGCAGCAACACGCCCCAGGGAACGACTAATACAGCCCTTCAATTCAATCACTGGTCAGTGCAACATCCACAATCGATGCTTTGAGACAAGACCAGGCACGATCAATACAATGACTTAGACTCTGTGCTGCAGACAACGCTGCAGTATCATTTCATGCTTTCAGAAATAAGGGCACAACTCATTTCCATGCTTTAGTTCAGAGGGTGGTGTAGGTGGGCATAAACAGACGACTCTTAGACTTCAGAGTAGTGTATCAGTTACTCTCTCGCCTCTCTGTATTTTGCTGTCCTTGGAGATTGTTCCAGACACAGCATATAATCAAAGACAATCATGAAGCAGGCGTTAAGTACCCCACTCGATGTGAGAACCATTATGGGTGCCTTTTGAAGAGCTTTGGCATGAAAAAATACATATATTCTCAAGCAGTCAGCCTGAAGTATAATTACGGTGCTTGATTAGATTGTTTCACACACACAGCACCTGAAGAGAGGTTACACACTCAAAATGGCCATCAACGATCAAAAGACGCAACAAAGCTGGTGAAAGTTGAAAGCAGCTATTTCCTTTGCTTGTCTAAATTTCAGGAACTTCTTCAATTTCTATCTCCATAGAGCAAAATCATGTGCATTTTATCAAACACAGCAGTCATACCACTGACAGTGTTGGGGATGAGCAACTAGCTGGTAACACAGAGCACGTTATATAGATATTTGTGAATTTGTAATCATTTCTGAGAATTTAGGATAATCTGACTCACTTGTGACATCTAGATAGGTATGCACTTGACTCTCTCCAGCTGAGTTCCTGGCAAAGCACTGGAAGATGCCGGTATCACTGGGGTGCACCTTCCTGACCTGAAGGCCCATGCTGGAGATTTTGTAGCGGGGGTTGTTGAGCTTACTCAGAGGCACGGCATCCTTATACCATTCAATCTTGGGCGCTGGCACCCCTGAAAAGAGAGAGAGAAACAGAGATGGGAGAGAGTGAGAGATGGAGAGAGGGAGAGAGAGAGAGAAGACAACCAATGTTGCAAAACAAATCAAGCCCTTTATTTATTGACCCTGTAAATAGAGGATTACCTAGTTCATAATCCATAAGGCAAATATTTACTAAGTGAACAAGATCATCACGGCAAATTCCCTTCCCATGTGGATACTGCAGACGTTTTCAACAAACTGACTGCACTAATACTGGATTTAATTGTGGATCATTACCTACGGGCATTTAGCTCTGATTCCGGCAAACACTCAAGCCCACAGTAGATTTTACAACACCCCAACTCCAAAGGACTTCCGCAGCTCCCAGCTACATTCTATATGGCAAGCAGACAGATAGAGCCACACGTCTTGATTATAGCGAGTATTAAACCCTGAAACGGAAGCCTTCAACTGGTCTCGCACGACTTAGAATATCTCAGCTGTTAGCAAAAGTGCACTCTTGAGGAATGACTTAAGTAACAGCTAAAAGAGCTGACAGAGAAAATAATCACTCACAGAGGCTCCGCCGCGATTCACAAGGAGTGGGCCATGGAGCCACACTATTCAAACTCATGTACTGAGGCTTGCTTTGCCTATAGTGAACGGATATATGCTGTATCAAACAGCACTCCACATGAAATGCCCCCCCCCCCATATTCAAAGTGGGCTTCAAACTGAATCTGTGAGAGTGAATGAGAGGCTGTAAGTAGATCAGTCTTAGTCCCCTGATCCCTGGGGAGGGGGGGCGGGTGGTTCTGAAGGGCTACCTCTCCACACAAGACAGAATGGAGACTGTCTCAAAAACCATATTGCCTTGAGGAGCACTTTGCTCGCCGTTGCGGTTTCTTTCTGAAACCTACTGCATCTAGTATGTGCTTATGGCCTGACATGCTTGGAGGACAAGCTCTTCTCGGTTTGGGAGGGTCAAAACTACAACCCTGTTCTACACATCACTGAGAGTACTGACACCTGAATCCAATCATCCTCTTCTTGTTCTTGTTTCTTAACTATTATTATGATATCATTTTCTTTTATCTCAAAATGAGGACAAATGATCATCATATTGGTGTCATACTGATGCAATATAGAAACAGCACCTTTATTGCAGCATCTGCACTGATTCCACAAAGAAATTCCAATCATTTTTTTTCTTTTTTGTTGTTTTCAAAGGAACCATTTCTAATCTCCTTATAGAAATATGGTTGGACAACTAAAAGACTATCACTGGATGTGAAGACCTGATCCCCTTACCCCTCTGTGAGTTTGCACTTTTATTTATCTCAGTACATCAAAAACTCTGGACGCATTTTTTCCCCCTCCAAAAATGCCGCTCAGCCAAACCTGAACCAACACTGACAAATATCATAAATATGCTTCTAACCGGCAGACTGACCTTCCATTTCAGCACTATTACTGGACTTGAAATAAGCATGGCTGGATATTTTTTTGGCAGAAAGCCAATATCATTTTTTATCCTTTCCCCTCCCTCCATATAATGATAATGGGTATGCCCTCTCACATCTCCCGCACATCTTTCAAATCGAATGGCTTGGGCTTGCCATCCAGCGCAGTGCTATTTCTTGAGACAGTAGCCGCCAGTCGGCATCTGAAGACATCATCCGTCAAATTAGGTAGCAAACTTTCGTTGTTCAGCCTTTGATTATGCTCAGAACTTGATTAGAGGGGGGAGCTGGGCAGCAATCAACAAGTCGTAGAAATTGGTGTAAAAAAGATGAAAAGAAAGTGGTGTGTGCGACCCGTGTGAAGGCCCATGAGGGAGCAGGCCGATTGGCATGAAAAGCACCTCGTTGCTTGTTGTGATTGCTTAAGTGTTGTGTGGTGCATACAGCAGCATGAAAGGCCACGCTGCTCGGATAAGCTCTGTGATGGAAGTGCACTGAGGCGTTATGTGCTCAAGTGTGCTATGTTTTTTTACTTTAACTCTTGCTGGGAGTACGTACGTTTGTGTGTGTGTGTGTGTGTTTGTGTGTGTGTGTGTGTGTGTGTGTGTGTGTGTGTGTATGCACGTGGTGGAGCGTATCGGAGCTGACCTCTGGCTTGGCACTGGATCTCGACGGTTCTCTCCACCTCGCCGATGACCTTCCTCTTGGGCTCTGCTGTGAAGTATGGCGTCTCTGCCAGAAGGAACAGGAGAACAAAAAAAAGAATAGCTTGTGTTAGATTGAGTTCTTCAGGAATGTCTTCCTCCCCATATCAAAGAGGCAAAGAAACAGTCAAAATAATAACTCCCAAGATCTATGAGCCTGAAAAAATAATAGCACTCTCAAGGACATTCTCATGGGAATGGATGTGACATAGCTTTTAAGGCAAAACCAGACAGACAGGCAGAATCCATTGCTCTAGACTAGAGAGACTACAGTTTGGAAGATCATTTTAAATGCAACAATTCAGAGAGTGGTATAAAGATGTGATAAATAGCAGAGAGAGAAATGTTAAACAGATAAATGCAGTTTTGTCTTCATACTGCCTGCATAGCTTGTACAGCACCTCCCCCTGGCCACACACACACACACACACACACACACACACACACACACACACACACACACACACAGTAGACCTTCTCTCTCTACTACTTACCATGTCTTTAATGCCTGCGCTTAGCAAAACTAGAGCAGATGGCCAGGAAAAGCTGTGCAGGCTTCCAATAAGGGTTATGTCAATTACAAGAGGTAATCGTACACACGTTTCACTCTTCCACTGCGGACAGATCCCGAGAGCTGCTTTTTTGCTTCCCATCCTGTCTTTACTTGAAATCATTTTCTCAACAAAAAAAAATAAAAATCAATATGAAAAAGGTATTCCTGCTTTGCACCAATAGCTTGATATTCTCCAAGTAGATGCAAAACTCTGACACACAAAACAGACAGCATCACTGGGATTTTCAGCTCAAGGAATTGAATATGCAGTGAGCATTTTTTCCCTGTTTGTTTGTTTCCTTGCTGCAGTGGAACTTGCAGGCCATCACATCTTTTGATGACAGGAACGGAAGAGCACCTTTTCCATATACACATAAGCAGAGGAATAAATGCATACATTTAGAGGCCTGGCGTTTAGTACGGACAAGCGCACAAACACTGACTGAGCTCCTGACTTATGGGTAATGCCACACTGACAGCCCACATTCATCACTTCCTGTCACCTCAATCTGCATCAGGAACAGCACATTCATCCAGTTAGAGCCCTGGCTCTTTAATACATATGTATCCTGGCCGCTTACAATACACACAACACCTGTCAACCTGGCCTATAAATGAACACTAACGAATGGAGAAAATGAGCCATAAATATTTAATATGTTGTTTGGCTCAATGTCTTTCCCCCTATAAAACGGGTGGAGCCATCTGACATGCTTTGGTGGAGAAGCGCTTGAGTGTCGTAGCATGCTAGCATAAAGGATGCAGCACATGGGACCATCCAGGCGTGGCTAATCCTTATCCAGGTGTGGCATACACAAACTGATACGCAGACCTTCCAGCCCGCGTGCTACACGCCAAACTAGTGTGCACACACCTGGAGGCAGTGGCTCATTAAATCAGCTGTTAACATGTTGATTTAATAATTAAAGCGTATTAAAGCTATCTATGGCAGGCGGCTTTTGTTTATCCACATACCCAGAACACATTATTTGCTCTACAAACCGAACAAGTACATTAAATCATCTCAGGGAAAGCAATTACGCACCAGTCTAATATGGTAATTAAGTCACGTAAGTCCTGCTGTTTGGAGCAATGCAGTAGCCTTTTCAGAGAACTTTGCTGGCTGGCTGCACTGGGTGTGTCCTACATTAGTTGTATCACACCGTCTCCAAACGGGGATGATGACACGCTTCTAGAGGCATTTCTCAGAGCCATGCTAGCATGCAGCTCCAGCATGAAGCCATTTCTCTTGGGCAAGAGGGATGTGACAGACACGAGTAAGGCCTCCAGAGCTGTAAGGCTGTGCTTGGGATCTTAGCGCTCATGTAGGACATTACTGCTGCTTATGCTCTAAAAGGATGGGGGAGTGCGCTGGGCTTTGAGCAGATCGGCGCTACATGAGCGAAGAGCCGTCGGAGCCGCGTGTAGCAGCGCAGGCTGGAGCAGCAGGCACACACGGAGGAGCACAGCTACAGTACAGTACAGTACGCCACGGCTCTCACACTGACACAGGAGCAGCAGGCACACGGAGGAGTACAGCTACAGTACAGTACGCCACGGCTCTCACACTGACACAGGAGCAGCAGGCACACACGGAGGAGCACAGCTACAGTACAGTACAGTACGCCACGGCTCTCACACTGACACAGGAGCAGCAGGCACACGGAGGAGTACAGCTACAGTACAGTACGCCACGACTCTCACACTGACACAGGAGCAGCAGAGGGAACAAGTGGGGACAACCAAAGAGAATACACAGCCATACTACACAGATGGGACAGGGCTACAGGGAGGGAGGGAGAGAGAGAGAGAGAAAGAGAGAGAGAGATATGGAGAGAGAGAGAGGGAGAGAAAGAGAGAAAGAGAGATAGGGAGAGAGCGAGAGTCAGAGGGAGAGAGAGAGCAAAAGAGAACCACAGAAAGGGATTGAGAACAAAAAAGAGAGCAGAAAGAGAGAGCGAGAGCAAGCAGAAGAGGAAAGCGAGTGTGTGCGGGAGGAAGATAGAAAGAGAGAAAGAGAGAGGGAAAGGGTGGAGGAGGGAGAGAGAGCAAAAGAGCGAGCGCGGGTGAGAGAGAAATAGCTTGCCTCTGTGGACATGCAGCTATATAAGATGGGAAGAGGAGTGTGTGGATGCCTGAGGTGAAATACACGAGTAGCCAGGAGGAGAGAGAGAGCAAAATAAAGAACAGAGTGCAGCTCAATGAATGGATGGAGGAGTATATTAAAGAGGATAGTGATCACACTACGGTGGAACTGAGAAAGAAGACCCAATAGAGAAACAGAGACATCCATACCGTATGTACTGGCCCAGACAAAGGTTTGAGGAGAGAAGAGAGCATAACACAGCAAAGGAGAAAAGGAGAAGAGGAGTGAAGCTGTCCGAGCCTTACCTATGATGGACAGATAGGCACGGGCCTCTGCTGGACGCACGCTGCTGTCCAGTAAGGAGGACTCGCACACATAGAGCCCCACATCAGCTGAGGTGGGGTTCACTATGGTCAGCCGCCGGCCAAAGGAGCCCACGCCACTGGCCACCTCCGCCCCGTTGCGTCTCCAGGTGATGCTCAGCTTGTCCACGGGGCTTTAGGAGCAGAGGCACACGCACCATTACAGCATCTCACATGGGACGTCTCCATATACACTAAGCACTTAGGACAAACACTGGCATGCAAACATTGACATGTGCAGGACAGTGCACCCACTTACATTACATTACATTACATTACATGACATGACATTACCCAGTTACAGTACGTTACATTACATCACGGTTACATCTTGAATTTCCCCTTGGGGATCAATAAAGTATCATACCAACAGCCAATTCCGTTAATTCCGTCCACCCACAGAGACAACACAAATTATCTGTTTAGACTCAAGTTCAGAATTTAAAATAATTGTTGTTCAGTTAGTGAACATCCCCAAATCTAGCCCTGACCTTAAACTCAACTATTAATTGTCCTTGAGAGTCAACAGATGATGTGTTGATAATGTGAGCATCTGCAGATAGTCTGTGACCAGACTACAGTGTGTAAAGACACACTCTTGCAGTTCATGAGCATTACAGTAAGCAGTTTTGGCACTACAGTAAAGATGTGAACATGATTCTGATTCATCATCACTTGATGCCCTCCTCGATGGAAGGGAAGCAAATGAGAGGTCCACTTCATCATCACAGGGTACACAGACACACTCACACAGCCATTATAACTCACCCACGCACATGTATGTACACACGAAGAACCACACACACACACACACACACACACACACACACACACACACACACACAAACACACACACAGAGTACTCACCGTGCATTAGCCACGCACTCCAGCGTAGCCTCATTCACCCCTGCTACCACTGTGCTATTGCGAGGTGGAATCACAATGACTGGTGCTACTGGGTCAGCTGGAGCGTCGGAATCTGAAGCCAGAGAGGGAAATGGAGGTACACAGAGAGAGACACAGGAGAGACGGGGATATGAGCAGATAATAGCCATCTACTGCCACTGCACATACTGTACATCAGGCTTCTTGCCCCTTTCCCAAATAAAAAATCCAGATTTTTTTCTGATGAAAACCTTGATTTGTTGTGGTTTTCTACAAAAATATGCATTTTTGTTGAGATTTTTCCATCTTGTGCAGTCAAGACTTTCACTGAAATGTTACTGTAATTCTTTTCCAGACTTGTGTTAACACCTTGTACATAATCAAAAGTACATTCAAACTTTGCTTCTCCATGAAGCTCAATCAGTGTGATATTTCTGTTTGTGATCCTCAAAGTCTTTGGCCAGTAATAGTGCAGTGCGCATCTCTCCATGCCTTCTCCTCAGCCTGCCTCGTCTCTAACTCCATTTAGTCCTGTATCTGCTCAGCACAACATGAAAACATCAAGAAGGTGATGTAACACTGGACACCGTGCTGCTGCATTTCAAGAGATGCTTATTAAATATGTCAGATCACTTCCTTGGCCCAGTCCGTGCCAAGCGCAAGACATAAGCAAGACGTTGGCGGGTAGGTTTCACTTTTTTTTGTTTTTGACATGCTTTATGTCTGCCTCCCTCGGAGGGGGAATATCCTGAATAATTGATCACTTGGCAGTAGGCCCAAACTGGGTCCGCAGGGTCGCATTGCCTCCCCCTCTCTCATTTGCCTTTTATACTCAACCATTCTTCCATGAAAATGTGCTTGCTACATTTTTAAAAACGAACCAAGCCTATCTGTATTCTAATTGTAAAAAATTAAAGAGGGACTATTAAATAAGTTTCATTGGTGCAAAGAAGGGATATTAGAGAGGAGCTTAAAATATTGAAATGTTATGGAAATGAAGCTTTTTACACTGGGCTGAATGCAAGAAGCCACCCTTTGATGTTGACTTTGACAAAGGTAACCGAATAGAACTACTGCGAGACTTTGTCTACTTTTAATCTCTTTTGAAAGTTTCTGAAATACCTTGCCTAGGATGCAATATGTGAATGCTATTCGGGTTTCTGCATGACAGCTTTCTCAGTTAAATAAGCACCTAGTGAACTATGCTGAATGTGAAGTGCTCAAACACGCTTTGGCTTTTGTTAAAAGGCACTTGATTTATTCTACACAAATCCTGAAATAATGCACACTGGAAGTTTTAAGCGGCAGGTAGGCTGCAACCATACAGTCGGAGGATGTGGCAAAGAACACGGCCATTTGGATTCCAGCTCCTCTATGTCTTAAGACTCAAAGGGGTCCCATAAAGCTGGGGGGATGTGGGGCTTAAAACAGCTAGCTGAGATCACACGGATATCTATTTAGTGTCTGGCAGCAGTACAGCTCTTTGCAGCGCTGCAGCAGGTGCGGCTGCTTTTAGAAGCGCCACATTCTGGCTTTTGTGCTGTGCGCTGGAGCAGGGTGCCTGCGTGTGTGTGTGTGCGTGTGTGTGTGTGTGTGTGTGTGTGTGTGCGCTGTCTGTCTGAGGCGTGAAGAGCGTTTGGGTGTGATGCCATCATTCGAGGTGTGCCTGCCTCCCGTCTCCCAGAGCGGCGGGCTGGAAGTCGTGTCTGCCGCAACTCAGCGACTCACGTCATCCAGGATCACTCTTTGCGGCTGCCAGTAATGTGATGAAAAGCTGCCAGGGACCAGTTTAATGAAATACCAGGCCATAGGATGCTGTGCTGTGTCTGGCAACGCAGGGAGCAATGGGAAGAAAAGATTCCTTACCTCATTTTAATGCTCAACATTAAACATGTCATTTATTTATTATTATTTTTACAGATTCATCTTTTTGGAATGAGGGATTGGAGATTGGAGAAGGGGGGATGGCAAGGTCTCAGGAGACTTTTCAGCCCTTCCATTTTTCCTTTTAATCTTGGAGAATTATATCAGTGCATGAATATTAAGTTATGCTATCTTTCGAACCGTCCTCCTTGGCAGGGTCTTGCAATGTAATTGAGTTAGGTGCCTTCTCAGCCAGATAAAATAACATGCGGAGCGTTTGGCACTGGTCGTTGCTGGGGTCATTGTTCTGGACTGCTGGTAATGAGTTGATCCCTATGGCTTTGTCCTTATCGCACTCTAGAAGAATCCCTGATGAGGCCTGCCAGGAGGGAGTTTACCGTCACGCTATAAATACCCTAACAGCCGAGCGGAACAAAACATGCGAGAATATCAGCCATAATCCGCCGGCCTGCCTCTGACAAGCGCTAATCAATAGTAAGACAATTTCGCCATGTGGAACTTGTGGTTGCCAATAGCGGCAGATTAGTCACTCATTCATTATTTAACGACATAAACAGCTTATAAATAAATCATTTGGAATCATTGGAGAGAAGCACATGTCCGTGCCACCCGTTTCAGCATCAGAGGTACTGCCAGTCAAGCATTCATTTAATCGAATTCTCCAAACAGTAGTTAGGGGAATCTCTACATAAATTATAACCAGGGAGCACTTCACTGTAAAGGGTAATCATTTAAAACCAGGACAAGAAAAGATGACAGTATCTTACAGTACAATCTAACAGTATACAGTATATCAGACCAGACACGTTCTAGTGTGCTGAAGTCATTCTCACACCTAAAGTGCCACATTTCCAACATTACTTTAAGTACGTATTGGGCCAATTGGGGCCCAAAGGATATCTTACCATGTGAGCCCCGGTTCCTCTTGCTTACTATCCGGTAGCAAAGGCAAAGAAGAGAGCACAAACAGCAGCAGAGGGTAATGAACATAAAATGTAGACTACATTCATGTGATCAGACAGGAGAGAGAAACATATGTTCTTAAGTGGCTCTGGAATTACAGTATAAAGCATGAGGTATCAGGATAGTGTGTGTGACCCATACATTACACTCAAAGGGCTCTTGGATTGCAAGTGCCCTAGTTTTTTTCTCCTCAGTAAATCTGTGTCATGGCCTTAATTTAGTCTCTGTGATGAACACAAGTTAAAACAACACAAGGTAGGATTACAAGACTTGGCCACAACAAAACACACACGCACAGAGATATACAACTAAACAGCCGGCAGATTGTCAGAATAATAACAACAGAAAGACAAAGACTACAACCATGAAATATTAATTGCTCCGGGGATTGTGGAACTTCAAGGCACATGTAGGAGTTCCGTCTGAGTTCTGCTACCAGGAGGAAGACAGATGTACAGGGCTCAGGCGGAAAAAAAAAAAAGAAAAATGCAGAAATGCACCACACACAGTTGGCATTAGGTACAACAACAGGATGATGTCTGACATTGTTGTGCTTGCTCGCTCACTGTGCAAGTGCGGGGGGGGGGGGGGGGGGGGGGGGGGGGGGGGTGAAAACGAGTGACAAAGCCTGATGACCCCGGCCTTTCAAGTACGGATCCACTCAACCTCAATAACTGCGTTGTAGGGGATTCACCACTACTGATTTGTACTGATTGACAAGTTTCTCTTAGTTGTGTCTAGTGTCTATGTACAGGTTATGTACTGGTACAGTGCTGGTGCTAGCATTGCTGTTAGTGCAAGCTGTTGGCAGTGGGTGTTTCATCTATGGATGAGATGATTGATCATCCATAGATGTGCTCTTATTGCACTTCACTACAGCTGTACACAACCTGCATGTCACTGTGGAACAGGTCTCATTTGCATTTAAGTACTCATAGATGTGTGTGATGGGAGCTGGAGAACCCATCACATGGTGAAATTTCACCAACTTGATTGATGATTTTGATACCATCTTGGCAACATCCAGGGAAATTTCGCCAGAGAGGGTGCAGAAATCAAGGATTTTTGATTTCACCATGTGATGGGCTCTCTTTCAGTCAAAGCACTCTTGGCGTACACAGGGGTGTAGTGGTAAAAAATAAAGAGGTGGGTATCCATCATGCAGGCCACAACTCAGTCACCGGTAAGGCGGACCATGGTACAGTATAGTGTCCTGACCACATCGCTATAGGCTATACCATTTGATGGTACCAAGGGCATCACTCTTATAGGCCACACAATCATAAGTTCATTGTTAACTCCAGAAGGAATACATATGGTTGAAGTCTATAAAGTTCATTAAATCACAATTAAGAGGAAACAAAAATGTAGTCAGCAGTTAATGTAGTCAGTATGGCCTTATCACCATAACAAGTAAGAAATATGTGCAGGAGTCTAGTCTGAATGCTCTAGCCTACCTACACCTTTAAGCTAATTGAGCTATAGTGCACGCGTCTCTGTGCTAGCATTCTGAGGGCAAAGGAGAGGGGGTACTCCACCTCTAGCATTTCATATGCTAGCCTGGCAGAGGAAACTTGCCCAGTTATTTCTCTAAGGACTTTATTATGTCTCTACCATATGTGAAGCCATGTACTGTAGCATCATCCACAATTAGTTGTGATGACTTGGTACCCAATTGGTGAGCTAATTATGAGAAATTAAACTTTATTTCAGGCTACATCAGGAACGCGGTTGCATGTGGTTGGTTATATTATTATAGCCTAACATTAACTAGCCGACTATCAAAGGGAGCTTACCACTAGCTGCCAGAGGCTCAAATGCCAGAGAATGCATGAAATAACAACCAGTTATCTATCTGACTTTAAATCCTGAATTTTACTTGTAACATACAAAGTGACTTGCAACTTTGTGTCTGAACTCTGAAGTAACCTAATAATGTCAACGCCGTGCCTTGTTGGCATATCAAGTTCATTGAACCTCAAAAAACGTGAAGCTTTGTATTGTTTCTGGGACTCACTCACTTTGGGCTTGTTGTCGGGACTGCTTTCTGGCATCATCAGTAGGGATGCTGTCTTGACGCTACATAAATCGGTAAATATCCATTTCGAAAATTCATTCATTATCCAAACTCATTTGCATGACATGTGGTGTGATTAATCTTTGATGCTTCCAGCTGAATGCCACAAGATGATTGGTCACTGACACCATGATGCTGCGCAATATGGATAAACTGTGTAGCACAGGCCAGGTTCAGCAATATGAAACCTCCAACAGGAAACTATACATTATTGTAAAACAACACGCTTCATCTAGAACTGTCTATGAAAGGTATGCTAATGGTATGATGAGGATTTCAGAATATCCCATTTGAGACACGGAGGCCAGTTTTTGCCATTCAAAAATGGCTGTGGGTATTGTAGGCATGTGGAGCAATGTGATGTGGCCGCCGTGCGTTTAGCATAGCCGTGGGTGGCAGGTGCTGGCGAATGAGCTAGCAGAGAGGGTGGAGCATATTCCCCTGAGCATGGCAGGCAGCGGTGCGGGGCGGTGCGGTGCGGTGCGGTGCAGGGGGGCGGTCCATCGGGCTTGTCCCGCTTGTGTTCTGTCACTTGTTCTGCCAAGTGAGGCAGGGTAATACATTATGTGACTCTCTCTCTCTCTCTCTCTGTCTCGGGTCAATGCATCCTCTAGCCTGTGTGCCCCAGGGGCAGAGGTTGGCTCTCACTTCTTGTTTGGTGAGGGCGCACATAAATGCTCACAAACAGGGACAGAGTCCCTCTCCCTCAGAGCATCTCTCTCTCTCTCTCTCTCTCTGTGTGTGTGTGTGTGTGTGTGTGTGTGTGTCATATGGCTGATCCATATTCATGTTTTGTTTTGTTTATCCGCCTCCTCTCATTCTCTCTCTCTCTCTCTCCCTCTCCCTCTTTCTCTCTCTCTCGGGGCCCAGGGCTATGGAGGATGGCACAGGCAGGCCGCCTGCAAATAACAGCCTCCACCATAGCTGCCTTGCGGGGGGTGGGAGGGGGATGTGTGTGTTTGTGGGGGATATCCCTCCCCACTCCCTCCCCACCACCATGCCCCCACCTCCAGCATGAGCGCTATCCCAGCAGCGCGCTCTGCCTCTCCAGATTGGGGCTGACATGTCCACAGCGCAGGAGCTCTGGAGGATTAAAGAGCAGCGATCTATCTCTAGCCTGCGGCCAATGATCCCCCCCCCCCCACTGGCCCTGCACTTAGCCCTGCGGTCACAAACCTTAACCCTGCTGCACACTCTGGAGGAATGTCTGTAGCACAACAAACAAACGGCCACCCTTACACCCTATGCTCCAGTCCTTCTCCTTCCTCCACACATCCATTCATACTTTACGCTCCATACATCCGTTAAAAAGGGTTCTTTTGCTTCTCACCTTTGTCACAAAGGTCATGCAAGATGGGAGCGTCATGTAATGGTTGGGTGTTTGGGAAGGAGAAATCATCGGGGACTGATTTCCCTACAGTGTTCTTCTGACTGAAGACAGTGAAAAAACTGTTCACTCAGAGAACCAAAGAGCGCCCCAGAGGAAAGCTCTCTGTGTTCCAAACGTGCACTTCATTCCTCTCCCCCTCCAAAGCAGAACTCTGCTCTAGTACCATCTAGCCTACTTCAGTGTAGAAGGGGAGCAGTGGAACGGTTGCAGATACTTTCATATTTTAAGTATGTTCCACTGATAAAAAAACAGAAAGTTCAAAGTCTGAATATAGTGCACCTAGAGACAGAAGGGGAAAATGTAACCTTTGAGTCTTCACTATTTGCCTAAGTAATCCCCAAAAGATGCATATTCACAACCTTGTCTGGAAGCATACAGCATAGCATGTGTCTTTCATGACTTAAGACCTTTTCAAAAAATAATTGCACAATGATAGAAAATGATAGCAGAAATGGTCTCTTTCAGATCTAGCACTACTCAAAGCATTTACATAAAAGATTTGACACAATGTAGCAGCATACATAATGTAGGTTATTATATGTGTGCTTACATAGGGCCAAGTGGTATGGGGCCACATGCCATACTTGCTTTTTGAAACCAGCACTGGGATCTGTCCATCAAGCATTTGCACTGAGGGCATCCAATATAAATATGACACTGCTGAAAATGTCAGTATCAAGCTTAGTGTTAGTGACTAAATTAAACATGGCATTTGATATGGGAATTCTCGCTTTCCCCACTCTGCCCTAACTATAAAAAAAGACTACATATGTGCAACTTCATGCATTTGTAATTCTACCATTTGATGGGAATAGGTGAAAAAAGCGGATCTTTTTTTTTTTAGCCATTGTTGGTTCAAGGCAGTCTGTGAAATACTGCATTAGCCAAACACAGGAGACTAATGAACAATGCACAAAGAGCTAATTAAAAATGGAAACTCTAGAGGTACTTTTCTCAGGTCTGACTATCCCCCTCCCCCTATCAGCTCCCCCCCCCATCCCTCCACTCTCGTCTCTCCTCTCTCCTCTCTCCACTCTCTCTTTCTCTCCCAGTGGTGAAACTTGGGCTGCTTGGCATTCCCTCCATGTGTGCTCATCTCATCGATTGACACCTACGTTCCTTTCCTATGCAGTGGATCACCATCTGCACAATGATGCTCACAATCACAGGGGTTTCTCGCTGTCTCTCCACACAACCAAACAGATTCTAGGGGCCCTAAAGACCCCCAGTCACTGCTGCTATTGATCCCCCGCTGCCTTGACCTGCACTTCATTTACAACAAAGGTTATTTTCTACCTGCGTAGCCAGCCGTCTGCCCGACAATGTGGGAAACAGGCTGAGGATTGGGAGTCGAGGAAGACAGTCATCCTCAACAGCTTCTGACACCTGGTAACCTTTTCCGAGTGTGGTGCCAATCACCCAGCCAGGAGAGGCAGACAGCTGCCCGTAAACGCAGACTCACTCTGACATTTCACACAGACTCTAACAGTAGCCATTTGGAATGCTTTGTATGGCCTTGGTTTTTGCCCTCGCACACACACACACACACACACACACACACACACACACATAGACACACAAAGAAAGCAGAGAGAGAGAGAGAGAGAGAGAGAGAGAGAGAGAGAGATGCAAACACACGCACACACACACACACACACACACACACACACACACACACATACACACGTATAGACACACACACACACACAACATTGTGTCTGCAGATAATAAAAAGAAAGCAAACAGAGAGAGAAAGAGAGAGAGAGAGAGAGATGCAAACACACACACACACACACACACACACACACACAACATTGTGTCTGCAGATAATATGTGAGTAAAGATGTTCTCAAAAACATCCACAATGCGTGGACATGCATGAGCCCAATCTTAAATGCTCATGTACACACACACACACACACACACACACACACAAGCATACAAACATGTACACATTCCAGACAATGCTTTCCCTCCCATTTCACAGCTGCCCTTGTTTCATTAATTGCACAGCGTGGCTGGAGAGAGATTCCACACGCCAGGTGTAAGCACGTGTCTAATTGGATGTTAATACATTGCGTGTGACAAATGTACACTCAGACACAGGTGAAGAGACTCTTCCCCCGATGAAGGACTTAATCATGGCGAGGCATGGGGGAGACGGAGAGGCACGGAGGCTGGCGGGGGCTACGGGGTCACGCGCACCCATCTGCACCTCGCCCACAGATCTGTGGAGATGAGGAGCGCCGCCACTGCTTTGATGGCAGCGTAATTAGAGCCAGAGAGCTTCCTTTTAGACTTTAGCGCTGCTCAATGCAAAAAAATTGGCACCTGGCCCCGTCAAATTAAAACCAGTTCGCCAATTTGTGGCGAAATGTGTATACATAATGCAAATTAGAGCGACCACGTTGATAAAATAATGAGGACACCAACTGCTTTTTTGGACAAATTAATTAGTTGGATTAATACTCTCGATCTCTTTTTTTCTGAACAAGTGACTAAAGGAATCAGGTTGGCAAAACGGTCTGGAACATCTGAACATAACAAAAGCGCAGCCAATGGCCATCCAAAGAATGACAAAGGAGAGCCGGGCTCTCTTTCTGACTTCAGAGGGTGCAGACAGACTGCACAGCTGTGCTTCTCTGAAAGGGAAAAAAAGAAAAAAAAACTTTCCAACTTTCAACTCTTGTCATCCCGCCCTTGCTCATCAACACACATTAGTGTCTCATGCTCCTCCAGACCCAGGCTGATCAGAAGAGGCACTCCAGAAAAGCAGCATGGCCGCCCGGAATAACAATGCAAAAAGTTACATTCATGATTCATGCATCTGACTGAACCCAGGATGAAGGCTGCACGTTGTCCACAAATTCATGTGGCCCATAAAAATGAGTAACACTAGGAATCCATTGGTTTGTGCATTTCTTTACTCCCTTCATCATGACAAGCTACTTGCAATTCAATTGCTTGAGAAGAAATACACATTCTCAAAAGGATCTACCAGTCTTCACTTAAATCATGGATCCTGGGCCGAAGAAGATGCAAACACTATGCATATGTTTGATTTTCTCTTGCCAAATTGCTTGTGGAAAGAATGACCCGCACCGACTGTGAGTAAAAAGTAAGCGCTGAGGTCAGGCAAGGTGCACTGACAGGGCACCTCTAAAAACAGACCAGTAGAAGAGCCTCAAGTATTTACTGTTTCTCTCTTCTGCACTCAGCTAGAGAGAGGGAGAGGGAAAAACCCCAAAGCCCTGCTATCTCCAGCAAAAGTGAAGGTAGAAGTCAGAGAAAAGGGAGAAAAGAGAGAAACGCATATGAGAGAGAGAGAGAGAGAGACAGAGAGAGAGAGAGAGACAGAGAAATTGGAGAGTGGTGTAAGGCTGCCTGATCTCTCAGAGCTCTTGGCAATCTCAAAGGGCTTAAATGTTACACTGTGTTCTGTAGCCATGTCTTGTGTCAGGAGGGGGTTCTCTGTGCTGCTGACCTCACCAGGGAGATCATTACACTCCTCCATGTTGGCTCCAAACGAGCATGGGCGCCAGCGCCAGCCAAACGCCAGTCGGTTGGATGTTTGAAATGAAACAATGGCGTGGAGGGAGGGGGGGGGGGGGGGATTAACACAGCACGGATAGGCTCTTTCATGGCACCCACTTCCTCATGGTAACCTGAAGCAATTCTTAAGAGTGAAAAATAATAATACAGCTTGGGGTGGTGCATTTGGAACACTTTTTACATGGTAGCCACAGAGTGCCTGCAGAAACTAAGGGCCAGTTGTACAAAGACCATGGAATAAAATGAAATAAAATATAAAACAAAGGCAGGACTACGCTTGTGAAAAAGCGATTCTTTCACTAGAGTCCTCTGGTTCAGGGGAAAGGAGAAATTTTCCATTAGACAGAACACCTTTAAAATGCCACAGCTTGTTGGGCTATCTCTATGTAATTACAGAGGTGACATCTCTAAAACTTTGATAATTGCAGGGCTTGTGGGGAAATCTCCTACCTGAGATTAAATTTAGATTTACTCTGACAAACACTTTAAAGTGTAACTCGGAATTACACTCCATTGAGGTTTGTTTGATGGCAGCCAATGGAAAAGCTTTTACATGACCACACACAATAGATACCAGCTAAACACAGACACACACATGATATAGAATTGGTGTGGTAGGATTAAACAAGACAGGACTAGACTCAGTCTTCGACTCAGACAAGAGCAACCCCCCTCCTCTCTCTTTCTCTCTCTCACTCACACACACACACACACACACACACACACACACACACACACACACACACACACACACACACACACACCGAATGCAGAAGCAGTACAGAGATCTCATTAACCCTCTGTGCATAGCACAGTAGGTCTTCCATGAGCGAGTGCAGTGATTCATCATGATGGACAGAGAGGGAGAGAGGGAGAGACAGAGCGGCGAGCATGAGGCCCACTCTTGCTTTTCTCCTCCTCAGGCCTGTTTCACATCCTGTTTTCTCTCCTCTGTCATCTTCTCACGCCGCATGTCTGCTCAGGACAAGTGCGCGGGTCAAGAGAGCGGCCAGTGGCCTCCCTGAGAGGTTAACAGCCCAGCAGTCAGCCATGGCAGAGAAAGGGAGGGACAGAGACAGTAGACAGAAGTTGAGCACAAATTGCCATTAGTGAGAGACAGGATGTGGGGGAAAGACAGAGAGGGAGTAGTGGACTGAGCTATAATGAAGCCAGATAGAGTTTTGGTACAAAAACAGCTTAGTGCATTCCTAAAAAGCATACAGAAACCCTGTAGAAACTGCTCATTAAAAACATACCTCCAACTGTTACAAGCTGCTTCATAGTGCTGCTTTAACAGTAGAAGTAAAATGTGGTGTGTTGGTGGTGAAATCCAGGTTGTGTATGAAGCAGGAACTGATCATCTATTTTCCCATTTGTCTCACCTGTTCAGGACGTTCCTCAAGCAGGAGGACTGCGCCGACATGCTGGACTTCTGGCTTGCCTGCAGCGGCTTCCGCAAGCTGGAGGCCAGCGATGGCAACGACCAGAAGAAGCTCAAGCGGGCCAAGGCCATCTAGCGCAAGTACATCCTGGACAACAACGGGATCCTGCTGCAGCAGATCGATTAGGACAGCGCATGACCTTCACTTGGCTGGAGGGCAGTGCCTTACCCACAACCCAGAGCCAAAGTGTAGGGGACTCCACAGTAGTAAGTGGCAGGCAGCAACAGCCACTTCTGAGGTGGCCTTGCCGGACTTCCTGCTGAACTGCTGACTACACGGCCACTCTCTCGGCAGGGAGCGGCCTGAGGTAAAACACACTCACACACACTGACGTCCACTTGCTCTCTCCTCTCACTTTAAAAATACTTGGCAGAAAAAGAAAAAAGGGGAAAAAAGACCAGGCCCTGCACTTTTTTAACGACCACACAGGAAAATAAAAGGTAGGGATGAAGAGAGAGAGAGGAGGGAAAAAACAGTCACCTTTCTCTTCAAAGTGATCCCCAGGTCCCAGCAGGTAAATTAGAACCGTGGGTGAGCTGTTTGTCAAGCAAGGCGCGCAGACTCACAGCCATTTAAGGGATGTTTGAGTAGCAGTAGCAGTAGTAGGAGTAGGAGTAGGAGTGAGTGAGTGAGAAATCACTACACCATGCAGTCTTGGTGGCTCAGCAGCACTTCCCATAGACACTCCCATGGGGGCCACTGTTCACCCGACTCTGTCACTCTGAGGACACAAATCGCTTCATGCTACCTGCCATTGCTAACGTGTCTCTCCCCCCACCCCCCCCCCCCCCCACACACACACACATATGGTTGTTAATGTTGCCTAAATGGCAAGAGCCAACATCCTGGTGCTGTCGGCCACATCCAAATGCCGTGGCAGAGGGCTAAATCGCTCCATGTGATGGCTGCCAACCCGTGCAGCCTAATGTGACAAATTCCTTAATGTCTCTCTTTTAACAGATGCAAGGTAAATGGGACACCTTATTTGCCATTAACATTTTTCAGCTGGCAGAACTGAGAGAGAAAAACCAGCACAGTCGCCATCCAACAAATCCATTTCCTACCAGATAGCAGCCCAGCATTTTTTTGGAGTCTTTATTGTTGAACTAGCCCTGGGATGGAATCGAACAGCAAAGACCAATAATATTACAGTAAGTGCTTCTTTATAGTCAAAACATTACCATCCATTGTTCAGATAGCATTGCGAAATGGCTTTGAGCAATTCGCTCGCAAGGTAATTTAGACAGACAGATACCAAAGGGGATCTGAGCTGCCCCCAGATGAATACAAAGTGGAATAAAAAGCATCAAAGTTAGGAGGTGTGGTTTGGAACCTTCAATTTATTAGAATGCCTCCATTTATTTTAAAGTTTCTGTGGAAGTTCTCTCTCTCTCTCTTTCTGTGTGTGTGTGTGTGTGTGTGTACTGGGTGAGTGTGCGTGTGTGTGTGTGTGTGTGTGTGTGTGTGTGTGTGTGTGTGTGTGTGTGTGTAAATATGTGCGTTTGAGAGAGTGAGAGAGGGAGAGACAGAAAGGGGTAGAGAGGGGTGGAAACTGTGTATTGGCATTGACTCTAAGGCGTTCCTTTTTCTGACAAAGTGCATTAATCAGGAACCTGTCAGCCGAAGGTTCAATTTGCATTAATAAGATGTGTGAAGTACAGGGAGATGCAAAGCTCAAAGGATACACTGCAGTAATTAACACTGATATCTGAAATGCCACCAAGATGCTTTTCATGTGGAAGCGCTTATTTGGCAAACAAAAATGTGTTTACATACATAAAGCAAAAATAGTAAAATACTGCACTAATTTGACATCTGCACTATTTTGTCATAGAATTATCAATCAACTTAAAGAAGCATACCTAAATGACTTTCAAGGTGAATCATTAGAAATAAATAACCTGCGAGCAACCTTAACATTTAATGTATTTAAATGCACTTTACACAAACACGGCACATAACCTTTGATTATCTCAGAAGCTTAGAGGACAAGATTGCAGCAGTAGCAGCATGGGTTTTGTATGATTAATATAGGTTGCTCCAGATCCCCTCACTCCCAGTAGTGTAATCATTCCAGTCTGTCTGTCTGCCCGCATTGGTCGGAGCTATTTCTCATTTTCATACAATGTTGTAGAGGAGTCACCATATCTTGTTGGTCCTTTAGGCTGATCTGGATCTGACAATATAGGGTGAGGGTCTGCAGGCACCTGACTGCTTTAATTCCCACAGGCATTCCCAGGCCAATCACCAATATGCAGGTCCAGTCTTTTGAAAAGAACACAGCCTCAGGTCATTTACCAAAAGGTCCTGCTGTATGGCCTCAGCCTTGCCACAGACAAGCTACTGAGTGGACGTCAACACCTTCACCGGTTTCATTCCACATGACTTGTAATATGAGATGAGAACCCATGACCTTATTCAGATGCCACAGCAGGGCTCACTGGTTGCTGATGCTGATGTCTAAGACAGGGCCCTGATGCAATCCCAGCTCCATATTGCAATGTCAGAAGGAGGAGACAAAAGACAATTGTTCTTTTCTTTCACGTCGATGGCAGACACTTTGTGGCGCCCCACCTGTAAATGGGTGTGCTGAGGCTGAATAAAAATAGGAGGCTGTCGTGTCTTCAAAGCGCATCATGCTACTTGCTTCATTCTTTATAAACAGCAATGCAAGCACAATGAGGGAAACTGTAAAAACGTGGCCAGTGCTTTAAGCAATGATGAACCCTTTCACTGAGGAGAAATGTGCTGTGTTTGTGTAAGATGGGGAAACCATGGCAAAGTTAAGGATCGTTCACATCAGGAACGATAACGATAAAGATAACTGTAACGCTAAAAGCGTCCCTGACCAACGATAAGGATAGTCTCTCTATGTGTTGATGAATTTGATGGCTAAAATTGGATGGATTCTGTTTGGCTGTCAGCTTTTTATCGTTCTCCAAATTGCTTTGAAAGGGATGCCCAATAGTATCGTTCTTCATGCTATTATTATTTGTCGTTTATGTGTGGATGTAGTCATTCAGATTAGGTAGAATGATACTTTTTTGCCGTTGATGTTATAGTTATGATCCTTGGTCTAAACAGCTCTTTACAGTGATATTTTGTAACATTTATGTGGTATTGCCAATGGACTGATTTGTCACTTTGATGGCACATTTGATGTATGACAAATAGCTTAACGCTGTTTTCTGATCTTTTTTTAGCTGTAAAGTTACTGCGCTGTCAATATCTTGTACCATAGATGCAACAGCGTAATCTAAATGTCTAGCTTCTGTAGCGACAGGCTTTTTGTTGTAAACAAAGTCAACCGAAGCGCACTAAGGTGACGATGATAGAATAGGCACCATTGCTTATGTGTCCATTATCGTATAAAGTCCACCCAGACAATTTGATTGGTGCGGTCGGTTTGAACTGCTCTGGTTCGGGCATAGTTGCGTCTCACTATATATATGTACAAACATTTAATGCAATCAGTAGAATATTAGACATCTCAGCTGTTGGATCTTTCAGCATGCAGTTGAATTTACACAATGCACAAAGCGTTCACTGCACAAAATCATCACTGTACTTGTGTGCCTTGTTCAACCTCATTTACATGAAACACACATTTTGTTGTGATTGACAATATTCCTGCACATTCCACCAGCATACACAAACACAGTCCTATTATATGAGGAGCCTTTTAGTATGCCTTTTAGTGCATTGTTAGATGTATAGGAATGCAAAATAACTACGCTGTTTACAACCAGCCTCAACACCTTATAGGGGACCGAAATAATGTTTGACAGATGTTCATAGTAGTCATACACACACACACACACACACACACACACACACACACAGAGAGAGAGGGAGCGCAAAAAAAACCCTAAATCTGTTTGATTTCTTAGTACTGTAATATAGACTTGGTTTGATTCGTATTGACCTGAGACTTCTCTCACTATGTCTCCCAGAAGCACATGTAATTTTTGGTCAGACTGACCGAGCCTGTAAGCCTTCACATCCCCATGCTCATTAATAGATTTCACGCATTTAATTTCCTGGTGTTATCAAAGCATTAAGATCCCCAGCCCCAAAAGTTTATGCATATTATATCCCCAAGCGCTACATTATCAAATAGTTCCTCCGGCCAACATTCCTGGGCTGGGATTCTAATTTAAACTAATATCTCGTGGGCACACAGTGGGAGCCACTGGGCTGGCCATTAAAAATGCAGCTTTTTCCTCAGCGCTGGGGCCTCACTCGCCACCACTTCCAGAGAGCACTGCTAGTTCAGTGCAGTCTCCACATCCATTTCATTAACACATATACCGTATATTTAAAAAGCATGCATCCTTGTGTACATATTTCATGGGTTCTTTTATTCCAGTGTTTCCTGAAAAGCATTTTAACCCTTTCATGCACGCATTATGAAAAAAAGTGTCTAGATTTTTTTAGTATTGATTTTAGTACTCTATATGAGCCCAATATTGAAAATCAGTTGGAATTTTTAAAAAATATGCTTTTATATAGAAGTTATGTTATTGTCCACGTATGTGGACAGTGCGCAACAAAGGGGTAAAAAAGGATAAAATGTAATGACAGAAAATGTGGAAACTATGGCCCTCTACTTCCTCCATACTACCCACCCAGCCCTCTACTACCCCCATACTACCCACCCACCTCTCTACTACCTCCATACTACCCGCCCAACCCCTCTACTACCCCCATTATTGCTCACCGACCCTCACCCACCCCTCTACTACCCCCATATTACCCACTTCTACTACCACCACTACCCAACCACCCCTCTACTACATCCATACTACCCACCCCTCTACTACTAATCCACCCACACCTCTAGTACTCTCATACCCACCCCTCTACTACCCACCCAACCCTCTATTACCCCCATATTACCATACCACCTTGGCATTACCACATGTAATTAGGTCATTACTTATAAATATGTTTACCAAATGTTTGTGTCTTTGTAATTTAAAGCAATTAAAATCATATTTGAAAAAAAAAAAAAAAAAAAAGTCCTAGTTACAAAATCTCATTTTTGGCCATTTAACTCCTCTGTTGCGCAACGTCCACATACGTGGACAGTTGCTTGTTAGGGTCTACAAACTCCATTTTACATCCGATTTAATTTCTGAAAACATAGAGTTGTTCAACACACTCTCCTGTACAGCATAATATTTTTTTTTACATGATTTTGCCTTCTTGAGTACTAGCTTTTTACAGATATGCCTGGAGCATTCAGCATATGGCCATTACTGTCACTCATGTTGAATTGATGATGTCATCAAGCAGTCAACATTCCAAATATAAGATGATACATATTGTTAATATATTGCCAAGGACCTTCTAAAACTGCCCTGAAGTGGATTGGTGTATATCAACATGATAAATAAGTAGAAAACAGAGTTAAAGTTACTGTCCACGCATGTGGACGTTGCGCATGAAAGGGTTAATGTACTCCGCATGTGGTGTTGTAGACTACTGATTAGCCAAAGGAAGTGCTTGTGGAACATCTCATTTCAATGAGTTGTGAAGGGATTAAGGTGTGAAAGAGACATTTTAATGCTGTGTAAGGTTTTAGCAAGTACCCACGGCATCATGGTATGTTCAATATTGAAAATGATATTCGCTGAGGCAGGGACACGAAAAGCCGGAGATAAAGAGGTAAGAGTTCCGCTCAAGAGACCCACTTCTGGGGGGAGTTAAAAAAAATGATAAGGCACCCTGTTGCGGTCCACTCCAGGAAGGCCAACAAGAAAGAATCCCCATGAATTGAGTGGTGTCGCCCAGCAAAGGAGGGGCACACGGAGCTCTGGTCTGGCCAAAGCAGGGGCACATGGAGCTCTGGTCTGGCCAAAGGAGGGGCACACGGAGCTCTGGTCTGGCCAAAGCCTCCTGCTGTCTCCTTGCTGAGCGCCACCTCCAGCCAGTGCCACCCACCTCTTGGCATGTGTGTGCATGGCGCCTTTGCGTACGCAAGCAAGCTACCCTATTGCCATCCAACCCCAACACACTACAGTGAAGCACAACCCTGTTGTGGGTAGAGCAGGCAGACGAGAAAGGCAAAGATGCTTTGAGGCACGCCACGTGGCGCCTTCAGCTTTGAATAGGGAGGTGAAAAAGAAATGGTGTGTTTGGCTGGGGGGTGTGTGTGTGTGTGTGTGTGTGTGGGGGGGGGGGGGGTGGTAGGAGGCAGAGAAAAGAAAAGTCTGGATGTTTATTTTTACATCACAATCATGAGGGCCGCTTTTGGGTCTGCAAAAATACTCCTGAGTTGTGGCTCTGCCTGAGAAATGAGTTGATTTCCATGCCATGCTCTGTACTGCTGAGGGGGTGTCGATTCCACTTTTACTTTACTAGAATTCCATTCCTGCCTGACCTAGTTACAGACTAATGAACGCCGTGTATAAACATGTTGTACAAATGTGCAATATTCTGTGTAAATGCTCATTTTTTCTCCCATTCACAACCCCCAACCATTAAATAACATTTGTCGCTATTTGCCAAACACAAAATGAAATCTGTGTCGAAGTGTGGCCACACAGAAGCCAACTGACTAATGACAACACCTGAGGTATTTGCGGTCTGAAAATATGTTGCATATTTTACACTTGGCATGCTTACAATTGCTCAATAATTGATGTTGATGATGATATCCATCCAACACCCAGTAGTGTTACACAAATTGCATACATAACTTGCATGCAAACAAGTAACCTTTGGTCTCAGGTCTGTGCAAAGATGTGAGCATTTAATCTGTGCCAGCAGCAGGCTGTAATCATTCCACTCACTGATGCAGAAGTGAACTGGATAGGTAAATCACACCAATGCATACATGCAGCACAGTGGCATATTTACCATTAAATCCAGGTTGATTAGCAAAGAATGGCAAATACATTCTAATACAAATCTGCACTTTACACACTTAGAGACAGGGCTCATGACAAGAGAGTGCTAAAACAATACTTAAGTATACATATGAACCCCTTTTCCCTCAACATGAGGGTACTATTTTAGTCCATTTTCACCATTACCCTATGCAAACTATTCTAATGGCAATGTGATAAGCCTAAGAACAAGAAAGAGGCGGCCAGTGCTGGCGTGATAACAGATTTGTGATTTGGTCCTCGGTAATTGAGTGTGTTATCATCTTAAAAGGTTCAGAGTACCGCTAAACCTATAAACATCTACTATCTTGAGAGCTGACAGACAGCTTATTATTTATCTGTCAGGTACGTTCAAAAGGCACAGGATGTGACTGCCTGGCAGAGGCTAGGCAAGAAGAAACAAGATTTTCCGGGGGCACGGGTCGTGCAGCCCAGCCAAATCACCGGCTGCCGCTTCTTATCAATCTCTCTCCAAATTACAGGTGACAAGTTATCAGATCTAAGATATTACAAACTAAACACAATCCCCAGGAGACCTATTTGTTTAAGATATAGCCAATTAAATGCAGTGGGGGAGTGTCAGGGATGAGACTCTCACTATAACATCCGAGCTAATTTCACATCCCTGATGAAAATCAAATGAGGGAAGGGGCTAAGGAGAAAATCGAGCAGGGATACCAGTAATGATAACAATAACCGTCAGAAACAAGACCGGATGAGGCCGGGGAAAAGGTGCTGCCTGTAAGAAAAATAAATAAATAAAATAGATAAAATATACAGCCCATGCTTTAATCATCTTTAGTCCTCTGGGCCTGCTTTGGGCACCGGAAACCATCTTTTGTTTGACTGTAATCTGCCAGCAGGAAGAGCATAATAAAAATTGATGGCCATGTTCATTAAATCCTAACGACACAATCCTCAACACATTCCACAGAGTGTGCGCGTCATCCTCTCCCTCCTCTCTGGCTAACGCTGCTCGTGCTCTGAGACCCAGGGCTGTGCTGGAGCCCCCGGGTAACCCGGGACCTCTGTGACATTCCACAGACACAGCTTGACAGCGGCACAGATGAGAAGGAGTGTCGCTTGTAATCCAGCAGGCCCCTCTCCAGCAGAACTGGACAAATGGACAACCGGTCCAGTTGGGCCTCATGCAGCAACATTCTCTTCATTTAGTCTAGTTCTGCATGTTCCCTTCTCAACTCCAGGTGCAGCAAATGCTATTAATCATCCAAATTAGCTCTCACCCTGCTGTGCTGAATGCTCGATCACACTTGATTGTAAATTGGAAGTGAATAGATAATTGTCATTAACACCGGTAACCCTTCCTAAACCCTATATAAAGACAGGTGTCTTTATATAGTGTATTTATGTTGATAAAAGTTCTCTCAACCACTCATATCATTTTCCCTGAGAGAAGGGCTTGAGTAAGCAAACTTTAGTAGATCCCAACATTCAGAGGGTACAAGCAGTAAAGAAGTGAGAACAAATTGTTGACAAATGGGAGCTGAAGGTGTACTGTTTACCTCTGTGTATCGCGATGTACTCCCCCATACAGAGACAAACATTAACATAAACAGTGTTTCCAATAGGGAGTAGGCGGAGGATAAGATCGAATATTTCAAAGCTGATCTGTTGCATTAGAATCCATACCATGGTATACAGCTTTTTAAACATTATGTAAGGAGCAGACACATACGAAAAGTGTAAAAAATAAATCTTCTGGGATTCCAGATAGGGAGGCAGTCAATGGAAACACCACATACATTTTTCATAAGCGACATATCAGCATGCTTCTACACTTCATACATTTTTCCATCTGTATTTGTGATATACAATCTTCAGACAAACCAAAAGCGCATCGACCCATTCTGATAAGGTCTGATTAGCCAAGTCCAAACCCAAGTAGAACTGGAGAGCGCTGCTGCATGTTGAGTGGGACGCATATGCTGAGCTCACAGAACCAGATCTCATCTTCCCTCACCACGTCTCTCAATCAGCCCGTGGAGAGAGAAAAGGCGCGAGAAGCAGACAGAGAACCACAAAGGGAGGGTCACTGCTTTCTATAATTCCCCTGGACTGCATTTTTCATGGGGGTAATTATTTTCAAATTAATGTACTACAATAGTTTGCCTGAATTCATTAGGTATGGATTAAAGTGTTATATTTCAAGTCACCATGTCACCCAGGTGTATGGTAAATCAATTTCTCACTAATGTGTGTGGCTTTCGTTGAAGTAGTATTTCCTTAGCTTGCCTCTGAAATGGGCCGGAAGCTACTCCATCTCCATCCTACTAGCATTATGTAACGACAAATGTCAGCCGAGAAAAGAACGAGGGAGGGAAAAAAACAAATCTAAGAAAATGTGAGCATCCTCTGTTGCCTCAGGGAGAACGAGAAAAGAGCATATACATCCCTCAAAGTGCCTGCAGTATTTTAAAATGCATGATGATTATTTCAGCCTAGCCGAATGAAACAGAACCCCCACACACGCTTGCTCCTAAATGATGTCATTAGTAACGGCAAATAATGACTGAGCTGGTTAGTCGAAGCCTATTTCCCTTCAAATAAATCAGGGGCCCCCTCCAAATGCTGCCAACACTGCGCCTTGCCAGAGAATACCACGCCACACTCCCATTTAAACAAATGGCCCTAATCAAGAGCCTATATCCTTGCATTTCAAAGAGAAACACAGACCAATGCATCACAAACAGCAGAAGACGTCTCTTTTTGACAGCCCCTGCCTCGGAGCAGCGCTAAAAAAAGTTTGAGTTAGGCCAGCCATCTTCCCTCTTGTCTCTGCTCATTACGTGCCTCCAGCAGCAGCAGCAGCCGCAGTAGCCGCAGCACCTTCCATATCCACCCCCCCCCCCCCCCCCCCTTCATTTTGTGCAGAGTTATCAGTCTTAATCAAGGGCCACCTTGGCAACCTTTCTTAACTGGGATGACCTTTGCGGCGGGTGTGCTGAGTGATAATGGAAGTGGGAGCGCTCGGCGCCCGGGGGACACGGCTCCAAATAAGATCCCCTGTCACATCTGACAAACCGCCTCGGCCCGCTAACAATAACTCACCGCTGATTGGCCAGCTACATCGCCTGGAAAAAAGTTTGCGGAAGACAGGAAAAAGCCCTAAGATACAGCCGGTCAGTAAGGTGCCCTGAGAGCTGGAGAGAGCTGAGTAAATATGGGGAATGAGATCGGTGACAGGACCCAGCTCCATGATGCTGAAGCTCTTACTCAAAGGAGCCTGATGGCAAACTGCAAATCTTGGCATTCAGTAGAGCTGTAAAGCTGTTCCTGAGTCAGTTCAGTATAGGCCAGTACACGCTGCATCCTGCTGTCTGACTAAATGAGTGGTGCACTGTGTGTGTGTGTGCGCTGAGGGAGGCCGTATGAAATTGATGTTGTATTTTCTACATGGCGTGGGGAGCATGTAGTTATGGGGAAGTATTAATGCTGAAGGGGGTGCCATGATGAAGAAACACACAGTTCAGCACAATTACCCCTCTAATGCCATTGGAATTCTCCGCTGGGCAGGGAAATTAATCTGCTCAGGCCCATTTCTGCTGGGAAAGAGAGATTCTGCAGCGCACTGAGAAGGTAATGTATATTATGGCCACACATGCAGGTGGGCACCGTGCACATGGACCTGCCTGCACAGACACACCACACAGGGCGGTACTGCATGTGTGCATTTAGACACATGAAGGGATGCATATGCACACACACACACAGATATGTACAGGACTTGTGCTGTACAGTATGTGTGCACTTACACGCATGAAAGGACGCAAGTGCACACTAACATCCACGCACACACCCACACAAACACTCAAACACTTATAGTAATGTATGCATAACTTTTCACACATGAAAGGATGCACACCCACGTGCACACCCACCCATCCACACACACACACACACACACACACACACACACACACACACACACACACACTTGATAATAATGTATGTTTTTAAACACATGAAAGGATGCACGCACACACACACACACACGCGCACACACACACACACACACACACACACACACACACACACTTGATAATAATGTATGTTTTTAAACACATGAAAGGATGCAAGCACACACACACACACACACACACACACACACACACACACAACCAAACTCATTAAGTTGAACACGATAGCCCTGTATCTGTATTCTGTTCAACAACTCAATACTCATCATTTGATGTGATAGTGTGAAATCATGTGGTCTCAAAAGGGAAAAGGAAATCAATACCCAGACTCCCCTTAAAAGCCTTTCATTTTGCTTCAGCTAAATAAGACCCATTCATTTGGATATTAAAAACTCATTCCCATTTAAACAATCCATGCACACAGCTGAGTGAGGCACGCTTTCTCCAGAAACTCTGCATTTCTCTTCTGTGCGTTTGATCTGCAGCGTTCTTTATGTTCACGGAATTACGCTCGAGCTCACAGCCACATCACTAGAAAAGCATTCCCCGATTATCAACAGGCCTTTCTGGTATTAATTACTGTGGCTGGCCTTTGTTCATGCTTTGTGCAATCATGGAGACTTGTCTTTACAGGCCGCTCTGGCCAGAAAGAGCCACCCTGGCACTCACTTTGCCCAAGGTGTGCCAGCAGTCAAGAGCAGTCAGAATAATACCAGAGAGATGAGGATGCAAGTCAGCACACCACCATGTAACGCAATCTATCCATACAACAATGTCTGGGGACCTACAGTACAGTCCTCACACACAGCACCCACAGTGGGGGAAAGGGTAAACAACTGGTCAGGTTGGTAGACAGAGAGTCCCATCCAGCTCACTCCAGCAGCAGCATCTCCTCTAGGCATGGTGCCACAGAACACAAGCCCTGTGTGTCCATTCAGCAGTGACTGGCTGACACACAGAGCACTGCTCTCTTTAGCTGTGCTGAAGATAAAGGTGTACTGGTGTCCGTGGCTTTTGTGCACAAAGATACAGAGCCTTGATATCTCTGCATGCTGGCTATGGATGTAGTGCTGAGTAATGTAGGTGGGAGGTAGTGGCACTACAGCTTACACAGGGCTCTAGCAGGACTGGCCTACACTGTACTGTATGTGGATGTGCTCCCCATGTCTGTGAGGTGAGAACAGCACTGTGTGTGTGTGTAGCGTGCCTACGGGGATGAAGTAGTGCTATCTGCATGGGTAATGAGAGCAGTGCAGCCAGGTCGTGCCTGTAGCCTTACCTGCTACTGTCAGGTAAATGGATGGGCTCGTCTTGTTCTCGCCGTTCTTCTCATTAACGGCCTGGACGTAGTAGCTCCCCGTATCGGCCGCCGCCGTGGCCAGCACCACCAGCTGATTCTCCTGGGTTATGGCTCTGTGGGGACGAGCACAGGACAGGAGAATAAGGCACTGCTCAAACATTATTGCTGATTAACCCAGCCCCCCCAGATTGATTTCTGTTCAAACAGAAAAAGAGAGATAGACAGAGAGAGAGAGAGAGAGAGAGAAATCGAGAGACAGAAACAGAGAGAGAAAGAAAAGAAAGAGAGAAAGAAATGAAGCGATCCTGCATTCAGTAGGAACAGAGAGCAGTTCATGCATGGCACAAACATCACCCCCTCCCCCCCGCCGTGCGATTGGGTATTGGGTTTTAAGAGGGCAGCCCCGACTGTGCAGGCATTTCATGGGGCCTGAGCAGATTTAAATGCACCAGATCTCTCTATTGGATAGTGGTGAGGAATCGACGGCTGGCTGCACCCTTTCCCTCAAATGGTAAACTATTTGTTTGTTTCCAGTAGCACTACTTGGCTTACAAACAGTGATTTAGCCAGAGGTCAGAACTGGCTAGCCGACTAAAAAAAGAAAAACCTGGAGGTAAAATGTGCGAGGAAAAAGCTGAAGAGATACGCAGAAGCTCATGCTTGGTGCCAGGCTCAGGAGGAGGTTTATGTTGGTCCAGGGTCCTAGTTATCTGGGGAAAAGTAAAGCCAAATAAATCAAGTGGGGTGGCTAGTTTGTGGTGGAGCAATGTGCTGTATGAGTTTTCTGATCTACAGTATGAGAATATTCCATACTAAAAATACAGTATGCTGTAAATATATGGGCACTACTCATTCCCAAGAAGAAGCAGCTTAAACCCAGGTAAACCCAGGTAAACCCAGCCTGATCTGCCGCTGGGGATTTGGATTTCCCCCTGCAGCTCAGGCTGGAGACCTGCACATCTATGTCTCCTTCGTGTCTTAAAACCTGAACTATCCCTTTAAGGCGCACCCGGATCGTTGGTCTGATTGGTTAAAGGACTATCCAAATGCGTACAGAGTCATTTGAACTACTGTATACCCATTGATCACGCCTCTTGTGCAGTAGAAATAATGAAGTGCAGACTCCCCAGACTAATGTTCAATCTTAAAAGATCGAGCTTAGTATGGTGATAGCCAGACTAGTTTAACCCTCTAATAACAACTTGTTTGCTTGGCTAAAGCAAGAAGCAAGAACTGGACTGGAAGCTAATCGTCATGGGGAAATCACAGTCTAATTTAGGGCCAGAGGCTCATCACTGTATTCATCACTGTCTTTGATACCTCACATCTTCATGTGGGCTGAATTAGGCGGTTTTGCCTTTTTCTTTTTCGCCGTTTTTAGTTTTTTGAGAGAGATGAAAGGGGGTCGAGCTGAGCCTATCTTCTACAGTAACAGCGACTCATCACAGAGTACTCTTTCTTTCTCTCTCTCTCTCTAACGGCCCACACTCTCTTTTGTCTCCTCATGATTAATTGATGCCATCCTCAATTCCACATCAGTGTGCGCGCCTCGCCTCTGGCTTTGACTGGTGCCTGGAGTGGAGCTAGAGAGAGTCGCGCTCCAGTCATTCAGGAGACGCCAAGACGCTTCTCAAACCAGCCATGTGCATTTCAAATCAAATCTACCTGTGGTTACTGCTTTTTACCTGAAATGTAGTAAAGAAAAGACTGAATCACAATAAAATCACCCCCCCCCCCACCCCAACAAACACTGCAAGTTCAAGACAGGTCACATTTCTCAACAAACAAAAAAAAGACGCAAGCACACACACAAAACCTTGCTCTTTCAATTTGTCCCTTTTTTCATTCTTCTTTTTTCCCTTTCTTTTCAGGCAAACAGCACCAGGCTTGTAATTAAAGTTTGCTTCAAGTCTGCTCACCGCTCCCCTTTCCCTATTCCATGATTAAGTGTGGATTAACATAAAGAGATCCATCAAAAGCCCAGGGACTGGGGGGTGGGGAGAGGTGCGGTGGCGGCGGTGTGTTGGTGTGCGGGGCCCGTGGCTGCCGCTGCGCTGCGCTGCGCTGGCGTGTGGAGGCTGAGGGATGGCGTCGGCTGGACGGCTGATGAGGATGCATTACGCTCCCGTCCGCACGCTTGACACCTGGCTGGAGACGCAGTCGGGCGAAGCGTGCGCGAGATGGCGGGCTGGGCGGGGCTCTGCGGCGGGGAAATAAAGGCACCCTTCACAGGTGTCACCGGCATCTCTGCAAAGGTCAGCGCGGCCTACCTTGATGGACTTTTAATTAATAAATATGCAGGGGCCAGCATGGCTTGGCAAGCCTCCAAATTGATGTGTATATAAACAGCTAACTCTTGCAATGATTTAACAGCCTTAATAGCAAAGGTGTTATGTGTGTGTGTGTGTGTGTGTGTGTGTGTGTGTGTGTTTAAGAGAGAGAGTGAGTGTGTGTGTGTGTGTGTGTGTGTGTGTGTGTGTGTGTGCCTGCACTCTATTTACTGCTCTCTATGTTGCTTTGCCAAGGGGTGTTTGCTTTGTCTGTGCACCACAGAGGTAGCTTTTACCTGACTGGCGTGTGTGTATTTGTGTGTTGCTTCTTTAGGAGGAGGAAGAATCAATGTAAGCTGCATATGAGGTGATTTTATGATTAGTTGAGCTAGTTTGGATTCCATTGCAATCCCCCAGATGAATGGCCAGTGCCAGGGGCTGGGTAAACAAAGCAGCGGTGGGAGAGATAATGGCCAGCCTTGTTTTCCATCCCCCAGGACCCACTAGGCCTTTGATTTCCACCCAAGAGTTATTACACATGCAGCTCCTGGGACCTGACGTGAAATGTTAATCCACTTAGGAGAGGTGCCATCGAGACACAGGTAATCTAAATATTCAAAGAGAGTATAGAGTGATGGACGAAGGGGAGGAGTGGAGTGTGTTTGGGTTGTTGGTGTGTCTGTGTGTGTGTGTGTGTGTGTATGTGTGTGTGTGGGGGTGGTGGTGGTGGCTGTGTGTAGGGTGTGGACAAGGCCACCCTTGTACCTGCTGAAATCCATCGCCTCAGGAGGCCTCGTTATGATGTCCACCCACCCTATCATCCATCCTCTCTGGACGAACATTGGCACAAAGTGGACTTTGATGCTACTCCAGCGCTAAAAACATCAATACTTGTATCAATATTACATTATGAGCTTTTTAGATATCGGACTAAAACAGAAGAAGAAGAAAAAATCAGAGAGCTTATTGAAAACATGTTTTGAAGCCAGGCTCTGGGTTTCAAATGAATCACACCTCATATGAGGGGCGATGGGGGAGCATTTACCCTGTTTGCCTGTTCAGCTGGAGAGGCCCATTTGTATGCAGTTTATTATGGGGGAGGTGTGTGTGTGTGTGTGTGTGTGTGTGTGAGAGAGAGGGTGGGGGGGATTCCCACCTGGGGACATTAAACATTATGAAAGTCCATGATGCTCAGAAATGCAAGCACTGCCGAGAGGGCCTCAATATGTAATCCTCGCAGGCGTCGGACAACAGCTCCTGAGATATTACATTAATCAACACCACGCGCACCTGCACTCCAAACCAAGTGTGTGTGTGTGTGTGTGTGCGTGCGCAATGGGGTGGGGGGGATTCAGAGAATATTTGTTTTCATTTACTGCTAGAGATTACACTATCAAAAGCAGGCTTAGTGGCCCTGCAATGTATGACATAGTAATTAAAATGTCAGCGCACTCTCTGCTCTGCTCGGCTCTGCTCTGCCATGGCTTCTGCAGGGGGCCCAGCTGAGTGGATCTCTCTGTCAGCATGGTTTGATTGATGAAGCTCATAGTCAGGCTATGCCAGTGTGGCACAATGCAGGGGTTACTGTTAATGATGCTCTGGGAGGCAATGTCCTCCACAGTCAAATGAAGAAATGCCTTACAGTATGTCAAAAGACAATGGGAGACTTTGGGCAAGGCCACACACAGGACGCTGGGAACATATCACCTAGCTATCTGTTCTCCTTCAGCCAGCATAATCTACTGTAGTTACTTAATGCTCTTTCTGACCAGCTGAATTAAGTGGAGTGTGCATGTTCAGCCATTCTTGTGACCAAGTAAATACAGCACGTCCATTGCATTAAGTCGACAGGTCATTTAACATTTCAGCTCCATCCTCATAGAATGCGGACACTGGCACAAGCCGCTTTAGTACAACTTGTAGTGTGCAAACAAAGTGCACATATTCATTTGGACAAATTCATCATAATACAAATGTGCAATTTGTCATTCTGGGAATTGATGCAGGAAGGTCATCTTATTCTACTCTACTAAATGTTTCAATACAGTTCAGATGAACAACTGATAATACCATATTAGACTGATTGCATGGCTGCTTTAATATGACAGTTCTACTAAAGACAATGAATTCATCTATTTATAATCAGGGCTTAAAACATGCAAATATCGTTTTTTTGCACCGTTGAGAATTTTTGAAAATATACTTCTCTTTTTCCCAACGAAAATCATTTAGATTTCATTTGTCATTCGAACAATCAGTGCATCAGACTGTGCTCTCCATAATTATAATCCTGTCTCTCTGAAATGCTACGAATTGTGTGGGGTGAAGAGAGGTGGAGCTGCCCAACCTGCATGAGCCTCACCTAGGTCTCATCAGCAATCACAAAGCTCTGACTGGATTGGCACATCAGCCCAACTGGACTTCCACAGGCACATTGTGAATGTGTTGAGTGCACTTGAAGCACTGAAGTGTGTAACTAACTACAACTGTGGAATATCTAAGCTTCCCTTCTGTCTAAGAGAGGAGACAAGACACTTGCCGGAGGCAGAGCAAACAGTACCACATCAGGGCAGTTTTTTTCTGTTGTTTAATTAAACCCCTCACCTCTGGGGGAGAGGAAATTACTGCACTCAGGGAATTCTAAACTTTCGACCAAATAATCAATATCTAAAAAGTTATGGTCATTAATGTGACTTTCTCATTCACTTACGGTAGCTCCTCCTTTTAATCTTCATTTAAACTCCTATTGCTTTTATTCATGTACTAAACCTAAATCCTCTGTAGATAGCATGAAAACCACCTGCTGGGAAAGCTGTCTTACAATGCCAAGTTGTACCATGTGTGGCCACTGTATTACATGTCAATGTAACTGTAAGTTAATGGGAGACTGCTGTGTGGGTGCAACAGAGTCCCACAGAGCTCCTTCAATGTGTGCTAAATAAATAGAAATGAGCTTGACTTGATTCCAACTTCTCAATGAATCTGCATCACATGAGTGTCAATCTGTATGCAGTGTGGAGAGTCCTACATCAGCTCAAGCAATACCCCTGCTATGAACATGATGTGACCTGACATAATGTGCAGAAGAGTACATGTAAAGGTGACTCACAAGGACACGGTGGGAGCATCTAAACTGATAAGCCTATTTACAGATCTCTGATGGGATCTGCCACCGCCAGCCTAGACCCAATATCAAATGATCACATTAAGATAGTCACACAGTATGGAATAGGTCCATAGGACTAATTCATCTATAGGCAATGGAATCCATTGCACAAGGCAAACATTACTAACAGTGAATGGCCGGGTTTCCCAGAATCGTTAAGAAGCTCTTAAGTGCTAAGAACTTCTTAGGAGCGTTCTTAGAACATTCTTACAACGCTTATAGGAAGTTCTTAGCACTTAAGAGCTTCTTAACAATTCTGGGAAACCCGGCCAATGTAAGTTTGGCATTACTGTAGCAACACAATGGATTGAATATAATGCAACAGAAAGTTCCACTGACTTGAATGGACTTCGCAAATGTTTGGAAACAGTAACAAAATAATTTAAAATAACATAATGTGACCCTGCATGAGTCAATTTTTCAAGAAATAAGTTTTAGATATTAAAACAATAAAACAACCTTCCAGAGAAAGGTGCTGTAGGCCTATGCATCCTCTGATTTATGGGGAAGAGCGCAAACACGTTTATTTCTAAAAAAGCTGGAGAGTTTCTTCAAGCTGTATTGGCACGCACCATATAGTGTACTGAACACATCCAAAAGGTTTGATTATTTCATTATAGGCTTCCAACGTAGTCTGTGTCTGTGGCTAGTGATGGACTCTCTGCTTTTAAGTATGCATTATTCGATTAATGTCTGTTATCCTTGAACAGTAAATGTGTTGGCAAGTTAGGTCTGCACAGTCCCATTACCACTTGAAATGTGGTGCATTTGTAGGCCACACTAGAACAGTCTCATCTGCACCAAACTCAATGAACACCGTAAACCTAACAGAAAAGTGACAGCTACTGTAGCAGACAATAGTATGAATGCATTCTCAACAAAAGCATTTTTAAAGGTATGAGGGACAGTATGAATTTATGCTAAATTCATTCACAATATGAATGAGTAGACATCGTACTGAGAATGCATGCCAAAATGTAAAATTGACCCATTTTAGCCCACTTTGACCCACATTTTACATCCCCACATATCTCACAACTGCAACTTGGAGGGTCACATTTTGAGTAAGTATCTTTTCTTATTTTGGCATGTAGCTGTATAATAAGCGGGATAATATTATTGTCAGCTGGTCATTATGTAGGGAATAACGGCGGAGGTGTCCTGTTGTACGGAATTAATGGACGCGGGGGAGGAAAATAACTCCCCGTAGTGGAGGGAAGATTCCTCCGCCCGAGTCCATCAATTCTGTAGAACAGGACACCTCGAGGGCCGCTATACCGCTGATCACTCAGTTGCCACTATAGGCAATAGTCATGCCTTTATACTGTAAACGCAAAGGAAACAAGCGGTTCCGTTTAAAAAGAAGCCGACTTCTTCAGTTTGTTGTGCATCTGTCTTTGGCCCTAACAGCGATAGCATGGACAGTTAGCTTGTTTACAGTTGATTCCATTGTTGCGAAGCCTGCATCACATTAAAGCTGTGGGCTGGCCTCTACACTAATTCATAGTGCATCCCAAGTGTCTTCATTAAACATTGGTGCATTATCAATACTTTATTTTTCATGAAAGTTCCTTCTTTTGGAAAATTATGTTCAATCATCTCTTTCAAATGCCAAAATATTGGAAATTGAATTTGATTTTTCATTTCATAATCCATTTATTCAAGTTGGGAAGTAGGATAAAATACAAATTTGATCAAAGTTAATCAAAGTTGTCCTTGTAAAGAGAGGGGCTCACTGCAATACCCTTCTTTGAAGCAAGATAACTAAATGATAGTGAAATTAGACAAAAAGGGTTGAAGAAGTGGAGTCACAGTCACAGTCACTAGAGTACACCTGTGTGACCTTTCCAAGCCTACAGGGGCTGCACCAGCCCTGCCTGACGAGACCAGGTCAAGGCAGTTTCTCAAATGTCACTCTGCCTGTGGACTTGTCTGCATGGCCTGGGCAGGCAAAGGTGGATTCCTGCAACCCGCAAGTTTGATCCTGAGTCAGGCAGTCTTGGCAGACACACAAAACACACACACACACACACACACACACACACACACACACACACACACACACACACACACACACACACACACACACACACACACACACACACACACACACACACACACACACACACACACACACACAGTCCATCTATCCCATACTTTGACAAACAAAAAAGCAAGGTGTGTCTAAGCAGAATACATTCGGCAAGGCAACTTCCTGTGTGTGGCAACTGAGGTGTGAGCTCATGTTCTCCTAAAACAGCAGTTGAATGCTAGACCAGTGAGATCCTTAACCTCCTGACCTACCACTTCCCTGAGTACTGAAAAAATTCTTTTTTCCTTTTCTTTCTTTCCTTTCTTCCTTCCTTGTTTCACACCATGGCAGGGGAAACTGGATAGTGTGAGGATCTCACAGAAGGGAAAATGCTGGATTATTGATAAGAATGCTATACGCTTCTAAGCTGCTGTTTAATACCAAGGCTGGTCTGCATTAAGTGGTGCACCACTGCTGTGAGAACAGAGCAATGCAGAGGAGCACACACACACACACACACACACACACACACATGCACACGCACACGCACATCCACCCACACACACCCACACACGCACACACACACACCATGCGACTGCTGTAGCACTGCCATTGTTATGTGCGGCACGCCAGTGGACTTCCTCACACCCACAGTTCAGAGCGGCAAAGGGGCACCGTGCACATAATCAATCATGGGAGTGCCATGACAGCAGGCTCATAAATAAATAAAGAAACAGACAAAAACATATATCTCCTCCCCCACATTGGTGTGCTTTTTATCCCGCCTGCTCTCTTAATATCCATTAGAGGCCATAGTCTCCGGCTCTGCCTCTCCACTGGTGATGAACGTTGGGCAGGATTTGTGGCCAGAGATGTACAAGCACAGATAACCCCAATAGCTCACCCCTCTCACGGCGTACGAGCGCAACACACTTCATCATCTGCACGCACGGCCACTGGACAGTGTAAAAAAACTTGCTTTGCCCCGCAGCTGCATAACGAGTGTGGGAGATAAATTAACTCTTTACCAGGGCAGCACGGTGCACAGCACCTCCCTTTAGGGGTAAGTGAGTCCCAGCTGAATTCATTCTTTGTTGGAGCGCCGCAATAAAACAGCCATGAAATAAACATTTCCAGGAGGTTCTACACAATTTCCTTCGCTTGAGATATAATGTGGCATCAAACACTGTCATTAACTCTAAATAGCTCTGATGGGAGGTGAACCGGATAGGCACTCAAAGGAAGACGGACGACAGCTACAAGCAGATTAATGTTAAATTCCTTCCACTTTTCAAACCACAGGAAAGCAACGTTCACCTTCTTTATGCTAGCCAACAGGTACAAATTCCAGCCCTTCAGCTGGGGGAGTAGCTCTGGCACAGGTACAGTACAGGTGAGTTCCCTGTAGCCTGCGGGAGGCTCAGAGCTCGGGCGTGGCTCTGCTCAGGAGTCCACACTGCTGACTCCACGGCCCCTCTGGCACAGAATAGGCTGGATCATGTTTCTGCACTTGTCACGGCAGAGTGCTCTTACCGGCAGAGCAGCGCGGAGGGGATCAGGTTGAGAAAGTGAAAATGGTGCTGTGTTCCCTGCTCCACCCCGACGCACACAGCCAGCTCATCCTACTCATTAGTGAAACCTGTGTGCGCCGTTAATAGTTGCTAATTGGAAACTCAGAGTGGGGAGGACAAAAGGCAAGTTGTGCTTAACATGTTCAAAATTGAACTTCAGTATTTTTGACACTGGTTGTGCTGTTTGGTTCAAGCAATTAACAGGAGGGAGAAGTGTTTCATGAGGTCAAATCCAAGAGGAATCATTGCTGCACATTTTGGCAAGTACGTTGGTGCAGTGTTGGGTTTCGGGTGGTTTCATAGCAAGACCATGAGCTAGCCCTCATTTTCTACATCTAAACTCTTGTCTTCTTTACTGGCCACTTGTGCACTGCTGAGGACATTACGCACTCTAATGGTCCTGTCACATAAAGCATACTGTATGGCTGCTCTCTGGGTGCTTCCCATTCAACAGTGTCTTCCCTGGCTTAGTCTAGGAACGGCTTGCTTTCATATGAGAGGAAGCGGCTTGAGGGATGTCTAGGAATGATTTGGCTTGATGTGCACATGCAGACACCATTGGTGGGGGCTAAGCCGGTCAGCAAACAGAGCCTGCCAGGAGAGATATGTGAAGGCCTGCACAGCGCTCTGAGCAATCCAACGCTGATTTGCTTTTCTGACGGTAGAGCATGCTCTTGTTAGATTGCTATAATGGAGCGACTTGCTTGCTTCAAAGACTCTTAGCATCTGCAACAAAACAAGCATATGACAAAAGAAGAGCAAACAAAGACAGATAAGAAGACAGAGAAACAAAAGAAAGAAACAAGGAAATGAACAAAAGGAAATAAAGAAATAATAAAATGGGGAGAAAAACTTTGGAGGAAAAACAAAGAAAGAAAGAAAGAAAGAAAGAAAGAAAGAAAGAACAGACTTTCGAATCATCTACTATGCATGACTTTAATATGGAAAGGTGGGTAACTTCTACGAACTGTGTGGAGAAAGGTGAGAAAAGGAAGTCCACGGAACACTCCAGAATGTCCACACCCCTGCATCTGAGCTCTTCTGACTGACTCCATTTGCTCCCTTAACAATCTCACTTGGTCTAATTGATGAAATATTCAGCTCCACATCATCAATATCAACAATCAAATGCATATTTCAAAGTGTTGAAAGCGAAACTGAAGCTATCTTTAGAAGCTGAAAGAAGATGGGTCCTCAATATGGTCCTGGCAGACTTTAAATATTGACTATATATTAATGCTACAGGGTAAAGCTCTCTCCAAATTCTATTTGCTCCTCAGCTCATCTCTGCAGTGAAAAAAGCAGCTTAAAATACCAGCGCTACAAAGTGAATGGGTGTACTTTACCATGATACATGTTTCACATCACATCAAATTGTGTGTGTGTGTCTGTGTGTGTGTGTGTGTGTGTGTGTGTGCATCTCCACTGAATATGTAACAAACACACCAAGCAGACTGCACAACTTTTGCTGGGCCTTTGGAGCCTATCTACATATAGAGAAGCAACTTTTTGAATGTGCATACATTTGTTCCACCCCCATGAAACGAAATAAATATCAGAAGCCGCCAACTCTTTTTCATTAGCTGCAATGCATACCTCCGGGCATGGGGAGGTGGGATTGCGTGTGTGGGGAGGGGGTGGAGGGCTTACAAAACACTTCAGAAGAAAGAGACGCAGAGAGAGAGAGAGAGAGAGAGAGAGAGAAAGAGAAGGAGAGCGTTGCAACAACAAGAGATAAATAAACAGCTCGACACCCCTGAGGCTCCCACTTTCTTTTTTCTCACCCACTTTCATTAGTGGCTCCCAGCAACATAAATGGAGACTGCGGATTGGGAGAGAGGGGAGAGGTGGCGCATGCAGCACAAGAGCAGGTATTTATTGTCACCGCGGCTCCGGCGCACACCTGGGGGAGATGGGTGTGATGTGCGGCCGCATGCAGTGGGCAGTGGGCAGTGGGCAGTGGGCAGCCACAGAGGCGTTGGAGTGACGGAGCCACCGCGCAGCCTGAGCCCCTGAGCTGCAGGCCTCTGCATGGCCACTGACACACAGCCTTCTGCCTGTGGGGGGTGTGCTAGCTCATGTTTCTCCTCACCCTGGGATAGGGGGCCTTTTTACTCTCACTCCCTCTCTATCTGTCACACAAACACACACTCACTCACTCACACACACACACACACACACACGCGCACGCGCACACGCACACGCACACGCACACGCACACGCACACGCACACGCACACGCACACACACACGCACACGCACACGCACACACACACACACACACACACACACACACTCACACACACACACACACGCACACACACACACACACACTCCCTTTCTCTTACCATTTGCATAACTCCATAACTGTTTACTCTTAGTCTTCACTTCAAGTCTCTCTGATTCTCAATGGCTCTGCCTTATTCTCTTTGTGTCTCTCTGGCTCTCCCGCTCTCTTCATCCAGCGCTCCTTCACTAACACACACACCATCTGCTCCCGTACAGCCATAGCCAGAGCTCTCCTTCTGCCTCTTCTTCCAGCCAGCGCAGCACTGATCCATGGCGCATGGCAACTTTATTAAAGAAGAGGCCGATCTGGCCACACAAGAGCTGTTACAAAACACAAGTTCAACAATTTGGCAGGGGGAAAGAGCAAATGTCTAATGAGGTCACCACTGTACCAAGTACAAAATGGAAAAAGGAGGGAATGTTATATGTCCTGCCTGCAGGAACACTTTTAGAGGGGAGAGGGGGCATCCAAAAAGCATATTAATTGGGTAGCATTTACAAGTGCACTGATCAGCATTTCCGGTGAATGCAGGGAGAGTACAGCTGCTCTACCTGTGAAAGTTGCACAGCCTGTCAGGCCAGGAGTTGGGAGCCGTTTGGTCCGGTGCTGTCACCGCCACGCAGCCGCACAAGCTTTGTGCTGCTCAGGCCATCAGATGGCCCGGGCCCGGCGTCTCATCACGGAGACAGCTCACATCTCTGGTGGAGCGGCACGCTGTTGTGTGAGCGGCGTGTTGACACCACAGAGGTGCCGGGCGAGAAGAAGAGAGCGCTATGCACTATTCCCTTTGATCAGCCGAGGCGCGCAACAACTCTGGATCTGGACTGACGGCGCCTCGGACGGGTTTCTGAGCGCCGTCTCTCAAAGCTGCTGAAGCTAAGTGTGTCAACTCTCTCCTAATACCATCACATCAAATTGCACTTCACCTTTGAAGTGAAAGAGAAATGGCCAATTCCATCTACTTTGCTACTAAAAACAAACCATACGATAAAAAAGTTATTGCAACTTTCTATGAGGCAGAGTAATGTAAATACTGTATCTAGAGACTAAGAGGACTAATTTTGATTCCTATCGGCAAAGGGTGAAGCCAGGTCTTTACCAGAAGGCAATCAGTATCTCAACAGACTTTCCTAAAGACCTTTGTGGATTTTCTTTGCTTTACCAGCAAAGACCAGGTGTTATTTGTAACACAATACTGTCTTTTCTAAAGCATAATTTCCTCATGTTGCTCACCTACTCCACCCCGCCTTGCTTATTGTTCTCTTTGAAATAATTAATAGGGTTGCTTGGCAACCTGGTTGCTGGCAGGTAGCGGCGTGCTCCTTAAGTAACCTGACAGGCACTCTGCAGGCCGAACGGTGGGAGCCGGCTGCTCTGAGGCTTCAAGTGCTATCTGACATTTCAAAGACTTTCTTTTTCCCTGCAATTCATTATGGAACACTTCCAGAGCCTGATTAAAATGATTTGCTCCATAATAATTTAACCTTCTGATTTTTTCCGTCTGTGAGCCTTGACAAGTGCTGCTGGTGGAAAAAGATGATGAGGGAGAAGAGAAAAGAGAAGAGGAGAGGAGAAATACTAGCTCATGTAATACAGTACATGTCATTGGGAATGGGTGTGAGGCAAAGGCATAAAGAAAATAAATAAAAAAGAAATCTATCTCCATCTTGAACAGGTCCCTGATTCCCTTTTAAATTAATATGGAAACATTATTTCTTTACTCCACCTGAGTTTGCAGAAAACAAAATGGGACTATATACTTTAATGGAAGTTAATTAAGTTTTGGTGTCATGAGTAATGATGAATGATATATACAGTGAGCTTAAGTAGAGCTGAGAATTCATTTTAATGAATGTTAATGAAGTCTTCAAATGCCTCCTCATCAGTTATAATATATGCCTCTTCTTTAACCATATTATTTATTCTTTAAATGGGATCATGAATATCAAGGAAATCATGTCACTTCAAAATGCATCACTCTGTATTAAGTCTGAAATACTCTTCTTTCATCTTTACCACCTCAAAAGCTTTTATATTCCATAAGGCTAACTAAACAGGGTGGTTTTGATATAAAAATAAATAAATAAATAAAAAAACATCTTGAAAGCACTCAAAAATGTGCTCCTATGCTTCAGGTTCATTTTCCCGTAGTTTCCAGGGGCAGAACAATCCACTTGAGCTGCCATGATGATGACGACAAGAAGCCATGTCCTTCCTGCTGTCCTACTGTGCTGCCTGTCTCTCTCACTCTCTCTCTCTCCCTCTCCCTCTCCCTCTCACACTCTCTCTCCCTCTCTCTCTCCCTCTCTCTCTATCTCTCTCTCTCTCTCTCTCTCTCACACTCTCACTCTCAGGCGCCACATTTGAGCGCATAAGCACAAAGCCCCCTTTTACTTACCGGGGGTAATTACCATTCCTCTGGAGCAATTACGGCCGGCCTCCGCCACTCCTGCCTTAATGTATGCACTGTCAGTGGGGCATCTGTCTGAAGAGGGCCAAAGTGCTGCTTTTCCCCCGCCCACCCCTTTTTAAAACCTGCTGGGCTCTCCCACGGCTGGCCCCGCATCACAGCAGGTATGGTGAAAAGAGCCCCTGCGCACCTGATCCACTGCTGCCAATGTGAGGGGCATAAATGGTGCTACTGGTCCTCTGCCAGTGCCCACAGGGTCACATGATGTGGTGTGCACCCCCTGCCCTGCTGGCATATTAAACAATGCCGCCGATTTGCGCTAAAAAGGCACCTATGACACCACTCCCGGGGTGGAGGGGTAGGGTAGGGGGATGAATGCCTTTTTAAATAGAAAAGAGAGCTGAGTGTTTTTACTGAGCTGGAGCCATAGCCATGATGTGGTGATCTGTGTATCGCACAAGCTCATCTGTCCTCCAGTACAACTAGTTTCTCTGCTCAGGGGTGGCTTCTGTGAGTTGAGTGAGACAGCATAGCTTATTTTATTATTATTTGGCCAATGTTCAATGATTGCCACTCGAGACCAGCGCCAGGGAAAGCAAATAGAAACCAAATAGAAAAAGAGGATCATAAGATATTGCCTTTCCACCCTACACTTGGGGACAACTTCAAAATGACACTACAATCAAAGAAAGAGACAGAAATCTAATTTGGTGGGTTATATCTGTAGTGATGCTTTACAAGTATCAAGTATTAGCAGGTTTATTTTGCACAAAAAACATCTAAAGTGTCCTCTGTTGCCAGCATCCTATAAATGCCTGAGAATCCAAGGAACATAACTAAAATGGCAATCATAGAAAGTTCCTTAAAGAACAAGCATGGGTGATTTGTATGGTTGCATACATATGTATTCTTTAATTCTGCAACTGTCACGCAGGACCAAATGTGATTATTGTGAGAAAGATGATCACATTACATGAGGGAGACAAATGACCTTGCTAGGGGAAGCTGACATTGTGCAATGCTTTGGTTTCCCTCAGCAGCTTGAGTCGCAGTGCATGTCCACTCTGATTATTTCATTCAGGCAGGCAAAATCAATAAGAAAGTGCAGGACTGTGGGAAGGAGGATGTGTATTCCTGCGATGACAAGAGATAAACTGCGCCGCATAATTACAGGACCTGTGAAAGTTCATCTTTTTACCATAACAAATCCTGTTTTATTTTCCTAGCGCTGGAGATCGATAGCCATACTTTACAAGACTGATGATGCCCTGTGCCCTGGCCCTGTAGATAATAGCATATCCGCTCTTTTAATGATGCCATATAAAAATGGACAAGATCCTCAACGTGAAAGGAAGATTTTTGTGCTTGTCATGGCGACATTTATGGCAAGGAAAGACCACGACTAGGGACCGTGTGCACACCCTAGCCCAGCCCATAAAAAACCATGAGAAACATAACCCAATCAGCATTGCCTAATAACCACTGAGAGTTGTGGCACTGCTGATTAATAGCATTAGTCAAGGCAAACGCATGTAGTGTATTAACTGTAAATTGGCCTTTGGAGGCAAGGAGGCCTTGGAGGAAACTACTTGTTCATTTACATATTAATTTATTTTACATGAGTTCATTTCAATATGAAAATCCTCGACTCATCTCAAAGGTTTTGCTAAGTAAAGAAACGGAAAGGAAAAGTGAAAAAATGTTGCTGCTCTGCCGCAGAGCTGATTTGTGAAATAGAAAAATTCATAACCGCCTGTGTTTATGAAATGACTCAAAATTACCCAAACAGATGAGACAATGCCGAAAAGTCCACACACACACACACACACACACACACACACACACACACACACATTCACACACTCTCTCTCTCTCTCACACACACACACACACACACACACATTGCATATTTCAGTGGCTTTTGAGATCATTCTAATACCAACTAAACCTTCAAGAGGTGTTTTAGCATTATGCAAAAACAAGGATTTTGTTTGGCGCATGACCCGCAACTCTGACAGAGAGTAAAAATGCTAATGTGGAACGAAACAAAACCCCTGTCGCCATCATCATTAATGCATGGAAATACTATGTTGCTCCCTTTGTAAACACCCAAAGGTGCTTAGCTCTCAGGGACATCTTTTCTTTCCTTTTTTTTCATGGGTGAATACTAAACTAACTCCCCCCCTGCACAAATGGGAGATGAATATGCACGGCGGTAGCACTGCGGGTCTTCTGGAGTGCAGGAAGTTTACCCCCCTAATGAGCAGCGGGAGAGCCAAGCAGACAGAGACGGAGGACGTGCGCTGCGGCCGCGCCCGCCTGCCTCCACTCCCCCGCCATTAAGGAGCCCGCGGCCACACTGGCCCCAGTCCTGTGCCAACGCAGTCACTGCCAATAAGGCCAGCGCACCCAGACACTCTCTGATGGCTTGGACATCCATTTGAACTCTACATCCCAGCCAACTCTCCTTCCACACACACACACACACACACACACTCACAGTGACACACACACACACACACACACACACACACACACACACTCAGTGACACACACACACACACACACACACACACACACACACACACACACACACACACACACACACATTCAGTGACACACACACACACACACACACACACACACACATAACCGTCTCTGACCTCCAGCACTTAAAGGTGCACCCCGTTGACTTGCGCTACCACTTTAAAAGCCATTATGAGCACACAGTGACCTTCCTCCCTGGGCACCCCAGGAGGCTCAGTGACTTTAAAACAGCTATAGGAAGATCTGACTCTTAACTAAGCACAATTGGGACAACCGCCCAGAAAATCCCTGGGAAAAAATAAACAAATCAACACACACACGCACACACACACACACACACACACACACACACACACACACACACACACACACACACACACACACACACACACACACACACACACACACACACACACACACACACACACACACACACACACACACACACACACACACACACACACACACACACTCCCAAAAACAACTGCTGCAACTGACCCTTGCATCCAAACAATATTAAAACTATATGTCAACTCCTGTCAGTGTCTGCAAAAACAATAGCATGTGTACAAGGTTTCTATTGACTGGTTAAGAATAAGGATTATACAGATCATAGAGGCAGGATAAAGAGCTCTGGAGGGGATCTGATTGCAGCAGTATTTCTGACCGCCTGACCGGACAAAATGGACTGACGTAAGGGAAACGGTGACCTTTTCCAAATGGACACTGCCAACCCCACTGCCCACTTTAGTCCATATCAGCATGGTCAACAGGGCAGCGCTCCAGCACCTGACGCATGGGGCCAATTACGCTGCGCGGCTGCGCTGCTGCGCTGCAGAGCGCCATTCTTCCAGCCCGGGCGGCTGACACGGGGCTGGTGGGCCTGCCATGGTGCGCGCTCCACACAGAAGGGCCGTTTCAAACGCCAGCCGCCGCGCTTGGATCCGCTTCCGAGTCCAAATTCCAGGGCTTTGGAACACTGGAGTTTGGCCATCAGGGCTTTTTT